>NW_005364031.1:275314-353037 GCF_000412655.1 Myotis brandtii
CCCCAATCAGGGCGGGCCGGCTGGACCCCATCCATGCACGAATTTGTGCACTGGGCTTCTAGTAAATTAATGTGTGAGAACAGATATTTTTAGCCCATTTCTTCTTCTCATCAAGAAACATTCATGTTAGACACTGGTAATGCTGTCAAGAGTCATATATGCTCTCTGTTCTCAGCCCCACGGTATGGGCAGGAAGACATGTAAGTCTAAGTGTTAGATGTCAAGGTTCATAATATGGGAGCTCATTCTTCCTGGAGGGCTTATCAGAGCAACATGTTTGTCAGAAAAGAAAGTAGGTAAGAGAATTCCAGAAAAGAATGTGTGGAACATGGGCAGATTTTAGGATCCCTGTAGTTTGTTGTGATAGATGGAATGGTGTGGTGGGGATGCAGGGAGAGCAAGGCAGCAGTCAGGGCACCCTAATAATAAATGTCCTCTTCTCAGCGGGGCCCTCTGGAGGAACTTTTGAAAGATCTCCTTGGATGTTGTGAGTAGGATAAAGTGAAGCTAGCAGATTACTTTAGGCTACAGATTTAAAAGAATTCCCACTACAGTGTCGTCAGAGGAGACAGGATAAGATAAACACCCAGAAGTTAGAGCAGACAAGACTGGGGTTTGGATGAAGAAAGAGAAGTAAGTAAGGCAGATGTAAAGACCAAGTAGCAGGTGAGTGTGAGAGGAAGTATGTCCTCGGAACCTTCTAAGTGACGTGTGCTTTGTACCCTGGGCCAGGGTCTGCCTGACCCCCACCCTGGTCCCTGATAGGTCTCCTGTGACTGCTCCCATGCTTCCTAACCCTTTCCCCATCACAGCATAAGCTGAAAAGGGCACTCTTGGGTAGCTGCTTACTGGAATTCCTACTGTTCCAGACCCAATGAGCTGCTCCAGGGCTAAGGACTCACTATCTTAGCAAACCAGCTAGGAAGCTCCAGTTTGGATGGTCTATCAATTAAAGGTACAGATGATAAACTACCGCATCACTGTCATAATGTTGTTTTTTCCCTCCCTACCAGATCCAACCCTGCTGGAAGAGTAAACTTCCTACCCCATAAATGGCTTTGGACATGAAATCTGAGTGGAAGAGATGTGTCCTTTTGGAACAGAATTTTTATGAGCCATTGTTTCCACCAAATCGCTATTTTTCCATCGCCACGAGGCCTGCAACTCACCTTCCATGGACATAGAAACAAGTAAGAAATAAACCCTACTGTACAAAAAGCCACTGATGTGTGGGGTCATGTCAGTCTAGGTAGTGACAGCTGACTGGTCCAGCAGATAAGACCGTTCCCTTTGTACTTCTCTGTTGTATTCCATTAAGAATGGTCACAAATTATATCACCACTGGTATATTTTTTAATAGTTTTCAGAATATAAGCTGCATAGCTTTTTAGAATAAAAAATAAATGATATAACATCAGGTACATGCTTTGGACTCTTGGTTAAACAAACAACAAGCAATCTGTGTTTTGTTGACCACCTCAAAAAGAGTGGCAAACTTCACAGTGTAACTTGATAACAGACATGGAGATAGACAATTACATCATGGCATGTTGTCTACAAAACAACATTCTGACGGTCAGAACTTAAGTCGAACAGTTTCAAGTATTCAAGCACTGCTTTCTGGCCAAGTAAAAACTGCCTAAAAACCGTTGATGTATTTTGACTGGGGAAAAAAATAGATAGACGTAGCTTCTTAGTTCTTCTGGAGACAGCATATCTTTTCCAGAATAAAACTGGCTCAGTCCAGCTTGAAAGCAGTGTGAGGAATGATTCTTCCCCTTAACTGATAAGAAAAAAAGGAACTAAAGAAATAAATTACTACAACAGCAGGGACTATGGCACTGAGAGAATGAAATACACAAGGGGATAATCATCTTCCCATCATTGCATAGTCTCCCGAAGCAGCAAATGTGAAGGACACTGAAAAGCCACTTCATGTTTACTCAGCCCAGGGATCAGCTCCGCTTCCTGGAGCCCCCGGATGGCTGGGGCTTATGAGCACACATACAACCAGCCTCTTCCCCCAAAGAGAAGGTGGTTCTTTTCACGGGAAGCACAGTAAGAAAACACACTCAGCCTCTGAGGACTGCAGCTGTCCCAGCCACTTGACAGCTTTTGGGTCCAAACTGTGGGCTTGGCAAAGCCAAACCTTAGAGTGGGGTCAAAAGCACAGCTCCCGTCAGGCCTTTAGCCAAAGAACTGGCACAGCCCCGGGCTCCTGGCAGCACCTTCTCAAGGCAGGTGTCCAGGGTCCCTTCGAGGGAAAGCAGACAGCTGGGCCCACGGAGGGCCTGGCCTCCTCTCAGGCCAGGGCTTCCAAGACAGGCTGGCAGGGCAGTCTCACAGGTACAAGACCAGACGCCTGCTGCTCCTTCGCTGCCCCACGTCTGTTTTAAGAACAATAGCTTAGGCCAAGGAACCCAAGTTTCCTCTGAAATCATGTCAAAATGTACACTGCAATACATTTTTTTGTAGCTGAGTGAATTTTTATAAATCAGACCTAAGATAAAATATAACTTAGAGCTGCAAATTCAGAAGTGTCCAGAAAGGAGCACCTGGGCAAGAAGTAGCTCTTGACCGTGGTTTCAAGTCTCAACTTTGGACTATGTTCTTGCTGGCCTACAGGTGGTCAGAGGCTGTCACTAACTCAAACCACTGCCTGAGGGCATCGCTGAGCGTCTCGGGGAGTGCGTTCACGTCGCGAAGAATTATGTAGAAGGGGAATGGGAACTCCTCCATGTAGGATCGAATTTCAGGCAGCTCTCCGGGTCCTTTAAATATTGGCACTTTAATGTCCAAGATAGAATCCTGCCAACAGAAGACATTTTGAAATAAATCAGTGTCCTTGGCTAGCTCTTCCAGGCTCTCTCTCTCCCCAACATGTTTTAGGTCTCCTGTGTGTAATTCCTGCCTCTGAGAGTAGCTTTCATTACTAAGTAAAACAAAATTTTCAGAACTCATTGAGGAGGAAGGTCTTTCTGAGCACCCCTTCCAGAACAGGCACTGAAAGGGGGATAAGAAAACACAATTTCCCTGTGAAAGTGTGTCCCATTCTCAACTTGGATTATTCACATTAGATCTTCAACTTGCTGTCTAGGCCTTAACCTGACCTGCAGAGCCCATGCTTCCCCTGGAACAGAACTGCCCTGTGGACGGACATCCTTCACTTGGCGACTGATCTTCCTGTTCAGAGGAGGGCACTGCCGAGGTACGAGTAACTGGAAAGGGCCCACTGTCAAAAGCTGGCATAGGAAGTAGTTGAGGGGCGCTCTCTGGAGTCAGCCAGAATCCTGGCTTTCCTACTCATCACCTACAATCAGTGATTCTGTCCTTCACTAAAGTGGGAATAATCCCCATCTCACTGGATTATTGCAAAGGTAAATGAGAAAAGTTATAAAGTGCCTAGACCCGGGCCTGACGGAACACTGTGTTAGGAATTCTGAGTATGATGGTGCGACCCAGGCCATATTTCAGATGGAACAGGCTGAAGAACACCTCCACGTTATCCCCAGAAAAGTGGCTTTTCGTAGTCGCTCACCCGGGAACTGGGATTATCCAACACAACAAAAATGACGAAGATGTTCGCATTCCGGGCAGCCTGGACTGCCGCCAGGACTCTGTCTTTGCCCTCGAGGAAGAGGCCGCGCCCATCAGAGACCACCAGGAGGAGCTGTGCAGCGTCTGTAGAACACAATAGAAATCCATCTTTAACAATAACTCAAAACTACCTAAAGACAGACAAATTAGTGTAGGCTTTCTCTGTAATACTGACATCGAACAGCTCTGGAACTGGTGAATTCTGGGCACAAGTAAAAAGGATCTCTAATTAGATGTTACTTCAGATGCCTGCATCAGGGACGGCATACATACAAAGCTTCTGGCAATAAAACAGTTTCCCAGTAGTGTTCAGGGAATGTCACATTTAGATCAACTTCACTGGAGAATTAAAATACAAAAATGCGGTACTGAGGAGGCCATTAGAAGAAAGTATCTGTCAAAAACCTGGACCTGTCTCAAATTTTTGCTGATTTCTGTATTTTTCCCCTTAAAATTGATTTAAAAACTCAGAGGGGGACACTAAAAAATAAATGGTGAATTAAAATGTTTAAAAATATTTAGTGTATAATGTTATCAGCTAAAGATTGTAGTGTCTGAGGGTAAATGTCTTTGACAGAGAAAGACAGCCCACCAAGTCTTGAGATGTATGAAAAAGTCTTGCTTCCAACAGGAAGTTCTCCATAATACAATCATAACTGAGAGATTTCTGTAAAGAACTAGAGAAAGAACTGGTGTGTTTCAAGGCCCAAATCAATCATGGCTGGATTAGCTGGTTTCTGAATCATGTCCTCCTCTGCTTTCTTGTTAAGTACGAATATTCTGTAATATTGTATAACTTGCTCCTTTCATAACTCTCAACCCAATCTATCAAATAAGTATATACTAGTTAATTAGTGTCTAATTCCTTCATTTATTATAAGCCTCCTGGGTATGGGTTTAATAAAAATTCCTAAATAAAGAGTAAAAAATTCCAGAATGGCTAATACTTCTCCTGGTTCTTGCTTTCCCTGTAGAGCATCCACATTAAAAGATGGTGATGGGTGCAGTGAGATGAAGCAGGCAACTTGCAAATATAGACAACAGAAAACCATTTTGTCAACAAAGGTAAGAGAATGCAGCTCACCTGGACTGATGTTCTGTGAGAGCTGCTGAGCGGCTGCAAACATGCTGGCTACCGACTCTAGAAACTAAACCAGAAACAATTAGGAAACTAAACTCTCTTCCCATTCTCAGAGAGCTTAAAGTTATAACCATCTGAGATCTACAGGCAACCAGACTATCCTTCAGCCACCTGTAGTCAAGGACCACTGCTTGGTACTCACCCTTGAGATATGGCATACACCCCACTAGTGTTCTACATGACACCCCAAAGGAAAAGAAATACCTTTACTGGGGGGAGAAGAAGTGAATTAACTCCCCAAATGAACAAAACAGCTGTCTTAAAAAAAAACCAGGCAAGAAAACACAAAATGTCCATGTCAGTGTTACTGTCCCATGCTATGTTTTGAGAACTTGTCAAGTCATGTGACTTTATTTTACATCATTTCTTCTCTAAGCTAACTGGGGTGGGGGTGGGGGGGTGGAGATGGGGGGAGAGACTGGCCTTGACCCTGATAAGGGTACTGGGAGATGGTTTATTTTTCAAAAATGTTCCAAACCTCTCAGAAAAATAAGGAGCCAGATACAAAGTCAAAAATGACCTTTGAGAAACTGAGGTTACACCACGTCAATAATGGGCGCAGGGAGTTTCTATCCCGCAGGACACAGGCTGGAGTTTACACTGTTCTCTTGTAATTTCTGCCTGTCCTTATACCACACTGGGAGGAAGGTGTTCTAAAACCTCCACTAAACGAGAAGAGTATCTGCAGAAGACATCTGATGTCATAGCATACCTGAGCAATCTTGGTTTTCTTCTGTTGGAATTTGCAGAGCCGTAGAATCTGGGACCCCGAGTAATCACTGAACTGTTCGTGGAATGGGTGTAACAGCTTTACGGACTCTCCAAAACTTCGGGGAAAAGCCAAATATAATGAAGATTATTTTTTGTCATGTGAACAAAATAACCACAGAAGACCAGTTTTCCCAGTGTGATTAAAAGGCACTCTTACCTGCACACCGCAATCTGACCCACTTCCAGCAGAGTTAGAGCATTTCCAATCACAGCCAAAGATTCAAAGGCAAGCTGTGAAATAGACAGTTAAGCGTTTGAAGGAATCAGAATATAAACCTTTTTTATACCAAGATTTTTACAGAAGACATTTTTTTTGTAGAGCCCACAGGGTAACACCATTAATATGGCTATTCACAACCAACCAGAGGCGTGGTGTCCTTGGGCCCTGGCTAATACCACAAATGCTGAAACCCATAATCCATTACACTGGTAGGAAAGGTCTGCTCTAGACATCATTCCACAAAAGTGATCTTGAGATATTTGGTCCATAAATTTTAAAAACTTACTTTTTTGATGACATAAAAAGTAATTTTTTAAAAAACCAATTTATCCTAATTATGAATATGACTGCATAGTTTTAAATTTTAAATTCATATATAAAGATGTTGATTATGATGACACTTATGGCAACTAACATCTACAAAATACCTATCAAGTGCTAGACATTAACATTAAACCAAGTTTTCTACATCCATTATGTAATTTAGTTTTCCTAACAACTCTGATGAACTGCCCAAAGTCACATAGTAGTAGAGAGTCATGTGATAGTGGGAGCTGAACCCAGGTTCAGAGGTTAAACTTTTTCCAGCAGATTCTATGTGTAGATTTTAGGTTGCTCGTTGGCTTGTGCTGCGTAACAGCAAAAAACACTCTTCAGTGTGCATATTACTTACGGTATCGTAAGAAATTCTACTCAGGCTCCCACGCCTTGTTAATACTGATAGAACTCTAACTCTAGATAATTTCAGACTTAATAGAAATGTGTGATGAATACATTTTTTTTTTAAAAGATATGTTGCGCATGGTTTAAAGAATGGCTGTACACTGCATTTTGTGGAAAATACACATTGTCAGATTTACTTATTCTGCAGCTAGACAATAGCAAAGCAAGGCTATAAAACAATTTTAAAAACATATAACAGTAAGGCACCAAAATATTTGAGACATCTTGAAATTGCCCTTTTGAACTCTTTAAATTTTAGGTCTTCTCAAACATGGTATTTGCATTCTCAGGAAAGAAAGACTAATTGGTGTTTCCTTCAGGTCATATTTAAAGCATTTGATGTCCCATGGTACAGGGTTTGATTTAGGTAACTTCTCCTTCTTACCTGTTTGGTATGGTTGTCTACCATGCTAGAAGAGTCATCGATAGCCAAACAAATCTGATACTGGCGTTTACTGGGCTTGGTCCTTCGGAGCCAAATCTTGTCTTTTCGGAATTGGCTAGCAATGTATGGGATGACCTTCCGCATGTTCAATCGCTTCCCAGTTCGATAGTCTCCTCTATTAAATTTATCCAAATGGGACAAAGATTAAAAACTGCTCATCCCTTGAAAACTTTAAAAGTACCTTATCCCCAGTTATACAAAATAACCAGTAACCTGGCACAACGAAGTGTTACTGCAATTGAGGTTTAAGGGCCAGGATCTCCTTGATTAGCCGCCAGAAAAACTGGGTATGTATGTGGCACAATAATAATTAGATCCAAAAAAATTAAGGGACATTTTTTAAAATTAAAAAAATGTTTGCATTGAATATTAAATCTTGGGTTCTCTTTTCTGTTCTACAGCTATAATCTTGGACCCATCTTTGAAAAGATCTAGGTGAGTAACAAGCGAGTAACCCAACATGTAGCAGCAATATAAGCAGCACACACAAAGGCTCAGCCATTTCCCATCAGTTATTCATGAATCAAAGAAACTGCATTCGTGCCAAACTTCACCGACTCTTTGGTAGACAGCAGACTAAGGAACACCATCCTGGTGCCTGTGCAGCAGAAATGGCAACTCAGAAGCCAGCCCAATAAGTGGTTAAGTGCTGAGCTCAATGGAAAAGGCGATACTGCCATCATGTCAGGGCTCTTCAAGTGTACGCGATGGAGACGACTTACTTCAGCTTGGCCGCCTGGGTGGGCTCTAATATGAGGCGAAGCTGTTCACACAGCTGTTGTGAGAGAGGTGCAGTTAAGATCAGGTAGCTCTGCCACATCTCAGCTGCAGCCTTTTCCTGTGACAACAGCAAGAACATGTAAGTTACCTCGACAATGTCAGAGCTGACCAATCATTACAACAAGGTGAAGGTTTGACACTAAGAAGCACTTTAAAGTTTTTCTTAGCTGCTATCTAATTCACTTGATTAAAAATGTCTCTTTCCACAAAAACAGTTCAAACTGTAAAATATTGAAACACATGACCACATCAATGCCTTCTTCACATCACCTACAGAGTATAACCTGTACCCTTCATGTGGAGAGGGAGCTGTGAATGGGTAATTTTGGTGCCAACAGATCCAGCCCCTTAATCGTGGGCTCTCAGGGTCATGTTTTAAAAGCAAAAGTGACAAGTGCAAATCTCAACACATTAAACAGTGTGCATATTTCCTGGAAACAGCTCTGTGATTTTTTGCCAACATATGTGGTGGGGATGATGATGAGACATAAAATCAAATAAAATATGTATATATACAGTAAATTCAGAATGCAAAAAAATTAAAAATGGAACTTCTGGGTGATCTACACTTCGGTATTGCACCACCTGTTAATGCCCCAGGTGGCCTATTCTGAGAATGATATAGTATCCTTTTGCCCCATTTTCAACCACTGTGGCATCCATTACAGAGTAAGCAACAGAAGTTAAAAAAATCAATCACATCATTTCTGTTTTAATTAAACTACAGGTCTAGTGGCAAAGCAGACAATGGACTTGGGCTTTAGGATTATAATTATACTCCATGTACTCGGTCCCTTTTACAAAGGTTCTGGAGCTAAGGACCTATTAAGTTTCTGTATCTTAACAAAAGTCAAGATACTGTATGAAAAGGCCAGTGACTTACTTCTTCTGGGTTTCCAGGTTCATGTGGCTGCCACCTTTCCAGCTGTCTCTCCAGCTCCTGTCTTAGCTCATCGACATCTTTTAAAAAGGGCTAAGAAGAAGAAAAACCACAAATGAGAGGCAGCCCAGGTTGGAATCACAAACTCAGTCAGGCTGCCTTCTTCCCTGCAGTATGAATCCAAGTGCATACCCCCCGAGACATAACACACAAGCAAATTTAATGGCACAGTAAGGAGATGCCAGACAACAATCCTCTGCTTCCCATTTGTTGAGGCAAGATGGATAAAGGAAATGTTAACTTTTATAAATTGATCCCAGCAGAACAAAACCAAATGCCTAAGAAGATCTCAATAATGAAATTATTATTTGATTAATCTAGACTTCCATTAAGTCAAATAATTAGGGAAAGCAACTCGGTTACTCTGTTCTTCCTAAATGCAGGCATTAAGTCAAAGATTCCTGTTACTTAACGAACACAAACTGTTAACCCTCCTGCAGGCTCCTTACACAGGATGGTGGACATGAGAAGAGATGTGAGAGCTGGAGGCCCAGATCCACCATCACCCCAGGTCAGGGCACAGACCACCTGCTGTGACCCTGGGACTAACCATTAGAACAGTGTTTTATCTGCTTTAGAGAACGCCTGTCATACCAACAGAGATCCTAAGAAATTTGGTAAGGATATGATACCCCAAAACAAACAGGTATTCCATAAAGTTCTAAAGACAATGATTGAAAAGGAATTTATAATTACATTTTGTCAACTTAGTAAAGTACAGTGGGGCCTTGACTTACGAGTTTAATTCGTTCTGTGACGGAGCTCGTAACTCAAATCACTCGTATGTCAAATCATAAAGTGAACGAGACACGTGATGCTGGGCTGATGTTGTGGCGTTCACTGTGACGTTCGCTGTGCCAACTAGCAGTGGGGTATCTGAAGCTGGCTCGTAACCCGAATTTTAGCTCGCAACTCAAAGCAAAAAATCGGCCGAGAGACGGCTCATATCTCGAAAAACTCGTTAGTCGAGACACTTGTAAATCAAGGCCCCACTGTAGTGACTTCTGAAAGACTTTTTCCCCCCACTCTAATCACCCCACCTCTACTTGTGAAAGTTTTAGTACCTGGAAAATCGTGTCCACCAGGAACTGATGGGCCGTATGAATGGTCGAATCTCGGCTTCTCTCAGGTTTCTCATTCTCTGTCTCCTTGTGGGATCTGTCTGTCCTGGGGTCTTGGTTTTCCTCTGTTTTAACAGTTTTGGTCTCCATCTCATCAATGCCTATTTTCATAAAAAGACATAGTTTTACTTATCATACATCTATACTAATAAAAGAGAAAGATGCAAATTGACCATACCCTCGTAACGCCCACCAGCCAATCAGGAGTGAGTATGCAAACTATCCAACAAAGATGGTGGGTTAATTTGCAGGCACCGAGCAGCCATGGCGACAACACAGGCATTCCAAACCGCCCCAGCCACTCTGGGCAGCGTGGGAAGGCGGCTCCGGCCAGAGTGAAGGTGGTGCCAGCAGCCAGGGGAAGCAAGGCCCATTCTTGCATGAATCTTCGTGCATCGGGCCTCTAGTATTAACATAAAAACTGAGCCTTCATGGTTGTCTTTCAACCCTAACAATTACTCAGACTTCACTCATTCACTCCCCAGCACATCGCCACATATTGGTTCCATGTGTTCTTTCACTCTGTAACAGTCGTTACCAACTCTTATTCCCCTAACTTCTCCTCCTCCTCACCCTGATATTGAAGGCGGCTGTTCTGGGGAGATGATAGTTCACATCGACAAGCCCTGAAAACCTGTGTGATTCTTTTAAATTGTGTGCATGTAGAGCTTTGATAAAAATAAAAGCTAAAATAAATAAAATCATAGTTCCATTTTATAGATGAAGAAACTGAGGCCAAAAAAATAATAATTTGCCTCAACTGGTGAAGTAAGAGGCAAAGTCTGGATTTGAATCTGTGCGAGTCTGATCACAGAGCTGTGCCTTCCCACTGTCACATAATGGCCGGTCAATCAATAGTACCAACACTCCTGAGAGGGCAGGAAGGAGGAAGAAAAAGTTTTTTAATTTGGCAAGTTCTTATGTGCCCTTGACCAGAATCGAACCTGGGACCCTTCAGGCCGCAGGCCGGCGCTCTATCCACTGAGCCAAGCCAGCTAGGGCTTGGTATATTTTTTTAACCCCTAGAGTGCCGGGGAGCACAATCGCGCTCCTCCTGTCTTTTGCCAAAAGTGCCAGGAGCGCTATCAAAGCTTCGAAATGATGTCCAGTTCTAAGTCTGCTTTTATTAGTGATGATGATATTGCTAAACATATCAATGTAGTAAAGGTTTCCTTAAGTTTTTGAATATGGAACTTCATTTATTTGTGATTCATAATTTTTTTCCTAAACTGCTGTAAAATCAACAAAAATGTCTTGGCAATTTTAGCATAGTTCCTAGGATATTGGTTGGCACTCAAAGGGTTAAATATATTTAGTTCAGAGAGGAGGGGAGAGAGAAATAGAAACATCAATGATGGGAGAGAATCATTGATTGGCTGCCTCCTACACACCCCACATGGGATCGAGCCCGCAACCTGGGCATGTGCCCTTGACCGGAATCAAACCTGGGACCCTTCAGTCCGCAGGCTGACGCTTTATCCACTGAGCCAAACTGGCTAGGGCTGATAGTTATTTTTTACTGTGTTGAATATATTTTAAAAGATAAAGTCCTTGTAATAGCCATTGGTCAACTATGAAACTGAACTGTATGTAAGGAGGTTTGTTACTTTCTCACATGTAGTGTCCCTATTCTATATTTATAGCATTTTTATTGTATATTTCCATATAATAGAAAACATTTCTCTAATAGTCAAGAATATACCTTCTTGTCACAATTGGATAAGTGCTCTATTCTGTTCTGCATGTTTTAAAAAGGCAGATGGGATTTTGTGTGAAAGGCAAGTTTCAGTGGTCTCCTTGAAAGAGTGTGTTGCAACACCACTCTTCCACCTTTCCACTCTGAAACATGATGCAGTGACATTATTATAGGCCAATGAATGTCTAAGCCGGGGTTTAGGACATGGAAGTAAAAGTCCAGGCTAGAATACAGTACAAGAGAAGCAACTTCTTTAAGTCAGAGAGCTTAGGAGGGGTCTGTTTTCTGTAAGACTCACCGGAGCCTGCTGTGGTCCCCGACTTGACCTCCTCTGGCTTCAGCTGCTCGGTGTCTACTGCTTTGAGCTCCTCCTGCTCCTCCACATCCATGAAGATGTCCTCTCTTTCCTCCTCCTCCTGCTCCTTGCTGGAGTCTTTTGCAGACTGTTGCTGCTCCATGCTGGCTACGTCTGTTAAAAAAAGTGCGCACACACATAGAAAGCCTAGGTCTTTGCAGAACAAAGTAATCATGAGTGGGTGTGGTTTCTGTCATTAATGCTGGTTTCTGTCATTAATGCTGGTTCTGCCACTGATTGGCTATGTGCCTTAGACATAGTGCTGGGCTTGTTTGTGCCCAAGATGTCCTACTAACCTAACTATGTAACTGCCTATTCTCCCCCTCCCACCCTCTCAAGCATATCATGTAACTACACATGTGACTACAGAAGTAGGATGTTTAGCTGGGTTTCTAGTGCTATGACAAGAGTCTGAACCAGAATAAACAGGCTGGGCACATGGCACATCATCCTCCATTACTAAGTTATGGTAACACTTGGCATAGAAACGCTAACATGGGAATCCCTGCATCCCGATCTTGGATAAGTTCTTAAACTTCTTTGGCCTCAGTGTGCTCATCTATAAAGTGGAGATATCCTCACTCATGAGATTAGAGGAATTCCATGACCTTGCGGCAAAGGCTCAGAACAGTATCTGGCACAGAGTAAAAGCTCAATACATGGTAGCTGTGATCATCATTAAGGAGTAGGGACAGTAAGAGGAGAAAAGTCATCTATTGCAGAGGAATTGCTTCTGTACTGTCCTCATTGGTAGATATCAATAGTATTTCACATTAGGAATAAAACGGTAAAAAGTCACCAAGAACTTGAGAGACTGAAAAATGACTACTCCCTTTTCATGTACAGAAAAAAAAACATATCTCAAGTTTACGGCTTCTGCCATTGCAGGGAGCAACCTCAAGGTGATTATGAAGAAATCTCCAGGACTCAGAAAGCCCAAGATCAGTGCTGGGTTTGGATGCAGCCAATAGTTATCAGGGTATTCTAAAAACTTACACTAGACCCAGAAACACTGAGCATTTTGGCTACAGATACCTTTAAACAAAAAAACAATTCGTATTTCTGCACAGTTATTAGGAAAGAGTTTTTAAAAGCTATTCCTCTCCCTCCTAAAGATGAATTTGTAGTAACAGCTGGTGGCACACAGTCATACAGCATAAGTTCTCAGAGAACTCAGTGAGCAAAGAAGCCTTCCCTGCACCTACCATAGGTCTGCGCATCGTAAGGGTCGCTCCCTTGTTTAATGTGCTCAAATGCAGCCGCGTCCTCCGCCTGGGGCTGGGCTGGGCTGGGCTCCTGCTCCGTGTGGCTGTCCATATCCACAGTCCTCAGCCTCTTGTGCACGTGCTCATTGTGATCACCCAGGGAGCGTTCATTGTTGGCCTGTCCAGGTTTCCTCTTAAAACTCTGGGAAATAGGAGGAAATTCATCAGAGCCTTGTCTAATAGTAAAAGACTAAAAAAACCCACAGTGTCCGTCCCTGGGGGACTGGTTAAGTAAATTAGGTACAGCCATACAAAACGAATTCAACACAGCTGTTACTAGTATAAAGAATGGGTGGTTCTTTACATACACATATGGGGTAATTTCTGACAGTTTTGTATCTGAATTAAGACAAGGAAGCAAAGAAAGTCACACGCACATATGTATGTCCACATATGTCACATATGCAGAGAAGATCTAAAGACAAAACTGGTAGAACCCACTTCCTCGGGTGGCTTGAGAACAGGGATAGGATGGAAGCTTTTTAGGGAACTGGTTTTTATATAAAAATTTTATATCATGTGCATAAATTATACCCCATTAAAAAAACATTTTTTAAACTCAAAAGACTATGGACATTGAAAAAAGTAATACTGGTTGGTGCTGGGCAGCACCACTGGGATCTTAGGCACCATAACAGGAATGGGGTCGTGGTGTGTGTGCATGTGTCCATGACCCTGCACAGGTTCCACTGGGAAAGCCCCAAAATCGTGGCCTACTCACCAGGGCTGCCATCGTGTCTGGTAGGACAGGGACATCAAAGATAAAGAATGTGGCTTTTTTTTTAATCACTATGTTTACAGGGTCTTTTTTATATGCAGCCTTCCCTTTAGTTTAGATGAAGAGTGATAGAGACCTGTGTGTTTTTCCTGGTCTGTTTCTGGGAGGCCAACCGGGCGATGACATTGGATTCGTGGCCTTCTGCCTGGTTCGCATCCGCAGCTCCACTCCCATGTTCCTATGAAATCCAAGCCATAAAGAATGAGGATGGAGGAAGCTACCAAGCACCTGGTTACTGTGCTGCATTGTGCACAACTTCTCCATTATTCTCATCTCACAGTGAAACTGTCATACCTGCCCGCCTGCTCTGGAGCTCACCCATGACTACAGCCTGGCCCATGGGTAGAAACAGGAGCATCTAGACCCGGACCTGTTACCAACACTCCGGGTGACCTCACTTTAGGCTGACAGTTCTTAGTTTACAGGAGTATAGTGGCTCACTCTGAAGGCAGGACAGACCTGATTAGAAACCAGGCTTTATCAGCAACCAGCTGCATAACCTCAAGACTGTCATTTAACTTCCCCGAGGGCTACTTAACTCAAGTGTAAAATGGAGAAAATAAGAACACTATCAGCTACCTTAGAGGGCTATTGTAAAAACTTGCTGAAGTAATGGAAATGCTTAGCACCTTATGGGTGCTTAATAAATGGGGTGGAAAAGGTGTAAGTATATAAACAGTGGTAATTACTGGGGAGAAAATGGGCTGAGAGAGGCTACAGGAGTTGGTAGAGTCAATGCTACAACAGTAGGTCCTCTGACCCAGGGTTCGCACAGCATGCCAGCGGCCCCAGCTGTGGCCACATACAGAGCACATCACCCAGGTCAAAACAAAGTGCTGCCTGGCGAGTGTGGCTTAATGGTTGAGCGTTGACCTATGAACTAGGAGGTCAGGGCATATCAAGAATCAACCAATGAATGCATAAATTGAGTGGACAACAAATCAATGTTTCTTCCTTCCTCTCTAAAAATCAATCAATAAAAAATCCTATATAATAAAAGCCTAATATTCGAAGTGTCCGGTTGTCTGGTCAGCCGTTCAAAGCATAATATGCTAAGGCGGCTCAACCACTCGCTATGATGTGCACTGACCACCAGGGGCCAGACAGTTGACTGGTCGACCAGTTGCTATGATGTGCACTGACCACCAGGGGGAAGACGCTCCGAGCTGTAGGTTAGCTTGCTGCTGGGGTCTGGCCTATCGGGACTGAGCGAGAAGGGCCGGACACACCCTGGAGCCCCCCCGCAGTCCCTCCCGGCTGGCCAACCACCCATGTCCCTCCCCGGCCCCAGTCGTGCACCAGTGGGGTCCCTCGGCCTGGCCTGTGCCCTCTTGCAATCCGGGACCCTTCGGGGGATGTCGGAGAGCCGGTTTCAGCCCAATCCTGCGGGCCAGGCTGAGGGACCCCACTAGTGCACGAATTCATGCACGGGCCTCTAGTCTATAATAATGAAAGCATAATATGCTAATTAGACTGGACGTCCTTCCTGACAAAGCCAGGGCTGCAAGGGGAGCCCAGGTCCCGGGTACCTGCCAGCAGTCAGAAGGAAGCCAGTGCCGGCAGCCAGGAGAAGGAAGGCCTACTCTTGCACAAATTTTGTGCATCGAGTTTCTAGTAAAAAAATAACATGAACCTGATTCTCCCACAGAGAACTATTACTTTCTCATTAAGCCTATCAGTTAAATATAACGTGTAGCAAATATTCTGGGGTTAGTTCAGGGAAGCATATAAAGTAGGTCTACAATCATTTTCTCAAGAATGAAAAATGACCTTTCAGATGTTAACTAAAACAACATCACATGTAAGCCAGCTACTGTGATTTCAGTCAGGAAGAAGCGGTTCTCCTTGGGCAGCTGGCCGGGCCCCTCACCTCCTTCCCCAGCTCTTTCTCAGGCGCGGCCCCAGCCAGCTCCACCGCCTGCTCGCTCTGCATGTTCTCCACCCCTGTCTGCCCGCAGGAGGAGTGCTCCTTCCTCTCCGTAGCCTCTGGCACCTGCTCCTCTGTGTCAGAGTCCTCCCCTTCTTCTTTTTCCTCCTGCAGGGAAATCAAACACAGCATTAAGTGCTCTGGGGAAGGGACATGAGGTGGGGAACCCCTGCAGCAAGCAAACACCTCACTCCTCACTGAGGGGTCTGCAGGGAGGGGATCAGCCAGGGAAGGTCTTAAACAGAAAATGAAAGCAGCACCACCTGGTGATGGAGGAGTATCCTAAAGCAGCGGTCTGAAAGGTTGGCGACCGCTGTCCTAAAGGACGTTCCAGTGGGAGTAAGAATTTCTTCTCATTTCTAATCCAAGGCAAACCAGACCACCCTAATACCTGAGGCTGGAGACCTTGGTCAACAGAGACGCCATTCTCTGCACTGTCCTCACTGGCTTCAGCGTTGTTGTCCTTGTCCTCTGGAGACAGCTCCTCCTCTTCTGAGCTTTCCTCAGAAGGCTGGTCCATATCTTTGTTTTGGTCACTAGCTCCTGTGTCCATCTCTTCCACCCCCTCCCCCTTGTCATCTTCACTGGAGCCTTCCTCAGGCTCCTGCTGACCCTGATCTTCATTCTGATTGGCCCCAGTCTCTTCATTTATTTCCTCAGCTTCATGACCTGCTTCTTCAGTATCCATTGCTTTTTCTTTAATTTCCAAAGGATTCTCTTCTGGGTACACAAAACAAAAAAGACAGACAGAATTTTTAAAAACCAGTAACAACATTTTTTAAGATGGGATGGTTACGATGGTTACCTAAGTGTTTTGTTTTGTTACTTGAACCAGGAGTTGGCAAACGATGGCCTGTGGGCCTACTGTGGCCCTCTACATGTTTCTGTAAATCAAGTTCTACCGGGACACAGCCACATCCATTCATTTATATGTTTACCCATCCACTCTGTATTGCTTAGGGCTGCTCTCTCACTACAATAGCAGAACCAAATATCTGTGACCTGTAAATCTAATTTATTTACTATCTGACCGTTCACTGAAAAATGTTGCCTACCCCTAATCTAAACCATACTTATATATTACATACAATTGATCCAATGGTGCGTTTTTTTAAATAAGTAATTCACTAAGAAATCATAAAAGCCACTACAATAGGAACATTTTAGACCACAGATAGGAAATGAGAATCTATTTTTCAATTATCATTGGAAATAATTTGTGGACATAATTTTTTGTCATACACAGAAAATACAATATTCAAATAGAAACAATCTTATTTGAAAAAGTTTTATTTAAAGAGCTATTCTATACTATGGACACTTCAGAAATCAGTTCCTTTGTAAGCAAATAATTCTTTAAAATAACTACTCCTAGTGTATATATGCAGTAGCTTAAAATGAGCCTGGGTGTCTTTCTAGGTAAAATGCCTTATTACACTCTTAGTGGATTTTAACTTTCTTAGTTTTATGCTTGTTTGATTGTTGAATTTAAAGTTGAAGTCAGATTTCAAAATTCTGAATTAATGAAATGCCCTCAGAAGCAATAATTTATATACTATGTTTAAAAACTAGAGATTCATAAAGAATGTTTTGAGCATGAGGAAAGTCTGTATCAATTCCTTAATCAAGTGGTTCTAGTTAAAGTTGCAAGTTCACAACTTTATTTTTAATTCTCAAATACTTTAAACATGGAGAATGCATTTTACATTTATGAGAAGCATATATTCACCACCTAGATTTAACAGATATTAACACATTACCATATTTGTGTCAACCTTCTGTCACTTCTTTTTAAGAAATAAATGGTTCTGGATACAACTATCTGGATTCTGGAGGCCTTGGCCCTTCCTCCTTCCTTGGATGTCATAACCTGAAGCTGTTGTGTATTATTTCTGTCCATGTTTTTGTACATTTGATGTATCCCTAAATCATATATGAAACTGTTTCTTGAATTAAATTTTTAGGTAAATGGTACCTTATCCTTTTGTAACTTTCTATTTCTGTCCCAATATGGTAGTATTGTTTTAAATTTAATAACTTTTTAACTGATTCATCAGGAAGCAGAGTGAGGCTAGCTCACATCTTTCTATCTGTTCCCCACCAGGATGGAGGCCACTATCACAGCAGCACCTCTCCCAAGTGCTCCCAACTAATACTGGACAACACTCCCTAGGGGAGTCACCCAGGTTGAACAATGACAAGGGCACAAGATTACGGTCATATGCCTGCTGTGTAACCGATTTCCCTTGGGTTATTCAATTTCATTCCCCATTATAATGACTTCATATTTCAGGCTTAACACACAACATAAGCACAGCAATCAATAACTGAAACAATCATTTCCTTAAAAAGCTGACCCTGGGCTCCACGAAAAGCCTGGATGTACCCAAATTACAGTGTTTCCTTCAATCCATGAGATGGGCACACAGTGATGGCTGTGGGGAGAAGGAACACCGCTCACACACAATAGGATGTAGTCTGGCCGTGTAGCTCAGTGGTTGAGTGTCGACCTATGAACCAAGAGGTCACGGTTCGATTCCTGGTCAGGGCACATGCTGGGGTTGCAGCCTTGATTCCCAGTAGGGGGTGTGCAGGAGGCAGCCGATTGAGGATTCTCTCTTATCACTGATGTTTGTTTCTCTCTCTCCCTCTCCCTTCCTCTCTGAAATCAATAAAAATATATTTAAAAAAATAAAAATACAGGATGGAAATGACAGGAGAGAGAGAGAACTGCTGGTTTATAAGCTTCAGGTCCACTCAGATAAGAAACACTATAAAGAACAAACAATTTTTGCAAGATGGAATTGAGCTGACCAAACATGATTTATGACTTGGCCATGACATTGACCTGAAGAGAAATCAGTTACTGCTCATTTTCAGTGAGTTCCCATTGGTCACTTTAGGTTTTAAAGACACACCTTCTCCTTCTTCCTGGTCCGTGTCCTCACCACTGTTCTTGTCTTCACTATCTAGATTCAAATCCTCTGGAAGGTCCAAGGCCTCAGGCTCTGGCAGTGTCTCCTGGTTGCCATGGTAAGGGTCCACCTCACTCTCATCATATTCCCTCTTTGGACAGTGGAGAGAACAGACAAAATGATAATAACTTAAAACTGCTTTTGTTTTTTTATGAAGTAGTATTCACACATAATTAGCTCTAAGTCAGTGGTTCTCAACCTTCCTAATGCTGCGACCCTTTAATACAGTTCCTCATGTTGTGGTGACCCCCAATTTCATTGTTACAAATTGAACATAATTAAAGCATAGTGATTAATCACAAAAACAATATGTAATTATATATGTGTTTTCCGATGGTCTTAGGCAACCCCTGTGAAAGGGTCGTTCGACCCCCAAAGGGGTCACGACCCACAGGTTGAAAACTGCTGCTCTAAGTACTTATGCTGAGAGAATACAATGTCTTTGCCCTAACATTACCAGCACACATTACAATTTTTCTGACATTTTTAGAATTTTCATTTGGAATTTCAAACTTCACTTTCTCTCTTTTTAAAAATCTTTATTGTTGAAAGTATTACAGATGTTCCCCTTTCCCCATTGATCCCTTCTAGCCCATACCCACTCCCCACTCCAGGCCTTCAACACACTATTATCTGTGTCCATCGTTTATGCATATATGCATATAAGTCAAACTTCACTTTCTGTGCAGCTTCTCCACTGATAAGAGGTAAGAAGTACTGTGTTACTTGCTCTCAAAGAAGAAACTGAAGTTTATGAGAATAAAGGATCGTAGGTTTTAGCTCCCAAACTACAGCATAAGCCCAAAAAGTATGAAATCCACCTAATTGATAACCAATAGTTAGATATTTTATGTCTTGTTAAGAGGCTCTGTTATACATTCTTTTATGAAACAGTAAGAAAACAGTGGATGAATAGAGAAAAAGGCCTTGAGACGCATGTGTGTGTGGTGCAGTGGCCCTGGCCTAGTCAGGTGAGCGGATCTGTTTTGAATCCTCATTACCTCATCTATTTGTTCATTAATTTTGTCTTGGCCTTGTCCATCATCATCAGCTTCTGCTTCTTCCTTCTTATCATGCTGGTTTTTATCTCTGTTTGACTTCCCAGAATCCAAGTTGTCATCTTTAGCAACAAGTCCACAATCTTCCTAAATGTCACAGGCAGAAAACACAAAGAGTCATCACTCTTGATCTAAGAAACTGCTGACACACAGGCTGGCTCTACCTAATGTATCTCTTAAGCATGTATAATTTCTGCTTGCTGGGCCTGTCCTCTGAGTATCCAGATGACAGGGCATCATCCATGACCTGGGGAGAACAGTCTGGGTCTGCCCGACAGCAATAATAGCAGGTGTGTGAACAGCAGGCTGGGCCGGGCTGAGCTGCTGCAGTGTCACATCCAGCCTGGGAGTTTTTTTGTTGTTTGTTAATTCCCACCCAAGGATATCTTTTCTATTGGTTTTTTAGAGAGTGGAAGGGAGAGAGGGAGTGTGTATGTGTGGGAGGGGGGGGAAGAGGGGGAGATACAGAGGGGGTAGAGAGAGGAGTGTGGGGAGAGAGAAACATCGATGTGAGAGAAACACATCAACTGGTTGCCTCCTGAATGTGCCCCAACCTGGGTAGGGATCAAACCTGCAACCCAGGTACATGACCTTGACCAGAAATCAAACTGGAGATCCTTTGGTGTGTGGACCGACCCTCTAACCACTAATCCACACTGGCCAGGACAAACGTGGGAGTTCTAAGCAGGGAGCTGGAGAAGTTCCGTGGCCAATAGCAGAATAAGAGCATATACACTGAGTTTCCTTAACTTCCCTCCTTCATAACCAATGGGACAGCTCAGGTCAAACTACTCTTTTGGCTCTGAATCAAAAAGTAAGATATATAGGAGAGATAAAAGAAAAGATGAGAGAGAAGCAGCAAAACAAAGGAAAGGAAAAGCAGTAAATGACAGGGAGTGGTGGCTGGGAAAACTATCTCCCTTCAACCTGGGGGCTATGGGATGGGGGAATTTTTGAATTACCTCATCCATTCCTGGTCCTGTTTCTTCAGTTTTGCTGTCTTCTTCTTCCTCATCTTCCTCCTCCTCGTCATCACCCCAAAGTCTCTCATCTAGTTTGTCAGCTTCTTCACCATTCAGATCGCCCATCTGTTTATCCAGGTCTCCGCCCTCACTATCTGATTTCTCATCCTCCTCTTCTGAAAGGGAAGGCACTGAGCTTAGTGAGGCAGACCTGGTCCTGTGTGTGTAGGGGAGGCATGAACCTACTACCTGGCAAGAGCCCAGCCTGGGACTTACTCCCTGCTTCTACAGAGCACTCTACTGGCAGAAGCCTTTAGATCTGCTGCAGTAGTCCTACTGTGTTTCAGGAACTGTTTGAAGAAACAAGGAAGTCTGAGTGTGTCATGTTAACAGACCATTAGAAGGATGGTAGAACAGCTGTCAGAATGTTTAGTTCTGGTGCTGGGGGAATTCATTAGGGGACTCAGAAACCACACTATTTTTATTTCTTATCTGCAAAATGACAGAGTTGCTCTATAAGATTTCCAAAGTTCCTTCCCTATCCCCAATATACTATACATCTATGATTTTATCCAACACCTAAAATCATGTGCATAATCAGAATTTTCTTGCCACTATCATTGCTTAAGGTCCACTGTGTCAAAGTTATAACCTTACTAGAGCCTGTGCACAGACTCATGCACCGGTGGGGTCCTTCAGTGTTGCCTGTGGGGACTGGGCCAAAACTGGCAGTCCAAAGCCGCCTGCCGCTCCTGCCCATCCCAGCCCTGCTGCACCTGCTGCGGGCTCACGCCCAGTCAGTCCCAATCGGGAGAGGCTTGCTGTGGCTGCGCTCGCCAGGCAGTCGTGAGCCCTGTGTCTGGCACCCATTGGTCAGCTGAGCGGTGCTCCCGCTGTGGAACGCACTGACCACCAGGGGGCAGCTCCTGCATTGAGCGTCTTGCCCCTGGTGGTAAGTGCGTGTCACAGCAACCAGTCATTCGGTCACTTAGGCTTTTATATATATATAGATGCTGCTTAGACAGTGTACACACTTCTACTCTGAGATCACCTTGCATTTCTGCAAGATCTTTGCTTAGAAAAAGACACTATATCTCAAATTAAGCTTTGGACAGAAACTTAGGGCAATAGTTGAACTATGGAACAAACATATAACAGATGACGATGTGCTATAACAAATTATATTCTCAAGTAATTTTTAATGACAAGGGGAATGTTCATAATATGTTAAACTGTTTATGTCCTGTGAATACACACACACACACACACACACACACGCGGCTAATGCGCTAAGTGTCCCTCTGCCCCTCAACTGGTGGGTATGCCGCACACTGACTACCAGGGGTCAGACGCTCAATGCAGGAGCTGCCGAGCTGCAGTGACTTGGCAGCAGTTCTTGGGTGACGCACAACGAAACCAGAGAGGAGGGAGCCCGATTTCTAGTGGGGCCTTCAGCCCTGGGTTATGTTGTTTCTGGGGCACTGTCGGCTTCGAATCTGGTTTACTGCACACTTGCGTTTGCGTTCCACACCCTGTATGACAGCAACTTAGCAGAGTGTCCTCTCGCACTCCAGGACCCCTTGGGGGATGTTGGAGACCCAGTTTAGGCCCGATCCCTGCAGGCCAGGCCAAGGGACCCCCACCTGCCAAAGGGACCCCGCTTACTCCGCAGACGCTGGGGAGGGACCGAGGGAGGTTGGCTCCAGGGCATGTCAGGCCTGTCTCGCCCAGTCCTGCCCCGTCAGCCACCTTCTAATTAATTTCCTTTCAATGTGCATGAACCTGTGCACTGAGTCACTAGTGCATGTGTGTGTATATAATAAATGGAAATAAATAAACCAAAATTTATTAAGTGGTTTGGGTGGTCAGCCTAAGGGGTATGTATCTATTTCATTCCTGCATTTTTATTCCAAATTGTCTACAAGAAATATCTACTATTTTTGTATTTATGGTGGAAAAAGTTAGTTTTAAAAACTACCTGAACAATTTACTTTTGAGCTAAGAGCCCCACTAAGATTGCCTCCTTCCTCTTTTGGACTTCCCTGAAGGGCAGTACCCACTCACTGCATTTAGCAATGAGGCAGCAGGAGCATCAGCCAATGCCTCAGGTTCCTCAGAGAAGAATCTCCAAGACTGACTATGGACCTCCACCTGGGTGGAGATGGTGATGGCATATGCTAAGTGCTAATGTCCTCATTTGCAGTTATGCAGAATAACCAACTTGGCCCAAAAGATTCTAATAGGACAACAGGCTCCTTATTGGAAACACATAACTTTCTGATTAAAATAATTATTTTTCAAAAGCAAGAATGCAGTGACAGATAGTCTCAAACCTTGTTCTTCAAGCTCCCCATCATGCATCTTCCCATCAAAGTCTTCTGACATCTCAATGGCATTATCCTCGCCCTTAATGTCTGACTTTGAGTCATGATCCTCTTTATCCTTTTCTTGACCCTTCTGAAATGTATCTTCTGCCTGTATCAAAAAGCATAAAGAAAACACAAACAAATATAACTTAACTAATGTTTATTCAGTTCTAAATAGAATATAAATATGTATATAAATGCTAAGGTTAAATGCTAAGGTTAATGGCATAAAGTTATCTCTGGGAAGAGAAAAAGAACACAGATAACCACACAATAATTTCTCATTTGCTGTAACATTTCTATAGTTAATTTCCAGTTTTACTGCATTTGTGATTACAGAATAAATTTTGTTGTGGTTTTAAGTGAATTGTGTTTTTTTTAAAAGAATCCAGACATATTTTAAAAGAATATGTATTCTCTGTAGGATTAAAAAATTCATCAATCTTATTGCCCATATCTATATACATAAAAGGCTAATATGCAAAGTGTCCCCACAGGAGTTCGACCAGGAGACTGGGAGTTCTATCACTCACTATGACATGCACTGACCACCAGGGGGCAGCGTGGAACGAAGGGAGGCCCTGGCCGGTATCCGGCAGCTCAGGAAGGAAGGCCCTGGCCAGCAGCCAGAAGGCCCTGATCAGCCCTGATCAGCAGTCAGGCCTAGGGACCCTACCTGTGCACGAATTTCATGCACTGGGCCTCTAGTCTTTAATATTGTGTCACTTTTATCTCTCACAGACAGTAACACACTGTGAATGCAACTTTGTTCACTTCTCCTTAAACTATATATTCCTATATACTCTATGTGGTATTTGGGGTGAAAGATTCATGATTGTTATCTCTTCCATTATGAATGAATTTTTAAAGTCCCGTTTTAAAATACAAAAGTAATAAAACCTTATTAAAAGAATTCTAAGCACAATGGAAAGAGTTAAGTTTCCCATGGGACCACCATCTTCCAAAACTTCCAAAGAAATTACCATCAATAACATTCTGGTGCATCTTTTTGTTCATGAATACATCATAAATATTAATATAAGTGTTATGTATTAATACCTGCCTCCTGACATCTTTTTAAATAAAAAGGGAATCATACTTTACAAACTGGAGATATGCTTTTTTTTAACTTAAAAAAAAATGTCTTTTAGATATATTTCCATGTTAATGTGTATAAATCTAGCTCATTCTGTTTAATGATTTACAGAATTGCTCTGTATATTATCTTTGATCCTTATTAGCATTTCTATAAAAAGTGGAATTCCTAAGTCAAAGAAGATAACACAATTTAAAATTTATTATATACCGCCAAATTGTTCTGGGTGTTTTTTTCCCCCCTCTTCATGGTTTTTTTTTTTTTTTTTTTTGCATTGGGTTGTACTTTTCCTATTAGGCTTACTCTTTTTACTCTAAATTTTTCCTATTAGGAAATACTATATGTTAAGTTAAATTTGAGAAATAAAGAAAAGCCAAAAGCCAACCTGTTTATTCTCGAATGGACTACTACCAAAAATACTTTAGAAATTCAACAGCAACGATCTCCCCGTTTAACATTTTTAAATCACCTCTCTCTCAAATTATAGCCATAAGCAGTGACTGAGTTGCAAAGTTCCTTTCTGTGATCTTTATGCTTTTTATTTACACCCACTCACCATACCCGAGTATTCTTAGAGGTCCACAGATCTCAGTTTGAAAACCACTGACATTTATGTCAGTAATTTAACTATTGAAAAGCAAGGGGAAGGGGAGCGGTCTTCTGTAAACTCTGTACATGTTTCAGGCATGTGAAACGTACCTGTTCTTCATTTTCTATCTTGTCACTCACATCCTTCATGCCTTCACCTTCTCCAATTCCACCTCCCTCATAGTCATGAAACTCAGTTGCTCCCTCGCCTGCTGAATCTTCCATAAATTCTTTGGGTAGGCAAAATCCCTTGAACATGAAAGAGTGAACAGTTAGGCAATAAAGAAAGGGAGATTTTCAGTCCTACCACACACAAAAAAATTTTAACAAATGCTTAATTCTTTTCCTAGATCAGTATTTTAAATCTGATGGAAGTATAGTAGGCCTCTGAACTTTTCTTCCTTGGTGATAACAGTTACTATGCAGTTTCAAAGCTTGACATCAGATTTAATATATGAGGTTCTGACTTTGAAGAGGCCTCTAGTGTATGGTTAATTTGTCATTTTGCCAAGACAGAAATTTGAATGACGTATACTAGGGAAAGTATTTAGGAGCAAGTCAGAGAGTAGACCTCTCAGTGTCTAAATCCCAAAGGGGTTTTGTTTTTCTTCTTATTTTCTTCTGAAATTAGTAAGCCCAAGAAGAGAGGGAGAAGATATGTAACCCTGGAGGTACAGCAACTTGAAGCAGATGCTACAAGAGGGAGGTTTCATCTTTACTTGAAAAATAGAAATTTTTCGCTAGCTGGTGTGATTCAGTGGATAGAACATTGGCCTGTGAACCGAAGGGTCCCAGGTTCGATTCTAGCCAAGGGCACGTACCTCAGTTGCAGGCTCCTCCCTGGCCCGGGCCCTGGTCAGGGCTCGTGCAGGAAGCAACCAATAGATGTGTTTCTCTCACATCAATATTTCTCTCTGTCTTTCCCTCTCTCTTCCACTGTCTCTAAAAATCAATGGATAAATATCCTCAGGTGAAGATTAAAAAAAAAAAAAGGAAATTTTGTGCAATGCTCCTTAAATAAAATTTTAATATGTTAAAAAATATGCCTTCCCCCAGCTCTTAAATCAAACCTGTCCCTCTTGGGAAACATGCCACATCTGGCTGCCACCTGGCACCTGGAACAGTATGGGGTCTAGAGTGAAGAACAAGGCCAGACACAGTAAAGTTCGGGAAGTGTTAACAACACTGTGTTTAATGTTGGAAAAGAACTGACAAGCAAATTCAACTACTTTAGTGTGTGGGACAAAATTGAATAGATAAAATTGAATCGTGGCTCTGAATGAGAAACTTAAGTTTAGAAAATACAAGCTATCAAGATATTTGTCATTCTGAGGATGAAAATGTACTAAAAATAAGTTAAAAATAAGTTGCCAACTAATAAGGAAGATCCAAGACCAGTGATTATGACTTAGTTACAAAGAAACAGCTTTTTTGTGGATTAAGTGCTGTAATTACAATCTAGATTATTTTAGTGCCATGTCCAACCTATTTTCTTTAAAAAAATTTTTTTTAAATAATTCTTTATTGTTGAAAGTATTACATATGTCCCCTTTTTCCCCCTTTAGCCCCGTCTAATCGCCCACCCATACCCCAGGCCTTCAGCACCCTATTATCTGTGTCCATGGGTTATGCATATATGCATACAAGGTCTTTGGTCCAATCTACTTCAAGTTCCCTCAGCACTACTCAGAAAGGATACGAATAAATACAATATGGACATAAAAAAAAAAGGAAAGGCAAACTCACTTTCAGGAAAGTCACTGAAAACACATCTTTGTTAACTTACCTAACTTTCCCATTGAGCTACATTATTTAAAAAAAACAAATGATATTCAGATACAGGCAGAATAAGACCACACAGGAAACATTCAGATATCCTGCAGGGCACACCACTACAGTCGCTGCAGCTGGGACAGCCGCTGGGCTCCCAACACCTTGCTTATATCAGAACCACTTCCTCCTCCACAACACACCCCAACACACACACAAGTCACAAGGCCAAAATCGTTCTAGAACCTATCAGACCAGTACAATGTGCAAGTAGACAAAACACAGCTAACCCAAATCTCAGGGCACCCTCACCACACATTGTTCTGCTACCGTCGTTTGCATGCAGAGTCACCACCAAGAAATGATGGGATGTGTAAGACTGGCTCAGTGCTCATCAGATAGAGGGGGCAAATCGGAGACGCATTCATTTATTTATTACTCAACAAATACACATATTTATCCTCTAGAAACAAGGCATGGGCTTGCCTTCCATTCTTGGACCCTTTCCAGTACTCCAGATACTCAGAACTAGGAACTCTCAACTGTTTATAAGAAACCTAGACCCTACCTTCAGTTTGTAAATTCCTATCTCCCTCAAATGAATCTCATCTGTACTGTACTTAGATTTGGAGAAAATCTTAAAATACTAAAGAAATAAAAACAAAACAAAAATGTACACATTCAATTGAAATTATCACAAAAATGCTAAAGAGTATAGGCAGATCTCATTTTACAAATGAGGAAAGTGAGGTTCAGAGAGGTCACATGAGTAACTTGAGAAATGGATACCTCATGATCCGATTACCACACCATGCTGAGTCTGTTAGATTTGGCTGTCTCCTGCTGGGTGCAGGGGCCGAATGAATGAATGCATGAATGAGTGATTTCCCAATTAAAGAAAAATGCTCCACCTAACGTTAAAAGCCCCATTACCATTTCATCATAATTACATAGAAATGATTTAAAGAAAACTTAGCCTTACAGATTCATCTATCCTAGAAATCTAGCTGGGAGTTAATTGAAGACGACTTCAAACATGAGAGAAGGCTGTGAAAAGCTGCAGCCATCAGACAGCCTCTGGAGTCGAGTGAGCTCATCAGTGAGGTGTCTGTAGGTTCCAAGACTACAGCTGAAATAGGCTTACTAAAAGGGGGCCAGACAAAGCCTTGCATAAATAATCCACAGGGAGAGCAAATGTGTGAAGGCCCAAAATAAAAGCCCATTAAACCAAACACTAATGGTACAGAATGTTCCAGCTGCCCACTGTGCTCCACATGAGTAGTCCTTACCTTCTGAGCAAGCTCCGTAAAGACCTGGGTAAGCACAGAGAGCAGCTTTGCAGTGCTACGATGAGTTGCCAAAGACATGGTCAGGAAGAAGAGGACGAGGTCTGAGTACTTGGAGAGCATGGGCAGCAGGCGCACCAACCAGCAGCAGGACTGGCTGAAGAACTGGGGGCAAAGCAGATCAGAAGGCCTGGTCACACTGCTAAAGGGGTACTGGGTTTCCCTTGGGGTGATCAAAATGGTAATGAAAATGTTCTGGAACTATACAATAACATAGGTTGTAACAACACTGTGAATTTAAGGTACTAAATGTCACTAGTGGTAGGGGTTATGTATTTTTAACATGCACAAACGCCTGCTCACTGGGATTTCTTCCTTGTTCACACAACGTACACTTTAAATTCTCAGTCACTTAAATCTCATTTAGTTAACAAAGTTGTTTGTTTTTGTAAATGAAATGTTTATAAACAAATTCCATTGGGAATCAGAGTTGGCACTGGAGGCAATAATACAGAATGACATACAGTGTCCTACAAAGTAAGTTGCCTCTCAGGACTTAATGGATTTGACAGCTTCCTCTGCTGGCTTATTGGGAAAGGAATGGTATTTGCAGAGTGTAGCCACTAAACTTTAGTTAATGGCAGCAAACTGAACATCGAATACTCAGGAGAATGTGGTTAGGATATAAAATACCAAGATAATGGATATTCTGGATTGCCAGCATTTTTGTACCTGGGCATCTTACAACTGTAACTCTTAGCTAACAAGCCCTAAGCTTTTCAAAGTTTATCAATGGTGTGTACATCTATAAAGAAAGCAAATTCCTAGTGATTTTGCCACAGAGGCCTGCTTTAGGACCACCCACATGGCGAGGTGAAACCCCCTCTGCCTTTGCTCAGCCAACTCCCGACAGCAAGAAGCTTATAAAGAACAGTTGATTACCATATGCTTTGCTGCTGTGCCGTCCTCACCACATGATTTCAGTCTCTCCAACAGCTCAGAGATAGCAGAAATTATTTTCTGCACATGCAAAGTGCTCACGTCAGCCCACAAGTCTTCCTCTAAGAGTTTTGTTAGATGTCCTGATTGTAGTCTCTCAAAGCCTGCTGAAAAGAATGACATGATGAATAACTGAAGATAAACCCTTTTCATCCCCATTCATCCAGTCATTTATTTCAAATATCTGTCCTTAAATATTCAGTCACAAAGATAAATCATCAAATTGGAAAATTAAATCAAATATGAAACTAACGTTTGCCTGATTTCAGACATACCATCCTCTTCCTGTGGCCTTATCTGGTCAGTGTTCTCATCTGTCTTTTTACTATTTCTTTCTGCTAAGTTCTGGATGGCATAAAGGATGGACCGGATGGCAGTTTCCATTTTCTCTGCAAAATCTTCCACAAACCCTTCATCCAATAGTTGGTTTCCTATTAAGTAAATGATACAAACAAACAAACAAACAAACAAACAAAAAACCCGATCACTTGTGTCAGGAAACCATTGGCAATGTTCACTTGTTATTTTAAAAAATGACCACCTGTAAGCACTACTATGGATCAGCCACTGTGCCAAGCTATGCTGGATACAAAGATGAGACACAGTCCCTACCTAAATAAAGCTACAAGGTTATCGTCTTATATTAAAACAATTTTGCTAAAATAATGTAAAAAATATGAAAATAACAGTTTAGATGGTGTGTATAGACACTTAGTCAAATGCCACCCTCAGCTTTCTGGTGTAAGGGAGAACTGTCTGTAACAGCTGAGGGAGCCTATGGTGTCTCCATACACGTGCGCTACAAAGAGAGTGACATGACGGCAATCCAAAGGCAAGGGACACGAACAAATGTAGGAAAATAAGAGCTGTGGGTCCAACCACACCTGTCTGCCTTAGAACTCTGGACAGATATGTTTAGAATGAAACAGTATGTGTCTTTAGTATAATCTAGACTTTGTCTATAAGACATCATTCCTATGCTGGGCTTTTGCTCCCTTACTGAATAACAGTCCTTACCTCCTTGGCTGCCTGACGTGAGAAGATGTGTCTTCCAGGTAGTAAAGTCATCTGTGGCTTTACCGATTTCTCCTCTGACATATTCCAGGCTCTCAACTAATGCTATTTGTTGGTCTGTTTGCTCAACCTCCATCCCTGGAAGAATGAACAAGGACTCTAGGCCTTGCAAATGAGCTGACACCTGGGACAGGCAACTCAGCCCAGAAGAGCAAACTTCAAAATCTTTCCTGCAACAACAGAAATGCCACAATGTTGAAAGGAATGGGGTATGCACCGCGCCTCCCTGCCCACACACACACACAGTCCTCCCTCCAACAACTAAAACCCGCTGTATGTGAAACTGCTACACATATGCCACAAAGCACTATGCCTATCCACTGAAAAACGGAGGACTTAAGCCCTTGCATAATTTTACCCATCACTAAACTCTGAGCAAGTACCCAAGCACACAGAGGAAGAGCAGAGGCATAAGCACACTCACCAAGAATGAAAGAGAGTCTCACAAGACTGCTGCCTAATTCTGTCAACGTCAGCTTTCACTGTTTGGATGGTCTTCAGCATCTCAGTTAATCTTGAAGTTGACTGTTGCCAAAGCTGGTCCTGTTTCCGCATCCGGCAACCGGAGGGCAGCTGATTGCCAGGTACTGGGGATGGATAGCTCAGATCTGATGGGCTGAAGTCCAGCACTGCTCTGGAAAGCTGCCCCGTGGTGAGCTCTGGTCCTTCCGGGCAGAGGGTAGAAGACTGACCCTGTGCCCGGGCATCACCTTGGCTTGGAGCTGACGCTGCGTCGGGGCAGCATTGGAGGAGCCAGGAGAGCTGCTCAAGCAGGATCTGGCTCTGCATGGCCAAGTGCTGCAGCCTTTCTGTCCACTGCTGCACACCATCCTGGGGCGGGAAGGCCACGGGGTAGAGCAGTGGCCCTGTCAGCCTGCCCTGAATCTCCTGCACACAGCTGAGGAGGTTTCTGTGCAGAGAAAGCCATGGGAAAAACACAAGGCACCTTAAACTCTGTCACCATGTTGTTTTTTAACAGTAAACTCATTCTTTCTAAAGCAAGTATGGGCTTTTTCACATTTAAAAAAGGGGGGGGTGGGGGATCCCTCCAATAGGTAAGAAGTCTATTCAAATGCCTTCCAAAGCACCTAGACACATCCCTCAGTCTTTCACAAGCATCAACACTTACTGCTTATCACCTGACCCCTTACAGCCCTCTCACATGCAAGTCACACCAATGCAGTGATTTCAACCACTTTTTTAAAAAAAATCTAGTAAATGTAATACACTTTGCTCAATAAACCCTATGAGCGAGCAGCAAATACCTAAAATTGAAGTGATTAGTCTGGAAATACTCCCTCTCGACACTCAATAGATGATGACAGACTTCCCAACTGTCCTGACCTTTTAAATATCTGTTTCCATTGAGGAGCGCCCATGTATGGCTGAGCACATTGAAACTCTGTGATCCAAAAAGCCCAACAAACTGAAGCAGACTCAGATCTGATTTGAGCTGAGACTGGGAGGTCCTATCCATAAACACAACCCTGTCTCTCAGCCGGCACAGACTGTCAGCCACTGATGCCCTTTCCAGACCCAGTGCAGTTCAGCCATGGCCATATGTACTGTCTGGCTCAGCTCTGAACTCATCTCCCAGGCCCCCTTCTCCTGAGAATATTGTCAGAACCAGGGGGCAGAGGCACATCACCAGAAGCCAGGAGAAACCCTACCTGTCTTTTCAGGCCTCAGATTTCATTTCACAACTGAGGGCAGCACATGCAGCAACCCTGAGCTGACCCACAGAATTCTTGCTAATTCAGGCCACAAACTCTAGTCCGCTGTTACCTGAGGAGGATCCACTGCTCAGTCAGCGTGGTCAGGGAGCGCCGCTGTCGGATAAGCATCTTCATCAAATGTGCCGAGAACCCCTTACACCGCTCAATGCTGCCCACGCCCATTTCCTAGCAGGGGAGAAGGAAAGGCGCTGAGGGTACTGCTGGCCAACCCCAGGGGAAGAGCAGTCGATAAGCTTTGGGTGTGCTGCATTCTAGAGGCGTGAGCCACATTGATCTTTCTAAGCACTGCTTCTCAAATTATGCTCCCACAGATCATTGACATTCCACGAACAGAAACTAGGTTTCACACCAAAATTGGGTTATTAGTGGTCTTTTCTCAGTTCATAAAGGAAAAGATCTGAAGGTGGTATTCTGAATTTGAAGTTTATGTTTAATAATTTTTCTTATGCATTTGGCCCTGTTAGCAAATGTAACAAAATTTATTATAAGATGCTCTCTGATTAGGCACAAAATTACACTGATTTGTATTGTAAGTTTAATGATGTTCTGCCCTGGGATGACAGAGCTGGAGCTCCCTGGGCCCTGGCAATTCTGAGGGGCTACCACTCTAACCTTGACAGGAGCTGCTAGGGCTGCGCTAAGTCTGGCGTGTCGTGCGAGAGAGCGATAAAAATACTTCTGGCACCCATCCCACGAAGACGAGATTTCTGTAAGCAGCCTGAAAAAAAAAAATTAAAATGTGATTTACTTAATTAAAATCACTTATCCCACCCCAAATCCTAACGATTCAGAGATTGATATATTTAGCCACAACCAAAAGCTGAGTCTGAATAGATTTATTTATATGAGGCACTCATGAGTCCTTTATGCAAAGGATGTATCATGTACTTAGCACTGAAAGTATAGTGGGGAGATAAATGATGATGACCATATGATTTCCTTAATGGAAACTTAGTAATTATCTTGGCAGTGGAGGCTAGGTCATAAATCCCAATGCCTACAAGGGCCAAGCAGATGTCACATGATTAAGGAGAGCCAAGCACAAAAATGATACATGGCAATGACAGCTGACCTCCACGTGGGAGAACAGGGATTGTTAGGGAGCACTGTGAACGGAGAGCATGTGTTCTGTCAAAGGGAGAGAGCCTACTTCTGACCACATGGGAAAGCTAGCCCACCTGGCCAAATTCTCTTAAAAACTGAAAATCCAGAATGTTTATGGAAAATCTGTACTGTTTACAATGTTGTGTTGAACTACAATTTAAAGCACCAAGAAGGCTACTAAGCGAACTAAACACAAATGTATGCAATACCCAGTTCATGCAAATCAGCATTTACAACAACCTCGCCATAGTTAACAGAGGCAGCTCTGTCTCAAAGATTCTAGGCTCTCAAATTCAAGAATATATTACAATTTATAAAAGGTTTATATTTGTGAAAGAGCCAAAACTGTGGCTATACTCTCACAGATGTTCACTTGTACATTCCAATGAAGTAGAGACCTCAGGAAAATCAAAGGACCAAAAGATAATTGAAGAGGCAAATACAAGAAAAGAGAAAGGAAAAAGAAGGGAGAAAATTAACACTTGCTGAATGCTCACCAGGAGCCAGATCCTGAGCCAGGCACTGGTCTAAATGCTATCTTTAGAGCAATGCTAGAAGAGAGGTATTGTTATCCCCTTTGGCAAATGAGGACATGGAGGCTTACATGACTGGCTCCATTTATAATTAAACAAACAAACCTAGAATCTGCCTCCTGTGTGCTGCTGACTATAGACAATGCGCTCCGGAGATCCAACGGGCGAAGATGAAGCATCTCTTGAGGGTTTTTGGAACGGGCCCAGGCAAGACCTTTGCGATACGACAAACCTAGGAAGTAAGTCGCATGTGTTTGAGTAAAGATGCTGAGGAGAGAGTGGATGTGCCCTGCCCCGCCCCTGCCCCTCAATGCCATTGCTGCTCAAAGTCAAGTCCTCGGAACAGCATTGACCAAGCAGCCTACTGGAAAGCCGATGCCCAGGCCTTGCGCCACACCCACCGAAACAGATCTACTTGTGCACCTTAAGATTCCCCGAGTGACTCATACAAGCACTGAAGTTTGAGAAGCACTGCTCTCTAAGCGATGCTGGAAGGGTGGGTGCTGTACAACAAAAGGTGATGAAAATAAAAAACATAATTTCTGAGAAACCTCATTACAAAACTGAAAATATTTGGGAATCACAGACAGTTCATCACACCATTTTTGTATGTGTGTGACTGGAACTCTTAGAATGGCATTTTAAAACCTTGCCAGCCACCTTCTATTTCCCACTGTCTCCACTGTTTCTAGAAAGTTCCTTCAAATCATCCATGCTGTTTTTCTCCCCTAAAAGCTGGTGATTATACTCCATTGGGTTTCAAGTGAGAACCTTACCGGTTTTTGCAAGGTGCTTAAAGAGGTCTGCCAATGCTCGCTGCTTCTGCATGAGAATGTGCTTGGCTTCTGACCGCTGCTTCTCCTTCTCTGCAGAGGGCTCCACCTGTAAGCTCTGCAGCTCCCTCACAGAGGAAATTACTTCACCTGGGGGGAAACAGAAATATAGAAATCCCCAGGCTCATTAATGTGTTAAAAGTACCCAAGACCAAGGACATTTTGGGAGATGAGGCTCAGATGTCACTTATTTTTATATCCTGGATGACAACAGAAAATAAAAACACATGGGATTTCATTTCTTTTGACAACAAACAATTCAAAAGTAGTTCTTTTTTTAAGGGTTTTATAATCATGCAAAAAGCACTTACTGAGCACCGACTGTGTGCAGTGACTGATACTAGGAATTTAAGTCATCTGAGGTGCATTTCCTGTAAATATGATACATACAGAACTCCTACCCTGTACCTGCTCCTTGGTAGACAACCTTTTCGCCTGCACAACTCCAGAAGCACTTATTTGTAGCTGTTCAGAGAGGTCTGTCACTTTCTAAAGGCCATTCAGCTGAAGAGTGGACTTGCCGACAGGACTTGAACCCTGGCCTAACCAACTTGAAAGCCCAAGTTCTTTCTCCAGCACCATGCTGCCTTCCAGAATACCCAGAGGTGCCTGTAACAGGTACCTGACACAGAACAATGTTTGGGCTGACGTATCCCCCCAGCTGCATGTTGAAGTCCTAACCCCATAGCACACCTGAATGTGACTGTCTTTGGAGAAAGGGCCTCTAAAGAGGTAATTACAGTAAAGTCATATGGGTGGTCCTAATCTAGTATAAGTGGCGTCCTTACTAGTAGAAGAGACTGGAACAGAGATACACACAGGGGGAAGACAGATGAAGACACAGTGAGAAAACAGCCAAGGTGAGAGGACTCAGAAGAAGCCAAACACTTCTTGGAATTTTAGCCTCCAGAACTGTGAGAAAATTAACCTGTTGTTAAAGCCGCCCAATAGGTAGCACTTTGTTAACGCAACCCTAGCAGACTAACACAGGCAGTCTGGACTTCGAGGCGAGAGCAAGTGCACCACATGCAATCCCTTGGCACCGCGTGGGAAGTGGAGGGGAGAATGCTTTGCATCACACAGAGCGGTGCCCTATCCAGAACATGCACATGGGACCTTGTATTCTATTGACCCTTATCATGAGGCTCAGGCAGAAAGGTCATCTTGAGCAATAATAATAGGCTATTATTCTAATACTAGCGGCCCGGTGCACAAAATTCGTGCACATTAAAAGGGAATTAATTAGAGGAAATATTTTAATGTTGCTATTTGCCCTTTAGTGTCAGAGATGAAATAAAATTAGAAAATGTATATGAAAATCTCCCTCCTGTCAGAGTCTGGGACATGCCGCGGGACCCAGTGTCAGGTCCCCGCCCACCCGCGTGCCCCTTGAAATCATGCAAGACCCAGACCCGGCTGGCCCCACCCCTACCAAGCCCCACAGGGCAGGGGGCGCAGCCTCAGGTCCCCCAGCCCCAGCGCTGGGGTGAGGGGCCCGGCCTCAGGTGCCCTGGCTCCGGTGCAGGCGGCATGGCCTCAGGTCCCCCAGCCCTGGTGCAAGGGCATGACGACCATTTGCATATTAGCTCTTCATTATATAGGAAGTTTTCAAAATAAGGAGCTCCCTGAGATCAAAACATAACCTAATGAAAGAAAAACCATGCCCTAGCTGGTCTGGCTCAATGGATAGAGCGTCGGTCTGCAGACTGAAGGGTCCCGGGTTCGATTCCGGCCAAGGGCACATACCTGGGTTGCGGGCTTGATCCCTAGTGGGGGGCATGCAAGAGGCAGCCAATCAAAGATTCTCTCTCATCATTGATGTTTCTATCTCTCCTTCTCCCTTCCTCTCTAAAATCAATAAAATATATTTAAAAAAAAAAAGAAAGAAAGAAGGACCAGCCTCACTCTGAGACTGTACACCCTGGGGGAAGTGGTAAAGGGCTGCCAAGAGTCCCAACCACCTACTGAATGCTGGAGTCCTCTCCCTAGCTGCTAGTGTTATACTACTGAGCAAATCTTGGTTCTCAAGTCCCTGAGCAAAAGTGCTCAGGGAGATGAAACTGCTACACCGCTCTGAAGTGAAGAAAGCAAGAGGGCTGTGGGTGAATCTTCCTTTTTCTTTAACTTAAGAGACAACATTTTGAGCGGCAGAGACAGCTTTCAAACTCTGGGAAATCCATCTTCGTGACCCTCTACTCATGGCCTCAAACAACAGGATCTGATATAGACAAGGCTGCTATAAAATGGCATAACACCACTAGTTTAGATTCGAGAACAAGAGGAAAATTGAAAGTTTGTGTCATTTCAGCTGGCTCCTATATCTGGGCTCAGCTGGTTTTTAGCCCACTTGTTTATTCAATTAACTACTCAACAGTATTCAAGATGTCAAAAAAGGACATAGGTGACAAATTCCCAGCCCTGCTGGGCCACTGGGAAAAACACGAGAGAGCAAGCCCTACCCTTGCCCCTGGCTGCAGGCACCCACCGGTGAACTGATCGAGGCCATCCACTAGGTGAGGGAGGCGGCTTTCCTTCATGAGCGTCAGGCACATCTTCCTCATTCGTTTTGTGAGCTTCGGCAAGCGATAGAGAAGCTCACCCTCCGAGGGGAAAGGGGCACCCAGACACTGTTCTGGAACTGTGGCCTACGAGACAGAACATGGTTTGGTCTTCCTGCCAAGAACACAAGGAATAGCACTAACCTGCTCAGGCACTAACTGTAAATGCTTCACCCTCCACACACACCTAGCTCAGCAAATATTAACTCTCTTCTGAAGTCTCACAGGAATACATGTAACATCACTGAAATTAAAATAGGCACGAACCGTGGCTATTTAGAAAATGAGATCACAGCAGCAAAGGACCCCACCTCACCTCTGGCAACAACAGTGCCAGCTATAAGAGACTCTGGTTCTCATCTCTGGATGCAGCAGGATGAATATGCAAGCTGCCTTTGAAGTGCTGTGCTGCCCAGCAAGGCTACACTGATCTGCCAAATCCTTCTTCTACTGCCATCTCTCCCCGCCCGCCACTTCCAGTTCAAATATCAAGAACCCAGATAGTAGATGAAGGGAAAAGCTTTCATCCACAGGGGCATATTTTCATTATTTTCCCCCCTAAGAATCCCTGAAATCCCTGTGTTGTCATAAATAGCATGTCAAAGTTTTAGATCAGCATGACAGAAGCAGTGAGCTGACAAATACAATTAAAAGAAAATACACCTGGCAACCATCTTATCTGTAGAGCCATATCATGGCTATATGCTCAATTTCTATTATGCTTTCTGTACTATTAAAATATTAAAAATAGATTGAAGAACTCCATTGCTCCCTCTATGGATCCAGGGTGGGAAGTACAGGAAGAAGGCAAAAGTGATTACTCTCTTGAGTCATGCTCCCCTCCCCAAATCCTGGATCTCCCTACAACCAAGGATAGAAAGCAGGAACACCCATCCTGTAATAGACCTATTCACTCAAAGTCTCTATGACTATTACATTTTCAGGAATTTTGCAAGCCACCACTTAACTCTTGGTGCTTGAAATTGGCCACGGTGAGAGTATTTACACCATGGTCATCAGCAACCACTATAAACTAGCACATCACTAGATACATTCACTCCCGGTGCAGCAGCTTCAGTGTTAGCACCCAAAGGCAGCTCCAATGGCATATTCCTACACTGATGCTTCAAATCTCTGTCACAAGTAAATGAAATGTTCACAAATAAGCATACTTATTTCTCTTAGGCTAGCATTAAACTTTCAGCACCAGGATCCTGGCTTTTTATCTTATTCTGTAGTGAGGTCAGGCAGACATACAAATGCTAAATACATACAAAGAGCAAGAATTTAAAGGTATTTCCTCACGTAGTTCTAAGAACATTCCTTACACAGAAAGCATAAATCCCATCTGACTGGCCTAGGCATAAGAAACACTATTCCTCAAGCTAGTACCTGCGCAGCTGCTGGCCGGGCTAGCAGAGTCTCCCTCAGAGCCTTGTTCAGATTCTGAATGGGTGATGCTTCACTCGTGGCTGCTTCTGTTGGCTGCGGCAAAAAGTCAGGCTGTTCCTCCTTGTCACTCTCCACCAGGGATGACTGGCAGGGTTCACTGAGGACAGCTTCAAATTTCTTCATGAATTTAAAGAGGGTCCTGGCCCCAGACAATAACAGAGATGAGGAGGGAAAAATGGATGGAAGTGAGGAAATGTAAAAATAACATCATACTGTGTACACATGTAACTTACCTTTTGTATACAATGAGTTCCATTAGATACTCACAATCATATTTTAAAAGAATAAGTATGACAAGTATTGTCATCTCCCTTTTCTAGAAGAAAATAACTAAAGCCAGAGATGGTGGGATCACTTTACTCAAGGTAAAACAGCTGGTGGGTGGAAGAAGATTCAGCCTTTCCACAGCACACAGTCTGCTTCACCTCAAGGCACACCAATCCAGCCTGCAGGTAGACCAGGCTTTGGGTGGTAGGGGATGGTGTTGGAAAGCCACACCAAAACAATCTTGTGTTTTATAATACGTTAGGCAGCACTAAGCCAGGCCATTATAACAATGTAATCTTGCTACCTACCATTCACAAATTCTGAGCTTTAGTCACCCCCAGTTTTAAAAGATGAATTACCTGTGTGTCTTTTCCACAGATTGTTTAATGGACCAGAAGCTGACATCATTCCACTTGGATATTTTAACAAATTCCTGTAAAATAAATGAAGCTCAAAGGATGGCTTTATAAACCTGGTATCATTCTGTTTCTTTTAAGATCATCTGTTTGCCAAAGACCAGAGCCCACTCCATCCCAAACACAGGGCTGTGTCAGTGAACAAAACAAGTCTAAAAAAGGAACCAGTGTTGGTCTCAAAGGAATGAAAAGGACTACTGCTATAATCAAAAGGTCACCTGATATGTACTCTGGCTCATATCAGGGTTGGTTCCACCACCACTGAAAGTATCAAAAAGAGAGTGTCCTGATGCCTGGCCGGTGTGGTCAGTGGTTGAGCATAGACCCATACACCAAGAGGTCACGGGGTTTGATTCCGAGAAGGGCACATGCCTGGCTTGCGGGCTCAATCCCCAGCAGGGGGCATGCAGGAGGCAGGGGATCGATGTTGATGTTTCTCTCTCACCGATGTTTCTATCTATCCCTTCCCCTCTAAAATAACTAAAAACTTAAAAAAAAAAAAAAAAAAAAAGAGGGTCCTCGTTACCCCGTGGCACCTCACGGCACATGGACAGTGCTCCTCTGAGCTGGAAGATCAGCCTGGTAAGACCAGGGGAACAAGCACTAACAGACACCTGCGGCAATTCTCTTGAGGAGTCTTTGACGGGCTACTCCATTAGCCTCTCACGAACTGAGCCAGGTCACAATGGAGCCAATGCCACAGAATGTAAATCTTGCCATCCTACTGGGCAGTTGCAATGCTCTCCTCCATTCCCCAGAGCCCCTGCCTCATTGTTAAACAGATGAAAGAACAGAACTAAATAAAAACAATTTGCTGATTTTACTCTCCCAAGAGTGATCATGACAGCTGTTCATCTTACTTTAAGTTCTTTTTCTAGGGGGGAACGAAGTTCCACAATTTTGGCCTGGACCCGGTCAAAGAATTGCTTGTAATAATGGTACAAATTCCATAGAACACTGCAAAGTGAATCTGGAAGAAATGAAAAGGAAACAAAAACACCACACTTGCTACATGTGCTACTGGCTCCACCTGTGGGGGTCACATTTCAGAGATGTGCCTTCCTCATTACTCTTCAGGTAATAAGTTTACAGTATGTTTTATAGGCTCATCAGGGAGCCTATCTGAATTTAGCAGTTCCCAGAGAGACAGGCTGTCAACAACTACCCTACTTTTGCATTTCAGCTTGTAGTGAAATTTCTTGTTGCACTTTTTTCTTAAAGATGGTGCACTCAGACATTCTGCTAAATTTAATTTCAAACCCTTTCTCTAAATCTTATTGTAAAGTCAGCAGAAACTGAGCCTGTTTAAAAGGTGGCATATTGAGAGGCTCACCGTGACTGTTCATTCACCTACACTCTATACTCATTTTACAGTGACAGTGTTATCCGAGTTGCTGCAGTCAGGGGAAAGTAACTGACAGCAGGAGTTTTGTGTGCAGGTGCTTGATGAGTGGCAGTGTTCTCACTACATCAAAGAAGCTAACAATGGCCTGGATCAAGCAGAAGCTCAGCAGGACATCCCACTGTCTAGACAGAAAGGCATGCTGCCTCAGCATGCCAGTTTGGGCCCGAGCTCTGCACCTGGCAGGTTACCTCTGCCAGAGTTCAGTAGTCAGCGCTTCACTAATAACCAGTCTGTACTTTAATCGAATGTTTATCTCTACATCTCCTGTGAATCACATTAAAGTGAAAGATGACTAGAAGTGTTTAAAACCTGGTATGCAATAAGATACCTGTATCATGAGGAGAATTCAAAGTCTAACCCATTATAACATTGCAGCATAAAAGTAAAGAAAAAAATGGTGTCTCCTTACCTTTTCCTTCAACTTGTGGCATCAGCAAGACATGACAATGGAAAACCAGTAACATCTGAAGGCGTACATGGAATTCTCCCAGTGAGGATCCTTCAATAAATGCTTGTAACGTGCTGACCAGCAACATCAGGGTCATCTGTTTGTCATCTGTAGAGATTCAAAGAGGAAAACATACATGTGCCTGCAACCATCATTCCCTGTTCATAACATGTATGCAGTCTCCTAGGGCACCCACTGAGGGATGGCAGTCGAGCAGAGATCACAATTACAAGGAAGCTTTGAAGCAAGGATCGCAGCTAAATTCCAAGCTGATTTAGAAACAAGTTGTACTCAGGGTGTATTAAATGCACTCCCAGCAAATTATGAAACTGAATTATGAGGTGCTCATTGTAAGTATGAAATGAAACACTTTTAAACTCAAACACATTAACTGCTACCTACCAAGAAAGCAACGTTCATTTTGACTTGTCTCATGGATATAGAGCCTAAGGAAACCTTATGACTAACTCTCTACTCTCGGGAAATAGTCACTTAAACCTCTCTGACTTTTGTCATTAAGAGAAGAAATACACAGCTTTCTTGGCTGACCGCTCAGGAATACCATGAGGTCAAATGACACCTCCCTGTGAAAGCAGTGGCAGGAGGGGACATGGGTGCAGGTAAATCCCACACTGTGCAGCACTCCAGTTCAGCTTGGGCCCTCTGAATAAGCAGGCACTGTCTGACAGGTGTTACCTTCCTGCTCTTCTGTTTGTTCCTGCATGTGCTTCTCAAGCATCTGATAGATGGAGAACCAGTGCTTGGTGGATTTCTCAGTGTGGCGCTTCATGGTATTATCCAAACTCATAGACCAGCAGCTGAAACATGAGAGAAGAGGCCAAGGAAACATTTAAGGAAATCCATTTGAAATATCTAGAACCACAGAGGCAGCAGCTAAATGGAGATGGAGAAGACTCCCAGTTCGCTGCCTCAGGACGGTATGTAGTTACCTGGCCTCTACTAAGGTCGTTCTAATGCCCAGCTTTTAATCTGTGGTTAATGACTGAAAGCACATTCTCTAACTGTTCTCTAGCTGTACTACAGAAACAAGAAGATACAAACACGCATGTCCCTGCGACACAAGGTCAGGAGGGGAAGGGAAGTGACAAATGTATCACTTACTTCAGTTCCAGTTTACGCCAACGAATGATCATCTGACTGACCAAATCCAGGTGTTTCCGCAGAGAGAGAGCTCGACTTGCATTCTCCTCCCAATCCTACAGAAACAAAGATAAAAGTTACTATGGCCATTATTCAATCCCTTCATCACCTCCTCCCTCAAGAACATCCTGGGCTTTTCTTGTGTAAACACCACTGGGTCCTTAAACTTGTATGCTGATTTACCAAGAGCAGTAATGTGTTTACATCCTGTGTATCTAGCTTCCAGTTCTTTCTGGTCACCTTACAGAACCCCAGCAGAGCCAAGATTAGAGGCAGGCAAAAAGCACAGGGTTTGGAGACCTGGGCCAGAATTCCTGTTGTTAATCCATGACCCCTGCAAAGTCCAGGGCCCTCATCTGATAATCAGGGAAGCACCAGCTACCTCCCTGTGAGAGGACTGAGGGGGACAGGGTGTGAAGGCACTCAGCCACCACCTAGAAGTCCTGGCCAGGAGCCCTCGGTGCCCATGACGCTGCATCTCACTGAGAACAGGTGAGGTAGGGAGGTCCCTTACATGCCTCACAGAGGTAACGGTTTCCCTTGCAATGCCAGAAAAAAACAAGGTTTATCCTTCTCCAACCCAGACTGTAACTTTCTGTCCCTCTAACACTAATGGTGCCACAAGATTTTTTTTTTCAATTGATTGCAAACTAAAATGAGGAGAGAGGGAATCATTATACCTGTGCCTTTGCCAGAAGGATCTCTAACCCATTCAGGAACTTGGAGATGGGGCTGGAAAGTGGGAAACTACGAATTCTGTCCATTACAACCATCAGCTGCAGGGAGAAAAAGAATTGGGGGTGTCTAGGTGTTAATACCAATCATCCAAAGTCTCAGGGTACTAAAGAGAGACCTCGCCAGAAGGTTCCTGGAGGGATGGCGAAGGCCACATCCTCCGTGCCCTCTCAGCACCACCCACCCTACCTGCACAAGCGCTGGATGTTCCGGCCAATCCTGCAGCAGCCGAATGACAGCCTCTGAGAAACCCTGAAGCACAGGTTGAAAAAGCCGTGCTTCTGGGACGTTGGGGTGCTGGTAGAAGTCATAGGGTCCATCTGGCTTCACTATCAGGTCTGAGGTCGCCTCCCCAAAGAGAGTGTTATGGGAGAGGGTGCAGGCCAAAAGCTGGCTGCCCAAGAGTTGGGCATTCAGGTCAACGCCTGTGAAGTTAACGTCACAGTAAAGTCAGTGGACTCAGTAATTTGATAAGTTAAAAAGATGTTAGAAACATGCTAGAAAATAATGAACTAACGAAGCGGATACCTCACTGCCATCTGCAACCAAAGCGACATAGGCCTAGAGGACTGTGACCTACTACTGCCGCATCACGAAACTATGCCAAGTTCTTAGGTTATATCCGAAGAACTTGGATATGACCTAAGTGAATCAAGAGGGTAGTACAGAGTCTGGCTTGACGGATTCAGATTCAGTTTCTGTAGCTGTTCTCAGCAGGTAGAAATGAAATTTAAAGCCTCCTTCCTATTTGCATGGAATAACTCATGAGGTCATGGAGAAAACTGCATCAAACCATATTCGGTGAGATTAATTTCTGAGTTCCCAGGAATACATGATATCATTTGGAAAGCACTGAAGCTATTAAAGGAAATAATGCTGAAGAACAAGACCATTTAAGCCAGTGGTTCTCAACCTTCCTAATGCCACGACCCTTTAATACAGTTCCTCATGTTGTGGTGACCCCAACCATAAAATTATTTTCGTTGCTACCTCATAACTGTAATTTTGCTACTGTTATGAATGGTAATGTAAATATCTGATATGCAGGATGTATTTTCATTGTTACAAATTGAACATAATTAAAGCATAGTGATTAATCACAAAAACAATATGTAATTATATGTGTTTTCCGATGGTCTTAGGCGACCCCTGTGAAAGGGTTGTTCGACCCCCAAAGGGGTCGCGACCCACAGGTTGAGAACCGCTGATTTAAGCTAAGTCCACACCCTTATTTTGTTAATCCCTTAACCCCAAAGCATTCAAACGATGAAAATCCATCTTTATCACAGAATTTTAAACCAATTTTTTTTGAATCAGCTTAAGTCTTTTAAACTAAGAAAATTCCATTAATTTAAAAAAAAATCTAGTTTTTTGAGGGAACTCCGTACTGTTCTCCACAGTGGCTGCACCAGTCTGCATTCCCACCAGCAGTGCATGAGGGTCCCTTTTTCTCCGCATCCTCACCAGCACTTGACATTTGTTGATTTGTTGATGACAGTCATTCTGACAGGTGTGATATGGTACCTCATTGTTGTTTTGATTTGCATCTCTAGGATGATTAGTGACTTTGAACATACTTTCATATGTCTTTTGGCCTTCCTTATGTCCTTTCGAAAAGTATCTATTTAGGTTCGTTGCCCATTTTTTGATTGGATTATTTATCTTCCTTTTGTTAAGTTGTATGAGTTTCCTGTAAATGTTGGAGATTAAACCCTTATCGGAGATAACATTGGCAAATATGTTCTCCCATGCAGTGGGCTTTCTTGTTGTTTTGTTGGGGGTTTCTTTTGCTGTGCAGAAGCCTTTTATTTTGATGTAGTCACATTTGTTTATTTTCTCTTTAGTTTCCATTGCCCTAGGAGCTGTACCTGTGAAGAAATTGCTTTGGCATATGTCTGAGATTTTGCTGCCTGTGGATTCCACTAATATTTTTATGGTTTCCCGTCTTACATTTAAGTTCTTTAACCATTTTGAGTTTATTTTTGTGTATGGTGTAAGATGGTGGTCTAGTTTCAATTTTTTTACATGAATCTGTCCAATTTTCGCAACACCATTTACTGAAGAGACTGTCTTGAGACCCAGTGATTCCACTTCTAGGAATATATCCTAAGAAACTATAAACACCAATCAGAAAGGATATATGCACCCCTATGTTCATAGCAGCACAATTTACAATAGCCAAGATTTGGAAACAGCCTAAGTGCCCATCAGCAAATGAGTGGTTTAAAAAACTGTGGTACATCTACACAATGGAATACTACGCTGCTATAAAAAGGAAGGAACTCCTACCATTTGCAACAGCATGGATGGACCTGGAGAGCATTATGCTAAGCGAAATAAGTCAGTCAGAGAAAGATAAATATCACATGATCTCAGTCATTTGTGGAATATAATGAGCAACATAAACTGATGAAAAGAAACAGATCCAGAGAAAGAGAAGCATCGATCAGACCATTGAACCTCAGAGGGAGGGCAGGGGAGGGTGAGAAGGGGGAGAGATCAACCAAAGGACTTGTATGCATGCATGTAAGCATAACCAATGGGCACAGATAGGAGGGGGGTGGGGGGGCGCACAGGGGGTAATGAGGGGATAAGGACACATATGTAATACTTTAATAAATAAAGAAACAAAAAAATTTTAAATCTAGGAAAACCAGGGAGATAATGGTTTCATTGTTCCAGAAGTAGCAATGATATCTATTCATTTTGATTTCCCAAGAGTATAACAAAGTAAACAGCCGTACCCATTAGGGGGTAGAAGTGTGTCACCAGAGATGCCCCGGTCTGATAGCAGGACAGAAACAGGCTGAGGTAGTGCTTTGCCTCATGCGGTGGCAGAGTCTGTTGGTACCAGAGGGACCGAGCAAAGCTGAGGCACAGCTGCTGGTGAATCAGCATCACAGCCTGCATGGAGCTTGGGGAGAGGAGGGTGGGGTCTGTGGCTGCTGCTGCTTCTTGCCCATCTGAAGTTCCCTTCTCCTCTAGTGTTGGTTCTACCAAAATATCTGCGAAGTCCTGTAAATAACATTAGAGCAATCAAACTTTAAAGAAATATTAAATCCAGTTCTTATCAGACTAAAAGGAAGGGAAAAGATGGAGTGTGAACAATCAAGAAAATGAGGTAGTGACTTATATGCAACTAGAGGCTTGGTGCACGAAATTCGTGCACGGGTAGAGTCCCTAGACCTGGCCAGTGATCAGGGCAGATAGGGGCCTTTCGACTGCCGGCCTGGGCCTTCCTTCGTTCCGTGCTGCCCCCTGGTGGTCAGCGCACATCACAGCAAACGATCAAACTCTCGGTCTCCCAGTCTCACTCCCAACGGGACACTTTGCATATTAGAGATATATATATATATATGATCTAGTAAAAAGACTGCAAAACCTTGGAGGGAAGTGTGTGTGTGTGTGTGTGTGTGTGTGTGTGTGTGTGTGTTATCAAGGGAATTCATTCCAGAACAAATCCTGACCTGCTGATGCAGTGGAAACTGTCTTCTGAACTCCCGCTCCTCCTCTTCCTCCTCGCTCAGGGCTGTCTGGGAGCTCCTGCTCCTGTATCTGTACAGACTGTTCTCCTGCTCGGCCTTCTCTTGGGCAAGGCGTTCCTGCTCATCCCACTCATTGATGATTTCCTGAAAAGTCACACATTCAGAAGGAAGCTTATTTGTCTTTGCTGAGTCACTTACAATGAAAAAGCACAAGATTTACTATCTCTTAATGTCTCATGAAAACAGAATATCATGGTTAAAAAACAAATAAATGCCAACATCCAAGAAACTAATTTTCAGGGAACAGAGAGCAAATGGCCTTTGTTTTCAAACTGTGTCTACAGCGACCCCTTTCCTAAATCCCCCCTTGCTACAGCATTTGCATTTTACAGGTGTAAAAACTTCCTGTCAGGGGTTAATGGTGCTCTGCACTAAGACAGGCTGGGGGGGAGGGACAAGAGGGGAGGGGCAGTGTGGGGGTGTGATTCTTTACCAATCAGGCAAAACTGGGATATGCCTTATCAGACATTTCTTAAATCCTCTATTACCTCTAAGATTTTAAGTCCTTAAATTGGCAAAAGTATAAAATAAAGAAACCACACAGTATTGATGAAGATAAGCATCCACCATTCAGTAAGATAATTTGTATTAAAGCCCAAGCAGTTAATCTTTGTCCCAGCAATTCTGCTGCCTAGAATTTGTATGCAAAGACCTGGTTATAAGACTATTTATAGTGTTGTTGGGTTTTTCCCAAAAACAGCAGGAAGAAGTACATAGAAATATAAATCTTCACCCTAACCGGTCTGGCTCAGTGGATAGAGCATCGGCCTGCGGACTGGAGGGTCCCAGGTTCGATTCCGGCTAAGGGCATGTACCTTAGTTGCGGGCACATCCCCCCCCCGCCCCCAAAAAAGGAGGTGTGCAAGGGGCAGCTGATTGATGTTTCTAACTCTCTATCCCTCTCCCATCCTCTCTGTGAAAAATCAATAAAATATATTTTAAAAAAAGAAATGTTTAAAAAAAAAAAAGAAAAAGAAATATAAATCTTCAATTATAGGAAATTATTTAAATGACTTATATCATACCCACACAATGGAAAACTAGGCAGCAGCTGAACATGATGCAAGTAAAGAATACCATAATTATGGGGAAAATAATCACCAAATGCTACTAGGTTTTTTTAAAGCAAGTCACAAAACAAAATGGACTTTATTATTGGTTTGTAGTACTCTAGTGACCAAAGGACCGATCTCAGGGACCATGGAAGGGATGGAATTGTTTTCAACCAGTACATTTTTATCAGTTAAATATTGGGTCACTATGTTAAGATTTTTATTTTTAAAAAGGTTCTATTACTAAACAAAAAACTGTAAACCACTGGGAGGAATGACTTAAAATAAAATTAGAATGTCACAGACATATATATACATAGACACAAATAAGCAAGCCTAGAATGGGATACACCAACATGTTAACAGAGTTTGGTAAATTCTAATGATTTTTGCTAATATTTACTATTTTAACTGTTTAAGATGAGAACAAGTTGATTTTGTTGGTAAGGGGAAAAAAAGATGTTATTTTATTCATAGTAATAAAAAATTATATGACAAAAACTAACAAAGTCAAAAGAAAACCAACAAATTCTTTGCAGTGTGTAACACAGATAAAGAGTCCCTAGACCTGGCCAGTGATCAGGGCAGATAGGGGCCTTTCGACTGCCGGCCTGGGCCTTCCTTCGTTCCGTGCTGCCCCCTGGTGGTCAGCGCACATCACAGCAAACGATCAAACTCTCGGTCTCCCAGTCTCACTCCCAACGGGACACTTTGCATATTAGAGATATATATATATATATGATCTAGTAAAAAGACTGCAAAACCTTGGAGGGAAGTGTGTGTGTGTGTGTGTGTGTGTGTGTGTGTGTGTTATCAAGGGAATTCATTCCAGAACAAATCCTGACCTGCTGATGCAGTGGAAACTGTCTTCTGAACTCCCGCTCCTCCTCTTCCTCCTCGCTCAGGGCTGTCTGGGAGCTCCTGCTCCTGTATCTGTACAGACTGTTCTCCTGCTCGGCCTTCTCTTGGGCAAGGCGTTCCTGCTCATCCCACTCATTGATGATTTCCTGAAAAGTCACACATTCAGAAGGAAGCTTATTTGTCTTTGCTGAGTCACTTACAATGAAAAAGCACAAGATTTACTATCTCTTAATGTCTCATGAAAACAGAATATCATGGTTAAAAAACAAATAAATGCCAACATCCAAGAAACTAATTTTCAGGGAACAGAGAGCAAATGGCCTTTGTTTTCAAACTGTGTCTACAGCGACCCCTTTCCTAAATCCCCCCTTGCTACAGCATTTGCATTTTACAGGTGTAAAAACTTCCTGTCAGGGGTTAATGGTGCTCTGCACTAAGACAGGCTGGGGGGGAGGGACAAGAGGGGAGGGGCAGTGTGGGGGTGTGATTCTTTACCAATCAGGCAAAACTGGGATATGCCTTATCAGACATTTCTTAAATCCTCTATTACCTCTAAGATTTTAAGTCCTTAAATTGGCAAAAGTATAAAATAAAGAAACCACACAGTATTGATGAAGATAAGCATCCACCATTCAGTAAGATAATTTGTATTAAAGCCCAAGCAGTTAATCTTTGTCCCAGCAATTCTGCTGCCTAGAATTTGTATGCAAAGACCTGGTTATAAGACTATTTATAGTGTTGTTGGGTTTTTCCCAAAAAACAGCAGGAAGAAGTACATAGAAATATAAATCTTCACCCTAACCGGTCTGGCTCAGTGGATAGAGCATCGGCCTGCGGACTGGAGGGTCCCAGGTTCGATTCCGGCTAAGGGCATGTACCTTAGTTGCGGGCACATCCCCCCCCCGCCCCCAAAAAAGGAGGTGTGCAAGGGGCAGCTGATTGAGCTGATTGATTCTAACTCTCTATCCCTCTCCCATCCTCTCTGTGAAAAATCAATAAAATATATTTTAAAAAAAGAAATGTTTAAAAAAAAAAAGAAAAAGAAATATAAATCTTCAATTATAGGAAATTATTTAAATGACTTATATCATACCCACACAATGGAAAACTAGGCAGCAGCTGAACATGATGCAAGTAAAGAATACCATAATTATGGGGAAAATAATCACCAAATGCTACTAGGTTTTTTTAAAGCAAGTCACAAAACAAAATGGACTTTATTATTGGTTTGTAGTACTCTAGTGACCAAAGGACCGATCTCAGGGACCATGGAAGGGATGGAATTGTTTTCAACCAGTACATTTTTATCAGTTAAATATTGGGTCACTATGTTAAGATTTTTATTTTTAAAAAGGTTCTATTACTAAACAAAAAACTGTAAACCACTGGGAGGAATGACTTAAAATAAAATTAGAATGTCACAGACATATATATACATAGACACAAATAAGCAAGCCTAGAATGGGATACACCAACATGTTAACAGAGTTTGGTAAATTCTAATGATTTTTGCTAATATTTACTATTTTAACTGTTTAAGATGAGAACAAGTTGATTTTGTTGGTAAGGGGAAAAAAAGATGTTATTTTATTCATAGTAATAAAAAATTATATGACAAAAACTAACAAAGTCAAAAGAAAACCAACAAATTCTTTGCAGTGTGTAACACAGATAAAGGGCAAATATCACTATGATTTTTTTAATCTCTTAAAAACTGAGGAACAAAGGCCTCCAAACCCCACCGTTAAATAGGAAATGAAAGAAACAACAGTAGATCCCCCTCAGTAATCACAGTCTCTATGTACACTAACACTGCTAATGTCCTGCAGGTGCCCCGCTTGTGCGCCCAGCTCCCTTGAGGAGGCGTTGGGGCAGACCCGCACTGGGACAGGCTTACCTGGCACACGTGTCTGAAGAGCTGCAAGGCCCTCTGGTCCAGCTCTCCCTTGCAGAGCACATGGGAGCGCAGGTAAAGAAGGGCGTTCAGCAGCAGCTGTTCTCGGGTGGGGCAGGGTCTCTGGCTCTTGCCTTCCAGCTCCTTTCCTCCTGAGCGCTTGAGGGTCAACTTCCCAAGGCCTCGCAGAACCTCCTCTGACTTGACTGAGCACAAAGCATCTGCATGAGCATAGTAAGTGGGGAAGGTGGGGCCCACTGACGGGAAAGCCAACAGGGATGCGACCAGAGTGTCCAGCCTGTCTGCACAGACCACGCTGCTGTGGAGTGAGGAGTGGACCTCGGATGCCACCAGCCTCATGCCATGCTGCATCTGCAAGATGGATGCCTGCAGTGGGGTCACGGAGTCTGGATACAGGGCGTACTCCTCGGCCAGCCGCCTCCTGAACTGGTGGTGCGACTGCTGCCAGGAGGCTTCCTCCTTCAGAAGGTTCTGGGCCACCTGGGCAGACCGAAGCCCGTCCATCTGCAGGGCCTGCAGGAGCCGTGTGAGCAGATCCTGAACAGCCGGGGCCTTGGCGATGCTGGAGATGTAGTGGTGGATCTCCTGCACCAGGGACTCATATGCAGGCAGCTGGGGTCTGAAGGCCTGCTTCTTCGACAGGCTGCATATTAGATTCTCCAGCTGATCAATTCTTTGGTAAAGCAACCTAAAGGCAAAATAATACAAAAAGAAGAGCAAGAAATCTAGACTGAGCTGTCAGGAAAATAGACTGAAGACATTCCTGCTAAGGGATAATATGATGATATTAACCATTATAATAAAAATGGATAATACAGACAGCAGTTACTACGTGCCACACATGATGTTAATTAAGCAATTTAGATGCATATCTCATCACAACTCACTGAAGTGGGTACTATTATCCTTTTACAGATATGGGTACTGAAGCTTAAAGGCATTAAGTGGCCTACTCAAAGTCCAAATTCAAAGGGCAGATGCAGTTCTGAGAGGCACTCAGACCCAAATACCATACAGTATTTCCTAAAGCAACAGACCCACACAGTGGACCTCATCACACCCAACTTCTTCCATGTGAAGAATAAGTTCTGTTTTCAACCCTCTTGGCCCCATGTGAATCCGGCCCCTCCTTTCACAGAGCATATCTTTTCCTGACTATAACCATGGCTTTGGGATGTAATTGTTAATGTGGTTCAGAGATATATATCATCACCTCTGCTAACACTGTAATTACATTACAAAGATCAACCTCAAAATGCTTTTTTTAAAAGGAGAGACTATAATCTCCAACACAAATAACCACTCTGCTGTGTTACCTGATATGAGGATGAGAGTAATTGATGATGACTTCATCTTCCAGGTCTCTTCCAGTCTGTAGCTCAGACGAGAGGTTTCGGGTCTTCCACTCGCACTGCAGCTGGTATAACTAATTGAAAGGGAGAAGCTGGTCTGCTATGCCCAGCTAAGACCTTGCCCGAGAGGACAATGCCCTGGGGGGAGGGTAGAGCACTGGACTGGAAGAACTGGGGCTCCTGAATGACCTGAGGGGTGGCTCACGTAGGTCCCTCAAGTGATTAGCTGAAAGAAACTACCTTATTTTCAACACTGAACTTCTGGGACTCTGCTATAGCAACTTAGCCTTCACCTCAATTAATATAATTTTCCTTCAAAATACAGAACTAGTATCTCACTATCTTCATGTAGGCAGTTCCTGGTTTGGTTCAAATAGAAAAGGTACCCATAAGATCTGAATGTACTTGATTCTGGACTTTTCAATACCGAACAACAAAAGTTCAAAACCCATAGAATACTATACTCTGTCTGAAGTACTTTCCAAATCAAACATCCAAAACTTAGTTCCAGGGCAGGGTGTCTGGATAGTAAGGGCTACAGCACTTCCCAGGCAGTGCCTCAGGTGTTCTGCTGTCGTGCCCTCTGCCCACTGAAGCCTATAGCTAGACACAGCAGCACCCTAGGTAGGGCCCCTCTCCCAGGGCCTGAGCCCATGCAGAGGAACTCCCAGAGGGAAAAAGCAGTCTTTAGAACACAATCCTGGGAAGTCACAGGGCATCTTGAGCAAAATTGCCCCTTTGATGCTCTGTGCCCCCAAAAGGGAGTAAAAGGTTAACACACTAAGTAAATCCAGCCAGTCAGGACGGAGCCCATGCCCCAATTCTCATCTCCATACCTCTTCCTTGGCATATCTGAGCTTGTATTCCCTCTTCACTGCGGGGTCGAAGCGTGCCTGGGGGAGCCATGTCTGAATCTGGAGCAGGCCGAGGCTCACCCAGAGGCTCCCACGCCGGGCTGGCTCAGGTAGGTCCCGCTTACCCTCCCCTTCCCCGAACAGGAGGCGTAGGGAGGTAAGCAAGAGGCACAACAGGTCTTTGGGCAGCAACTCCTGCCCGGCCATGTCCCCAAGAGTCTGGCCCACGTGCTGAAAAGCCTGGCTGTCCCCACGCAGCAGCTGCTCGCAGTTGTGCATGTACTCCTGCCGTAGGGTCTCGGGGAGCAGCTCAGCCAGGCCTGCCAGGTGTCGGCACAGCACAAGCCCCTGGAGCCGGGAATCCGTGCGTCTGAGGGGATAAGGAAGCACTTAAGTGCTTGCATTGCATCAAACAGCATTCCTTTCTCACACTATGACATGAAAGACTGCACTCCAATACTAGGTGTTTTCATTTTCATATAATCTATGATTTTCTAAGAATTACTCTCTTGATCATGACATGCTTAAAACTGACTGAGCAGCTGGCCAGTTCACAGTAGCCTGTGATGGGTCGAAAACCTGCTGATCCAGCCAGAAAACACCCTGGCCTTCACCTACCAGAACTGGCCACCAGAGAAGCAATTTCTGACTGAGGTTCCTGATGCATACTCTGGAGAAACAAAAGGAGCTTTACAGCCTGCCCAGGGGGAGGGAATACCTGAACTCTGCTACTGAAGGGACAGCCATGTTGGTCCAAAGCACTGAGCTGATGTCCCGGAGCTGCTGGGCTCTTTCAACCCACTCTCCCAGAGTGACATGCGAGGAGGATAGGATGGGGAGGCCGCTCACATCCCAGGGACTTGCTCTGCAGCTGCTGGTCAAGACTTCGAAGCAGCACTTGGAGAACATGGCTCTACTGAGACTGCCAGGGCCCTAATGGATAAAGAGTTAAGTCACTTTAGAAATTAATTAAAAGGATTTCAATAAAGTAGCACTGGCACCTTAGAGGTAAGAAAAAGAATAAGGAAAAGAGGTTAAGGTTGCTAGGACCAGGAGGACTAAATGGTGTAAGGTGTTAGCAGGCCTTAGAGCAGTGGTTCTCAACCTTCCTAATGCCGCGACCCTTTAATACAGTTCCTCACGTTGTGGTGACCCCCCAACCATAAAATTATTTTCGTTGCTACTTCATAACTGTCATTTTGCTACTGTTATGAATGGTAATGTAAATATCCGATATGCAGGATGTATTTTCATTGTTACAAATTGAACATAATTAAAGCATAGTGGAGGGAAGGGCAGGCGGGCTGGGAGAAAAAAAAAAAAGCATAGGGATTAATCACAAAAACAATACGTAATTATATATGTGTTTTCCGGTGGTCTTAGGCGACCCCTGTGAAAGGGTCATTCGACCCCCAAAGGGGTCGCAACCCACAGGTTGAGAACCGCTGCCTTAAAGGACCGTAGACTCTATTCTCCAGGAATGAGGAGCAATGAGTGGAATGCGAGGAAAACCCCTGAATCCTGGACATTAGGAAGGCCTTTTTTTTTTTTTTTAATGTATGTATTTTATTGATTTTTTACAGAGAGGAAGGGAGAGGGATAGAGAGTTAGAAACATCGCCGAGAGAGAAACATCGATCAGCTGCTTCCTGCACACTTCCTACTGGGGATGTGCCCGCAACCAAGGTACATGCCCTTGACCGGAATCGAACCTGGGACCCTTCAGTCCGCAGGCCGACGCTCTATCCACTGAGCCAAACCGGTTAGGGCAGGAAGGCCATTCTTGCAGTACAGCTCGGAACACACTGCAGAAAGGTGAGATTCAGAGGCAAAGAACTAGGAGACAAATGTAAGAGTCAGGGACAAAGTTTGCCAAGCTGTGCTCCTTGGACTGTTCATCTGGGACACAGTAGTAACTGTCCACAGCAAAAGCTGGTCAAACACATGTAATAGGAAACTCTACACAACTCTCGGGGACCCATAATGTTTATCACCAGGAGCTTTGAGAGATATTTTTCAATAAAAACAAAACAGTTTTGATAGAGCAACAGAATAGAAAAGACTCCAAAAGTAAATTCTTAAACATTTATGGGAAAATAAAATATATAATCAAGGTGGCATTTCAAATGAGAGTGAAAGGGTTAATTAGTCAAAAATGGTGCTGTTATACAGCATTCGGATACGTTTGCAAAAAATAAAAAATTTGTAAGTCTACCTCAAAAAACAAGATATCCAGATAAACTTGATTTAAATACAAAATAAAAATACAGAAAGAATTATGGGAATATAGTTTTTTTAATTCTAGGTATAGTGAAGGAAGAGTTTTTTTAAAAAAGCACGAGACCTGCCATATACAGATGATGTATCATAGAATTGTACACTTGAAACCTAAACAATTTTATTGATCAATGTTACCCCAATAAACTTAAAAATAATGACAAAATAAAAAATGAATAAATAAATAGCACGGCACCAAAGCCAGAAAGCAGAAAGGGGTAAGCATATTTAAAAAGAAGACATTAAGCCCAGCCAGCATGGCTCAGTGGTTGAGCAGCAATCTATGAACCAGGTCACGTTTGATCCCCATCAGGGCATATGCCTGGGTTGTGGGCTCCATCCCCAGTGTGGGGTGTGCATGAGGCAGCTGATCTATGATTCTCTCTCATCACTGACATTTCTCTCTCTTTCCGTCTCCCTTTCTCTCCGAAATCAATAAAAATATATATTTTTTTAAAAGAGGTAGCCAATAATAAAATGACGAACCCAATTTTTTTAAACAAAATGGGCTATGAACATGAATGATACGTAATCATATTCAATCTCAAAAAATAATCAAAGGTGTATGGATTAAAATGAGATTGTAAAAATTGTCTAATTTAATGCTGATAACACCAGTGTGGCGATGTGATGGAGAAACAGGTCCTCATGTATATAATAAAAGAAGCTGTGCTCTAGTCCCAAGTCCTCCTGTAGTTGTTCAGAGCTTCCTGATCTCCCTCTTTACTGGCTCCTAGCATGTTTAAAAAGTAAAACAAAAACCACCTGACTGACATTCTGGTAATAGCTATAATTTCTTTAACTGTGCGTACTTTAATCAAGGGTTAAATTCCAGTTCTTATATCCACGGAAATACTCAAAGGGACAAAAGCTTATGCAAGGGGAATTGATACAGTATGCTTATTACAGAAAAGGGAGGAAATACAGACAAGAAACCTCAAAACCTATGATTAAATAAATTCCAGCACATCTGAAGGATGGAATACCTTAAAAAGAATAAGCTAGAACAACATAAACTGATGAACAAAAACAGATATAGAGACATAGAAGCATCGAACGGACCATCAGACCTCAGAGGGAAGCCAGGGGAGGATGGGTGGGTGGGTGTGGGTGGGTAAGAGATCAACCAAATAACTTGTATGCATATAACGGTAAGAGATCAACCAAAGGACTTGCGTGCATGTGTGTAAGCATAACCAATGGACACACACAGCAGGGGTCGAGGGCATGTGCTGGGGGGTGGGAGCAGGCGGGAGAGATCAATGGCGGAAAAAAGGAGACATATGTAATACTTTCAACAATAAAGAATTTAAATTTAAAAAAAGAGTAAGCTGGAATGACAGGTACATGTTTCCATAATGTATTATGTAAACAAAAAAAATCTTATTTTTGTTCACGTATATATTTAATATAAAATACAGGTAAACACGATACAGAGCAAAGCCCTGGATGGTGTGGCTCAGTTGGTTGAGCATCATCCCATGCACGAAAAGGCCCAGGTTCAATTCCCAGTCAGGGCACATGCCCTGCATTGCAGGTTCGATCCCTGATAGTGGGTGTGCAGAAGGCAGCCAATTGATGTTTCTCTCTCCCTCTCTCTCTCTAAAATCAATAAAAACATATTTAACAAATGAAAAGATACAGAGCAAAGAGTGATTATTTCTACTGAATTTTACTATACATGCACATACACACACGAACACATGTATGCTGTGTTTAAATGTTTTGTAATTAGTCAAAAGAGTATTTTAATTAAAAAAGAGATAAAATACTTTTTAAGAAACCTTTTTTTCTTTAATTCAGAACTTCCCAAATCATTTAAAACAGAATATCTTCTTTGAAGGTACACTTATTAAAATCCTGTAGAAAATAAAGTCTTATAATTACTTAGTCACTGCTTTATGCTAACAGTTATTGCTAGATCTATTGTAAAATCTTTTCCACTATCACCAAACATTTTTATGTTTTATGCCAACAAACCTTCAGTGTGGAGTCCAAAAGGGACTTGGGCCTCTCCCTCTGCTGCGCATCGGTCAGAGGGCTCCATGTGAGCCAGTACTCTGGATTTGTGGTCACAGTACTGCTCCAGAAAGACATAAATGTGGAATTAAATAAGTCAGACCACAGAGAGGTAATTTCTTCTGTAGACACCTAGAGATAAAGAATAATTAGATAAAGAATAATTAATCTTTATGAGAAATATTTCATAAATCAAGTTATATGGCCTCTATAAGATCCATTTAAAATTAATATGGGTTTAAAGATATTAATCCTGATGTCCCTAATTTTCTGCCATCCTGGTGATTTTGGTAAAGTAACTTATCCTGATTTTATATATTTTAATTGTCACTTATGGATATGTTTTTTCATTGACTGAAGAGGAAAAAAAAGGTAGAGAGAGAAAAACATTGATATGAGGGAGAAACATCAATCAGTTGCCTCACACATTGAACCTGCAACCCAGGTACATCTCCTTGACCCTTGACACTTCGGTGCATGGGCCAACGCTCTAACCACTGACCCATACTGGCCAGAGCTACCCTGATTATCCTATATAATAAAAGGCTAATACGCAAATAGACCCAACAGTGGAACTGGAGCAACCGAACAACCGGTCACTATGACATGCACTGACCACCAGGGGGCGTGTGCGGACCATGGCGGGCGTTGGCTGCAGCGGGATGGTGGAGCAGGTGAGCGAGGGCGCCAGACCAAGGCGGGGCGCTGGTCACTGTCATCGGGGTGAGCCTCTGGTGGTTACTGAAAATTCTTTGCTCCCACACGCTGTAGTCCCGCCCCACGCTCACACCTGCTGCCAGCACCGGCCCCACTTGCACCCGCACCCGCAGCTGGTGCTGGAGCCGCCGCTGAACCCCGCTGCTGGCCCTGATCGCCCCTGAGGGCTTCTCCACCTCCCCCTGCTCCTGAGGGGCGATCAGGGCAGCAGCCGCCACTCGCACCCACTGAGGGCCCTAGCCCCACTTGCACCTGCTGCTGGCGCTGGCCCCAATCACTCCACGCTGTCAGTGGGTGCGAGTGGGGCCGGCGTCGTCAGCATGTGGGAGCAGCGGCAGCGGCGGAAGCGGGATTGCCGACAGACAGGGGGCTGGGGGCCACTGCGGAAGAGGCCCGGCGGGGGCACAGAGGATGGGCTGAGAACCACCCCTGTGCCTACCGCAGCCTCGCGGCCCATGGTTCCTTTCAAGGTCCACGAATTCGTGCACTGAGCCCCTAATTTTATAAGACTAAGAAGAGCCCTGGTCAGTGTTGCTCAGTGGTTAGATGGTTATCTGTGTACCAAAGTGTTGCGGGTTCAATTTCCAGTCAGGGCACATACCCAGGTTGCAGGTTTAATCCCTGGTGGGGGCATGTGCATGAGGCAACCAATTGATGTTTCTCTCTCACATCAATATTTCTCTCTCTCTCATCAATGAAAAACATATCCTCAGGTGAGGATTAAAAACAAACAAAAACTAAGAAGAGATCTGTTTACATAAGTAAAATAAATCAAATTATAATTGATTCCCAATAGCAAAACAGATAAATAAAACATTATTTAAAAAATTAAGATTGTACTAATGAAGTTGTATTAACTACAGTTTACCATTTTTCACATTCAATAGTTATTCTTGGGGGAAGAGTAAAACCCACTCTCACAATGTATTTTTGAGAAAATAAAATAAAAATAAGCAAATATTTTATCCTCTTTTAACTGGAAAATGAATAGAATGATCCTGTGATTGGAGCTGAGAAATACCCAGGTAACCATTGCAAAAGAACATTAAAAATTCTACCCCTTGAAGTTAACTCAAGTAAGAATGGAGTTTGCAACATGTAATTTTGAGATTAAATAAAACGTGCTGCAACTAGTCTGCCATAGAAAAATCTAATCAGCTCATAGTGAAAAGGAGGTTTTTTACCTTTTGATGATGCAGTAAGGACCAAAGGCCTCGAAGTTCTTGAGGAGCAACTGGTGTGTGCTTAAGACAAAACGTGATATGATTACTTATTTCCTCATCTATCTGGGGTTGCTGATTTTTACTGGACCTGTTCCAAAAATAAAGAGGGAGAGAGGGTAGGCTGTGAACTATCAATGAATGGCTAAAAAACTGCTATGTACAGAAATATGAAAAACACTGAACTTAGAATACATTTACTTAAAAAATGAGCAAACAATACTACTGGAAAAATAGCCAGCATCTTTTAAAGGTGGAGTGAAGACAAGCAAGAATCTTCAAGAAGTTGTGGCTTTCTAAAGTGGCAACTGACCTCCCTCTGCTTCGGCAACTACTCCCCCTCAAGACAAGTCTGTGCTTTGTGTCACATGTAGGACACACAGATTAATCTAACAAGAAAAGAAGTTCCCCCGAGAAAAATGGCTTACCTTCTCAGACAAGTCTGTGTCATAAAATCAGCTGTCACTTTGTACTGCCAAAGCACAGCCAGATACTCCATTGCAGGCCATAACTGAACACTCCTGGTGAGCTGGATTAAGGAGGTAAAATCTGGCTGAGATGGGGTGGAAGCATCACTGGGCTTTCGCTCCAGAAAACCAAGTGAAATTCCTTTGGCTTTTACTTCCAAACACTGAGCATTCACAAGATTCTTCAATTCATCTGGACAAAAGGACACATGTGGCATCATTGTACAGCAGTCAATCGTATAGGATCAGATTCCCAACAGCCAGTAATATGACTGTGAGCTTAACCAAAGTGCAGCTTAACCTGAGCTTGAGTGTTGTATCTGTGAAATGTTATTAATCCCCGCAGAAGTCTAATGCCAGAATTAAACAATGTATGTGAAGTTTAGCTCTACGCCTGACACTTATTTAATGGTAGTTATAGTATACCAAGGGGGAAAAGCAAAAGAAGAAAACCTAAGGGAAAAACTTAGAACTTATTGACTGCAGGGTGGCAGACACTCTGAGAGTATCTGTCAGCAGGCCAGATTGCAGAGTATGTTACCTGGGTTGGTATCTTGCAGAATATTAGCTCTGAGGACCAACCCCCAAGCCTGTAGGAGACTTTTCTTTAATGTCCATTCAGAAGCAACCACTTGAAGCCGACTGATGTCTTCTAGCCATACACTCTCCCCCATAGCAGCCATCCGCTCCCTGATGGCAAGGGCTTTGTTAAGAGTTTTCAGTTGTGAAAAACACTCCACCACCAGCTTGTCCTGAAACAATAAAACCCAGGAGAGCCTACTGTAGAGAAGAAATGTGGTTCTTTTAAGCAACCTATTCAAGTCTGAGAAAAGATTCAAACAATTTCCACAGTGCTTCTAGAAAATATACGGTTTGTTTGTTCTGATGCTCTCAGAAGATTTTACTGTAATAAAGTTACTACCTAGCCTTAGTAGTCCCAAGAGTAAGTAAAATGATAACTTTTAACAAATGAGTTAATAGTATTCATTGGCCACTTAACAGGTAAGCTTTGCAGGCAAGGATGAGTCCAACTGAATGGCAGTTTCACATTCCAGAATTACTTGAGAAGAGGTCAAACCTTTGATTATTACATGATTCCAAGGTTTACCTTAAAAGGAAACGGTCGTCCTAGGAACTTCTGCAACTTCTTTATACCAGTGAAGCCACCAGTTGGGCTCCCCAAGCAATTCTGAATATGCTCTGAGACAGTCTGGACCTCTTTGTAATATCTTTAGAGAAGGAGAAAAAGGGCAGAGGGGAAGTAAGGAAAGGGGAACATGCTGGACCATAAGAGACATCATTTACATTTTATATCTGATTTACATTCACTAGTAGGCCAAGGGAATAAACCAAAGAAAGAAGTTTCAATTCCACGCCATCTTCTCTTTAACATCATCAATACTGTAGATATTGACATTATTACTCTAAACATGAGTCTTACTTGTCTTCATGGTTCATCAGGAGTTGGGGAATCTGACGGACCAGATGTTTTAAAACCCAGTGCCAGTGAAGGGCAAGCAGGGCCAGCCCTGGGGCATCCACCTTTACTGTGTCAGCCACAGTCCAAAACCGGTCCCGCCACCGCAGAGAAGCCAAGATCTAAAAACAATGGAAACCAAAACTGCTCACAAACATCTCCCAGAAAAGACATAGACTTCAATTATTAACCAATACTCACCATGCACACGTGAAAGGTCTAATATTCCACTGGAATATTTTTAGGGACAATAAGGCAGTCAGAGAAGGCAAAAAAATCTTTGCTCCTAATACTTAAAAGTTCAGAGCTATTACATTAGAGAAAACAGAATTACTGGGTCCTATGGTTAAGTGTAGAAGTAATTTTATAAGAAACCACCAACTTGTCTTAAAAAGCAGCTGCACTATTTTGTCTTCCAACCAACAGTATAGGCGAGTCCAAGTTGTTCCATTTCCTTGCTAATATTACCTGCTGGTAGTGATTATAATTTTAGCCATTTTGGTGTGTGACACCTCACTATGGTTTCAATTTCCATTTCCTTGATAACTAATGATCTTGCAATTTTTCAAGTTCTTACTAGGCATTCTTACATCTTCTGAGAAACATCTATTCAAAAAAATCTTTCTCATTTTTTAAATTGGGCTGTCTTATTAGTTTGTTTATATAATTTATGTATGATTTTTAAACACCTGTTCCCAGTGTTTCCATTTTCTTAAAGTTGTCTATTAAGAACAGAAGTGTCTGATTTTGATGAAACTTTTACAAACAATCTTCCAAAATCTTTTCCTATCCTCAGGTTATGAAGATTTTCTCCTGTTTTCTTTTAGACAGTTCATAGTTTTGGCTTTAATATTAGGCTATGGTCCATTTTGAAATAACTTTCGATATAATGTAAGGTAGGGATAAAGGCTCATTTTTACTTTATTATATGAACATCTAGTTGTTCCATTTGTAGGATAGACTCTTTTTCTCCAGTAAACGACCTTTGCACACCTGGCAAAAACAATAACAACAAAATCAACTGACCCTGCTACCCAGTCGCTCAGTGGTTAGACTTGCCAGCCTGTAGCCTGTGGACGGAAGGGTCACGGGTTTGATTCCAGTCAAGGACACATACCTCGGTTGCAGGCTTGATCCTCGGCCCCAGTCAGGGCGTGTGCGGGAGGCAATCAATCAATGTGTCTCTCTCACATCTATGTTTGTGTGTGTGTGTGTGTGTGTGTGTGTGTGTGTATGTCTCTCCCTTCCTTCCACTCTCTCTAAAAATCAATGGGAAAAATATCATCAGGTGAGGATTAACCCTCCCCCCCCCCAAAAAAATAAAAATAAACACATATGTCAGGGTCCATTTCTAACAATACCCACTGTTTTCATTTATGTAGCTCTGAATGCAAATGAGGTAAATGTGAGTCCCCAACACTGCTCTTGCAAAAATGTATTTTTACAGCAAGTAGTCTCAAGATTAGTGATTTCTTTCACCGTTTCCATGAAGTTAAAGCTATGTTAACAATAATATCGCATTACTTGCCTCTTTCCCATGTTGACATTTATACTAATGGTACCCCACCCCCCACCCCCCCAAAAAAAGATAATAGACAAACTGTGACTGGGTATCTGGCAAATACTGTATTGAAAATGAATAAAGTGAATCTGTCAGGTCATGAAAAACAATTCAGAGTATATGCTGCCAGTGATAAAATTCAAGCTTTTAAGCAAAACCTAAAACTTAGAAAAACCTTCCCAACATTAAAAGATTTTTCTGCCCTAACGGGTTTGGCTCAGTGGATAGAGCGTCAGCCTGCAGATTGAAGGGTCCCAGGTTCGATTCCAGTCAAGGGCATGTACCTTGGTTTCGGGCACATCCCCAGTAGGGGGCGTGCAGGAGGCAGCTGATCGATCTGATGAGGTTTGCAGCAATTTTTTTTATGACTGTGACTTTACTTAAATTGAAGAATGACATATGTTAGCATTTGGAAGATCTGATAACTCAGAGAACAATATTTTCCAAATTACCAATACATCAGCTATAAATGCACACAAGGGTAAAAGTCTATCCAAAGAGCAAGCTAGGCCAATGGATTTTAATATACTAGCTTAACAAGATTAGTGACATTTTTTTGGATTTCATATTACAAGTAACCTTTATAAAACCACCACTTGTCAAGTTGTGGTATAGTATCAAAGAAAAATATTCACAATTATATGAAATGTCTATTAAGATACTCCTCCCGGGAGAGACCAAGATGGCGGCATAGGTAAACACCATTAAGATACTCCTCCCTTTTCCAACCTCAAAACTATGAATAGAGGCCAGTTTTTCAACCCAAACAAATATATTGCAAGAGAATGAATGCAGAAGCAGATGTGAGAATCCAACTTTCTTTAGTAAAGCCAGAAATTAAGAAGACATACAGAAATGTAAAACAGTACCACTCTTTCTCATTAATTTTTGTTTTGGAAAAGAGTTGATTTTTCATTTAAAATGTTATTCATATTAACATGAAATGGATTCGTTATTGTGTTTTTAAACAGATAAATAACTATTTTTTATATTTGTCAGATTTATATCTTAATTTAATAAATATTGATGTAACCATATAAACAAAAGTTCTTTTGGATTTTAGTAACTTTTAAAACCATAAAGGAGTCTTGAGACCAAAGGGTTTAAGACCTGCTACTCTAGTTTAATAGAATTACTAGAATAATCCAGATTCAAAACTCAATTAAATCCACATCTGACAGTGATGTCTAGAAGGCTTAAGTAAATTAAAATGAAACTAAAAATTCCAAAGTCCAGCAACACATACATTGATAAATAAGTTACAATACATACATTTAATGGAATTACTAGGCAATCTTAATGAACTCTTGATACACCAAACAATATGGATGCATCTCAAAATAACTATTTTGAATGAAAATCATCAGACAAAAAAGAATATGTATTGCATAATTTCATTTATAGAATATGCTATAATACCACAAAGCAGAGCAATAGATACCTGGTTGGGGTGGGGGCAGGGGACAGGAATACAAAAAAACACAAGGAAAGTTTGAGGGTAATGGATATATGTTCACTATCTTGATTGTGGTAAGGGACTCATAGGTATATACATATACCGTATAATGGAACACTTTAAATACATGCCATTTGTTATATATCAATTATACCCTAATAAAGCTTTAAACTGTGTATATATTTTAAAGTGTTAAGAACAATTAAATTTCTCAATATTTGACATAATAAAAGTTAGTCTCGTTCCTAAGAATCTTTGTGCCAAGACAATGTTGTTAGAATAAAAATAGGTACATTTTTCCTTACCTCATTGACACTGGCATCAGACACTATTCCCTGGGAGGACTGTACCCAGAGCAGGATTAGTGCATCACAAAGTTCAAAAAAAGCAGCAAGATTAACCACAATTTCATGGGGCAGGCTCTGATAGCTCTCTGGATCTTAGAGTTGACATAAATAAAATAAAAACATCCCATCAGATTTAAATTAATCTCTGGACATTTTCAAAATCAGCTGTAATATGAAATGTAATATTATCCCCAGTACAAAGGTCAATTTTGAAAGGTCAAATTGAAAGCAAACTCTTCTCTGCTTACTATTAAACTTTGCAGATCATGCATGTATACCTATAGATCAGTGATGGCGAACCTATGACACGCGTGTCAGAGGTGACACGTGAACTCATTTTTTGGGTTAATTTTTCTTTGTTAAATGGCATTTAAATATATAAAATAAATATCAAAAATATAAATCTTTGTTTTACTATGGTTGCAAATATCAAAAAATTTCTATATGTGACACGGCACCAGAGTTATTGCATGTATACCTATAGATCAGTGATGGTGAACCTATGACACGCGTGTCAGAGGGGACACGTGAACTCATTTTTTGGGTTAATTTTTCTTTGTTAAATGGCATTTAAATATATAAAATAAATATCAAAAATATAAATCTTTGTTTTACTATGGTTGCAAATATCAAAAAATTTCTATATGTGACACGGCACCAGAGTTAAGTTAGGGTTTTTCAAAATGCTGGCACGCCGAGCTCAAAAGGTTCGCCATCACTGCTATAGATGTTCACACTGTCTTAAGGAAAAAAAGAAAATTATAGAGTAATACATATTTTAAACAAGTATTCATTTAAATACAAAAGAAATACTAAGTGTATACATGTTTGAATGGACAGAGAGCACAGTTATGAGAAGATACAAACAAATGTACTATTAACAGTAACAGCTTTAAAAGCTGAATTCTGCAATTTTATGTTTCTACTAGAGGCCTGGTGCACGAATTCGTGCACCAATGGGGTCCCTCGGCCTGGCCTGTGGGATTGGGCTGAAACTGGCTCTCCAACGTCCCCTGAAGGGTCCCGGATTGCGAGAGGGATGAGGCCAGGCTGAGGGACCCCATCGGTGCACGATCGGGGCTGGGGAGGGACACAGGAGGTTGGCCAGCTGGGGAGGGACTGCGGGAGGGCTCCAGGTCATGTCCGGCCCATCTCGTTCAGTCCCGATCAGCTGGACCCCAGCAGCAAGCTAACCTACCGGTCGAGGCATCTGCCCCCTGGTGATCAGTGCATGTCAGAGCAACTGGTCGACTGGGTGACTGTCTGCCCCCTGGTGATCAGTGCCCATCATATTGAGTGCTTGAGTGGCCTTAGCATATCATTAGCATATTACACTTTGGTTGAACGGACGACTGGACACTTAGCATATTAGGCTTTTATTATATAGGATTTAGTTTGAATTTTCTGCAACAAGCATGGATATCTTTTCAGTTTAAAAAAATAAAGTACGGAGGAAGAAAGAACCTATAACCAAATATTTATGAGCATGTACTTGTTGAGCCAACGGACCTAGGTTTCACGTTTTAACTGTTACTTGTTAGAGATGTGACCTTGAGCATCTGTGTGCCTCCCTTTCCCCTTTTAGAATATGGAGCCTACATGGCATACAGTTGTTATAAAAAGTAAAGGAAACCAAGCAGTCTATCACTAGTACTAAGTAATGGAACATGTTTAAAATCAGGCCAGCAAATCAAAAGGAACCAATAAAATGACAGCAGTTCATCAATATGTCTCTTAACTTCAGCAACATTTTGCAATCAGATGTGTAACTGAAGAATATGAAAGGCAGTGTTCTTACCTTTATGGAATTCAAAGGACATTCTCAAGACACTATTTCTTAACTTTTTGCCACCAACAGAAGCCAGATTTGCTTCAGTAAAAATTCGTTTTTCCCGGTCAAGATATATGATTGTCCTGAAATGAGATTCAATAACATAACAAATCATTATTGATGAATAATACTTTTCAATCACATCCTCTATCTGCTGAATCCTGAGAATCCTTGAAACATCAATGTCCTTCAACCTGACATTCCTCTCCTGCTTCTACAAATTCTGGACTTAAAGAAACAGGTGAGAGTGATGACAACAAAGTTGGAGGGAGGAGGACAGATGGCTGGAAAAAGCTGTGTCTAGGTACATGGCCAGGCCTCATTCTGTTGCTCTGTTACTGTACTGGGACCTTAAAAAGTGAGCATCATAAAAGTAATCTGTGGTGTTAGAAGTCGCCTGGGGAGGTTTAGGGGAGTTACTAGAGGAGGAAACAAGGGGGTCTCTGAGGTGCTTGCACTCATCACACGCATGAGTTCACTTTGGGAAAACTCATCAATACCATGCATACCCATTAAGTACGCTTTTCTGTAATGAACATTATACTTCAATTACAATATTATTTTAAAGACTGCATTACACTGATGGCCAATTAAAAGAAACTGCTGGTCATTACATTAAAAGGTGAGGAAAGGCTAGCTTATATGCCAATTAGGTAAATTTATATGTGAGTGTGAACGGAAGCATATATGTCTCTAGCATTTGAGGAAGTGAAATGATGTGACAGACAGATGATTAAGGAAAGGACATGTGAGAACAGGTAGATGAAAATGGGAGGAGCTATAGGGAATCATAACCAGAAAACAGTAGCAACATGACTATCCGATTATAAGGAATTACCCAAAAATATATCCCACCATTAATGCTAAGTTGATGTTTCTCTTAAAGCACCCTATTTAATTATTAAGAATCTGCAAGAATTATAGGAATTTTGACATCACAGTCAGAATTACTTCTCTGAGCACAAAGGAGAAGTGGTAATAGAGGCAATCACTCCCATCACAGAGCAGGTATTAGGTTCAGAAGAGTAAACAAACGTAAGACAGAGACCGAGGAAAGGTGTCACCTGTGAAGCCAGAGTGTACAGTGAGGCAAACAATGCCCAGAACAGCAGGCTTCACCTACTTGTTTGCAATGGACTCTAAAAGGGCAAAGAGCTGCTCAGACTGGTCCATTTGCGGGTCAAAGTCCATCGAACTTCGAATGATGTCCAAAGCCTGCATATTCCATCGAGGGTCCAAAGGAATCACAAATTCTTCTGGTTAACAAAACAAAACAAAACAAAAATTTTGGCGTTAAACTCCTCGCCTGGCAAATTTCTGTTGAGAGCTTTCATTGTTTTAAGTTGACCACATTCAGTCCTGATGGGGAAGAGTGGCACAGAGAAGTGCTGGTTTCAGCACATGATACTAGAAAAGTAGGGTTCAACAGCTTTTATGTTATTTCCTTTCTAAATGCAAAATTTCTACCAGCCCTGAAAATTCATTCCACTGTAGGATATAAAGGCAATCATTACTGGAACATAAACATTCCAACCAATGCATTCACTTGCTCAGATCCTACTACTGGTCAGAAAAATAATCCATGGGCTTAATTACCCAATCTTTTGCCATTAAACACAAGAAAACTTACATGGCAGAAAATGAATGAATACATCTTATTATTTGCTTCAATAAGAAAACAAGGTTATTTCACCTAAAAGCCATTTCTCATTGTTGCTGACACCTCACTGAGCTCCTTTGGCTCAAACTTGGCACTTCTCTGTCAAGTAGCAGTGATCGGTCTCTGATCTCCCTCCCTCCCCCCAGAAGTTGTGAGAACCGGAGGGAGGGAGGTGAAGACAAAACAATGCTAACATTAGCTTGAAGGTGGCTGCAGAAGATGTGTCAGTACTTCAAATTTTAAAGACTTCCGCCATACAGCAGACGACAAATGCCAACTGTGTAAGGCACATCAAGGAAGAAAGCCACATCCCAAAATCCAGTAAGACTACTCAATCCAGAGCAACACAGCTGAAAAGGAAGATGAAGACAGACTATGTTCCAACAGTAAGCAAGTGGTGTCTGCTAAAAAGGGAACCTGCTACTCTACTCTATAATTGTATTCTCAAAAACCAAAGTTACTTCATAAGTGGAAAGCCACCACTTAGTTCAGGCACAACCTGACCACTTACAGTAGTTTTCTGTTGTTTGATTGCTTCACAATCATTCACCTCATTACCTTTAGTGTACATAAGGGAATTGGTTTAGCAGCACAAAGGCATCATGCATACTTTTTTCTAAAACAAATGGCTAATGGTATATATTTTGATCAACAGCAAATGAAGATGGGGGTGAAAAATCAAAAACCTGTATCTGTGAAAATGTCACCTATTTTCCTTATTAATACTTACCTTCAATCAACTTTATATTATTCTGCTCCAGTAAGCAAGTCTTCTATCTCACTCATTAATTTAAAAAATTTTGAATACTTCATTTGATTAGACAGCCTGGATGGCTATTTCTTTCATCATTATGGTTTTATGAGTTTTATTTGAAGGCTTTATAACTTTTATCAAGGGTTTATATTTCCTTAAGCAATTGACCCTTGTTTTCCCTTCAAGTCTAATAGCTTTCTAGTTTAAAAACCTTTCTGTTAACAGTACTAATAAGTAACAGAATGTTATAAGTAGAAGGGACCCTATATAAGTGAATTTAATTTCCATGTTTTTTAAACACAGGCAGTGAGTATGAATGATGGGCCCCAAATCAACAAGGCAGTCTGTGGACAAGTTGGAACCAGAGCCCAGCCTTCCAAAGCCCATGTTCTTCCCACTTCACTGTGTATCATCCTTTTTCAGAAACTGAAGGATAAATGGCTGGTTTCAGACAAAGAAGTGGAATTTGCATCTGGATGCTCTGCGTGTTCTAAAAAATACCATGTTGCAGTGGTAGCTCTGACAGGTCTTTTCCCTGGGAACTCAATGGAAATCAAATCAGGTGCAGTACCTGTTATATTTGGTTGTAATATTTTGATGACATTACTGATCCCAGCTGAGAGAGAATTTGAGTAAAATTTCCTAAGAGATGCAGCACTGGCTTCCAAATGAATCTGTATTGACTCTGTGGAGGAAGGAGAAGCAAACTTCAGTATCTAAAGCAGGCTGTCCAACCAAACTTTCTGCACAATGACGAAAATGTTCTATAGCGGCCACTAGTCACCTGTTAGCAACTGAAATGTGGTCAGTGCAACTAAGGGACTGGACTTTAGATTTTATTTCACCTTAATCAGTTCATAGTTACCTTTTACAGTGACCTGTGGCTAGTAGCTATCACACAGGAACCATTTTTAGACAGATCACAATTACCACAATAATATACACATTCACTGGCTTATCTATAAATTCTCATGGAACAGAAAGGCTCAGGTAAACTAATTACTAATTACTTTAAACAAGTTCTACCAACAAATTCCATGTCCTGTACTGTACAACCCATGTGATGTTGTTACTGTTGCTTTTTCATCTTTTAGAATGAAAAAAGTACAAAAATATTAAGCGTGACAACTTAGAGCACCTGGAATTTAGTAAATCTCTTAGGTACTTCTAGGGGAAATGAATTCACCAAAAGCAACACCTTTCCCAGATAAAATGGTTGTGCAGCATTATTTATACATGAAGCAGGATGTTCAAGAAAATAAAAAGTTACATAATATAGTACATTTTCCTGTTGGATTTGACAAAAAGGTGGACAGACCTTGAAATGCTAAGCATTACATGGGAAAGAAGTTTCTTTTGGGTCACACCTAAGGGCAGATATGATTTTTAATTTTTTAACAACTATACAAACAGTAATGCTAGGTCACAAATTTCTTGCTATGTGATCTCCCCTGTGTAAAGTAGCAGTGTAGTTAGAATAACATAGCTGCTGAGGCACTAAAACAGGAGAGGTGTAAATTCACTCATTATACAAATTAAGCTTTTCTACTCACCAAGCCCCTGTGGTATATTCTTGGCTAAATGGTAAAGCCACTTAACTCTGAGCATCCAATCTTGATTGGTTGCTCTTTCTATGAGCAATTTAACAGCCATGGCCAGAACTTCTGGTTCATCGATCCAAAGAGTATCCACTTCAACAGAACTAAATTTCAGGCTCTCAGGGTTGGGGGACTGCATAATTTTCTCTAAGTCTGGCAAGGTAAGAGGCTGAATCCTGAAATTCATCGGAATATGCAAAGTCAGTACTAGAATGAACTTTCATTTTACATTTCAAAGAACCAGGAAAATAACTTTACAGATAACAGATCAAAGAGGTATTGGGGAAAAGATGAGTCCCCTCTGAAGAGGACAATTAAAACATATACGGAATGAATAACAAAGAGAGAGCAATATCACAATGAACCTCTGACAGCTGGTAATAAATGGCCACATAACATTCTGGTCTAATATGTTGGGTGACAAACATTACATAAAAAACAAACAACACAGTGAAGATGCCAGAGACACACGGGCTCAAGGCTCTGCTAACCTTGCCCAGCTGCTCGTTTTCATGCTCATCCTGTTGAGGCAATATGCTAAGATCTGTCCATCACTTCGTACGATAGAGAGGTGAGAATCTTCCATTGCAAAGAGAGCTGAGGGTAGAGAATCTGGCCACAGCCCCACAGCAAGAATGGAGTTACCCCAGGTTTCATGTGCTCGCAGAGAAGAAATATGTTTCTCCAGTAAAGCCTGCCCGAGCTGGTACGATACGAGATAAAAACGCATCATGTATAGGCACCCACATATATGTGCTATTATCAAAAATGTACATTATAAGCTAACTGCTACTTTTTCTGATGATAAATTTCAAGCATATAATACATTTAACCTATTTTCCAGAAAAGTACCTGGATACCAGATCTCTACTAGAGAATAACTGCATGGTCAGGTCATTAAATTTATCATCAACAAAAAAGAATTTCCTTGTACTAAATAATGTAGAGTGTTATAATTTAGAAAGCAGTTTGAAACACTTCATGGTACCTTCTGGTTTGCTGGTGAGTGCTGGGAGCGGACATATGCTTTCCAGCATGCTTCAGAAAAGGCTCTGTCTAAACTCAGCCCTCGCTGCAGGTACTGCACAATGAGTAAGGCTGTCTGAATTAGAGTTGAAATAGATGATGTTGGAGAACCTATAAAGAAAAAATATTGCCATCTATGAGCAACAAACTGCGAAATCTCCAGTGAAAATGGAGAAATTTCACTTTCACATCAAACTTCGTTTCACTAAAAGCTACCCAGATACTTATTTTAGAAAGCCTCCTAAGTGGACTTTGGAGTCTCACTAGACAACATGGACTTGTGACAACATTCTACAAGTGTGATAAAGCTGATCATATATAATCTTCCTATTAAGTTGACACACAATGAAGGGGGCAAAATGACCATGGCCTCATAAAGGACCGTGTGCTCTGAAATACAACAGACCTACTTTCAAATTCCAGCTGTCATTATTTACTATTTGGCTTTGATGAGTTACTCAACTTCTCTTAGCCTTATCTGTAAAATAGAAAGACATGCCTTGCAGAACTAATGTGAATACTAAAAAAGTAACGAATATTGAACCTAACACTTAATAGTTATTCAATAAATAGGTTTCCATTTATTATTATCACTACTGTTATTAATTGTTTTTCTTGTGCACTTGGACATTTAGAAGAAGTAACATCTGTCTGTTTAAACAATTCATATGATGATCCTGAAGATATGAGGGACGAACTTCACAATCTCAGTGCCTGAAGCAGTATTCTCCAACATGTGGGCCTCTGACTGCAGGCATCAAAATTACCTGGGAAACTTTTTTAATTCCTCTGCCTCACCCAGACCTGCTGTTAGGGGGGAGGAGATTATTGGAACATCTACATTTTTGTGGTAATGTCTATGTACACTAAACGTGAGAGAACTCCTGGACTAGCAGTCAAGCGGAATAACACATGAATTTCCACAGGAATAAAATCTTGCAGAGGCAGAGGCCTAGAAGTCAAGCACCTTACCTACAAAAGCACTTTGGGTCTCTCTGTGTAGAGCCAAGAGGGTGTCACACACACTGTCCCCCACCAACCCAAGGCTGTGCAGCAGAACTTTCAGATCCAGGTCATCTGGGATGCTCCCATCCCCTTCTCCTGAAATGTAGATTTCAAGGCCACGATTCCTCATAGCTCGGGATATTTCTCCATGAACAGGATCCATTGAGAGAAAAAGTCTAGTAACACAGCAATTCAAAAGGAAAAAAATTTAAATCCCAGTGCAACCAATGGTGCAGCTCAGAAACAACAGCTGAGGGCAAATCTTATTTGGCTCATCTTCAAGGAACTAATCAAGGGAGACACCACTAATGAAAAGTCTGCTATTGTCACATGTATTCTATCTTCTAGTCCCAAATTCCTCAAAATACAGCAAATTCATTCTCTAAACCTACTTTCCTTAGGAACTAAATATTGTATATCCAGTGCACCTTTAGTGATATCTGAGAACTTTAAGATTCTTAACTTTCAGATATTCCCTAAACCAGGCAGTAATAATTCATCATTCTAACTTACAGAGCGCAGAAAAAGAAGCACTATGTTTTCCTGAAACAATTAGCATCATACGTTCAATGTCCAGTTACCACCTCCATCTAGCTATCGGACATCTCCAACACTAAACAGCGATTCCCTGCTGACCCTCCCACACTAAACCTGCTCCTCTGCCATTCTTCCCTTTTTCGTTGAACACCCCCATTTAACCCATTACTCAAGCCAAAAACTTAGATAGCATCCTTACTTTCTCTTTTTCTCAACCCAAAAGTCCATTGACATGTCCTATTCATCTGACCACCTAGTATATAAACTATCACCTCCTCCCTGAACTACTGCAAAAGGCTTGTAACTGGTCTCCCTGCTTCTACCCTTCACCACCAACCCACTGCAGGACTTGTATCTCTCATTTACCACTGTATCCCCAGAGCATGGCAAAGAGCAGGGCCTCAATAAATACTTTGTTAACTGAATCAATGAATGGGTGAACATACTTATGACTGGGTGTGTCAATATAATACCTAAAAAGGGCCTACTGAATGTCAGCCTCTGCTTTTAAGGCTGTCAGATTCTTAGGCAGAAACTTAAGAGGCACACATACCTGAAATTGGGATGTGGTGTTATGGTGGGAGTGGATCCATCTATCATTCCTCTCTCACTAACAGTGAGGACACCTCCAGGTTCAAGCAAAGCATTCAAACGATCCAGCACGGACGGGCTGCACAGAGAGTTCAAATGGGGGACAGACTGACATGCTGCCTTGACTCTGCTTTCCTCACACAAGCCTCCCACTGCTTCTGACCCATGTCTTCTCTCAGCACAAGTCACTGCCCTACATAGAACTGCGATCTCTTTCCCCATCTATTCCCACTTTCACTCCCAAGGCACACAGTCCAGAGACCCATACACAGTAAAATCACAAAATAGTTGCTGAAAAAATAAAGTAAAATGACAGCAAGTTCCCTGAACTGTAACTCTCTTCTCTTTTTCCCCTCCCCTCTCCCCCACTTCCCAACATTATCACTTAAAGGTTAACTCAGAAATCTGCACTCAAAAATGACCGTTATCTGGTCATTCTGGTATTAAAAAGGACTCAAAGATGATTGGAAATGTAATCCAACTCTGTTAGCCTTCAGTTCAGCTCACTAAAATCTTGCAGCTGTCTAATTACCAACTAATAAGTTCAACACAGGGAGAAATCTACAGAACAGGGCTGAGAATGCATTTCTACTTAAGAAACAGCGTATTAAAAACACCAGAACTTCTACCTCAGTATCTACTCTTAAAAAGGACTCAAAGACGACAGGAAATGTAATCCAACTCTGTTAGCCTTCAGTTCAGCTCACTAAAATCTTGCAGCTGTCTAATTACCAACTAATAAGTTCAACACAGGGAGAAATCTACAGAACAGGGCTGAGAATGCATTTCTACTTAAGAAACAGCGTATTAAAAACACCAGAACTTCTACCTCAGTATCTACTCTGACAAGCATATTCCAAATTTCAGTCAGGCTCACTCGTGATTGGGCAGAAGGTCCTTACTTGCAAAAGTTAACGTTATCCATCAAAAGCCAATCTCCAGACTTCAGGGCCCGAACCAACATGCTGTCGACCCATTCAAAGGTGCCATGGCTGCCGCCACTGGATGACTGCACAAGCTTCGCCCCAAAGCTTCGGAACTCTTCCACAAGTTTGGCAAACTCTGAAATGTCACAGCCATATCACTTAATTTCAAACCAGGACAATAAAAACAACAACAAAAACTAAGTTTATTAAAAGAAAGTCGAAAACTCCTGTCCTGATTTTTTAAAGTTTCATAAAAGAGTCAATAGGAAAAAAATTGTGGTTTTGCTTAAAGAAAATAGATAAGAAAAAAGGTTTGGGGGCAGAAAATACTTCTTAATAGCATTCTGGGTAGATAAAAGTGACTTGAGGGTGGAAAAGATAAATAATCCTTATGTGCTATAATTTCTCAAATGGCAGAAGGAAAATAATATCTCCCATGTATTACTGCATTTATTATAAACAAGTGTTATCAGTTGGCACAATGAAATTAATGTCATTAAACTGGGCTTCCTTTGTAATGACCATATGATTATAGTAACAACTGGTATTTATTTGCCTAGTGCTTTGCAGTGTATATAGCCCATCTCTAGAAATCTTTCAATTGCTCTTTTTTGTTAGAAATTATTTTATGACCCTTTTTCATATCACAAGGTAATATATATTGAATTCCTGCTTCTAGCCATAGGAAATAATAAGATTTAGACCTAACCTCCACTGTCTTCAATCAGAAAACTAGGCAAAATATACGAAACAACTGCTTTCAGACACTAGACGACAGACAGCATAGGGCCATGATACCTAAGGAATGCTGCACCACAAAACAAGGAAAGTTAAATTTCCATGTTAATTGAGGAATTTCTTCCACTTTCTATACACAACTACTAAACATATCCTATCAATTTAGAGTATTATTCTTCAGTTGAAAATGCCATTCCTGAGAAGCTATAAAGTCTTTTCAAAAGGCCAATAAACAATAAGACGAGCTTATAGCTTTGTCATTACAGCTGGTTATACACAAAATAAACCATCAGCTCAGAAGCCAATTTCTTCCTTGGTTGCCCTGTTTAGGATCACCAATTGTGGATACTGCACATCAGCTTCAGTTTACTTTCTAAGACCAACAGTTTCAAAATTTGGGTGCTAATAATCACTAAAAAAATTATGAGCATTACATTTACAAATACATTTCCTGTAAATGGACACTAAATGGACGATGGTAAATGTCTGATACACACGTCCAAACACACACACCTGCCTTGGAGTATGAGTTGATTTTATTGTTGAGTCGCTGCATAAGCAATAATACTGCTTCCAGCTTGTTGACAATCTCCATCGTGACACCTTTACCATCTTCTCCAAGACATTTGGGCTTGTATGTCAGAAGGAAATGACTCCAGGCCCGCAGGACTACTTCTGCATCGTCAGCACTGACAAGGAGGCTGTCTCTTAACAGTGCCCTCACAGTGCTCTCCACCTTCTCTAGCAGCTGCCTCCAGGGCCGTATAAGATCAACCTGAAATATCCAGAGCACGTGAATTTATGATAGCCGTTTGCCAGAGCCAAAGACTGCTGCTTCTTATAGTCACCACCAACAAGGAAGGCTACCAATTGGACAATTACCTGCTCAAATCCGCCCAGAAGCTCTGTCGTATCCATTGCACTGTTCATAGCCATGATCTTTAATGTGTGACCAGTAAGTTGTGCCAGGAGCTGGACCAGACTGGTCTTGCCCACAGAGGCTGGGCCCACAAGGATGACCATCCAGCTCATCTGCACACACTTCATAATCGACTCCAGAGACTGTAACGACTGGTGCAGGAGCAACAGAGGATGGCGGGATGGGGGAGTAACATAGCTGCCACGGCAAAGGACTGAGTAGCCCAGCTGAAAAAGACATGCCAGTGAGACTTAGCAAGTGTGCCTGGTAGTGGGACAAAGAGAAATCAGAAAATTGTAAAAGAACAGAGAATTTTGCTGGTCGTCTCACCTGAACATCATAGGGAGTGATGTGAAATAGTCTGGTTCCCATGTATGGGTTTGAATCTGAACTAAACACATCCTTAAATATAGCAATGACCTAAAGGAAGAAGATGGTACAATCAAAACACAAATCACTCCATCAAATTCTGAGTCACACCTTCTAGAATAAATACTTCTAGAAAACATGCACAGCAATTTGAGTCACAATATTGTGAGAAAACTACTCACAATATCTTTATCCTTTGGGATTTTCTCTTATTACATCTATTTAATTCTTCAGAATGAAAGCAAATTGGAGCTCAAGAAAAGACCAGTCATATAATCTCAAACTATTTGAGATTCCAGTGTGAATGTACCATAATTAAAATAAAGCATGAATACAATGGCAAATCTAGAGATAAAAAAAGAAATTTGCTTTCATCATTCAAGATACAGGCTAAAAAGATAGACGAAGTCAACAATATGAATAGTATAAAGAACAATGCCTATTTCTTGAGTACCTACTATGTGTCAAACGTTATAGTGGGTGTTTTAATAGAGATTACTTCTAATCCTTTTCGCCTTGCAAAATAGATGTTCTTCCTATTATATAGATACTCGAGGCCTGGTGCACGGATTCGTGCACTGATGGGGTCCCTCAGCCGGGCCTGTGCCCTCTCGCAATCCGGGACCCCTTGGGGGATGTCGGACAGCCGGCAGTCCAACATCCCCCGAAGGATGTAGTAGTATGCAAAGCGGCAGGCAGCCGGGGAAGAGCCCGAGCCTGGGCCGGCGCTCTGCTCCTGCTCATCCTGGCCCCGCTGTGCTTGCTCCTCCCACCCAGTAGCCACCATTCGATAGTGCTGCCACGGAGGTAGGAGAGACTAGGGCTACCGCAGCTACTCTTGCCAGCCTTGAGCCCCGAGTCTGGTGCCTTTAGGTCAGCTGAGCGGCGCTCCCACTGTGGGAGCGCACTGACCACCAGGGGGCAGCTCCTGCGTTGAGCGTCTGCCCCCTGTTGGTCAGTGTGCATCATAGCGACTGGTCATCTCGTCACTTAGGCTTTTATATATGTAGATGGATAACAGGATTCACAAGTTATATGATTTGCTCATGGTTAGTAACTGATTTTAAATCTAAGGCAGTCTGACTCCAAAAGCACTGTATTATCCTTCTAAATCAGTGGTTCTCAACCTTCCTAATGCCGCAACCCTTTAATACAGTTCCTCATGTTGTGTTGACCCCCCAACAATAAAATTATTTTCGTTGCTACTTCATAACTGTAATTTTGCTACTGTTATGAATCGTAATGTAAATATCTGATATGCAAGATGTATTTTCATTGTTACAAATTGAAAATAATTAAAGCATAGTGATTAATCACAAAAACAATACGTAATTATATATGTTTGCCGATGGTCTTAGGCGACCCCTGTGAAAGGGTCATTCGAGCCCCAAAGGGGTCGCGACCCACAGGTCGAGAACCGCTATTCTAAATATTTATGTAACCTGACAACCAAAGTTACTTCTCTCATTATTTACATTTAGTTATCTCTTCCTTAGCAGGAACACTGTTAGAAAACTTTCCATTAACCTTACTTCTTAAAACTGACCAGTTGGGGCAGGGGTGGGAAAAGGAGGAGGGGTGATGGGGGAGTAATAAAAGACACCAATTTAGACCTTAGCAGCAGGAAAATTCCAGCCACACAAAATATTTACACCAAGTTGCTTGTTTCTAACAAAGTGTCACTTATACACATCATTGCACACTGGACTTAAGTCAGAAAATAAAAATAATGCTATTATATGCAAGTCATGGGGATATAATGTATATAATCACTACAGTATGTTGACTATCTATAATAACAAAAGCCTAAGCGACCATCACAACCAAATGGATGACCGAACAGGCTGCATGGGGTGAGTAGGCCGGCAGGGAGGTTAGTGAGGGATGACCAAATGACTGAGCAGCAGGCTGCGTGGGGCAACCAGGCCCACAGGAGGGGCAGTTGGGGGTGACCAGGCCCGCAGGGTGGTTAGTGAGGGGCGACCAAAAGACTGAACAGCAGCCTGTGTGGGGCGACCAGGCCCGCAGGGGGGCAATTGGGGGCAACCAGGCCAGCAGCAGGGGGGCAG
>NW_005364031.1:353340-356530 GCF_000412655.1 Myotis brandtii
GGGGGCCCCCCCCCCCCCCCCCCCCCCGCATGAATTTCGTGTACCGGGCCTCTAGTAGTTAATAATAATAATACTGTATTGCATATTTGAAAGTTGCTAAGAGAGAAGATCTTAAAAGTACTCATCAAAAGAAAAAAAATGTTTTGTACTATGTAAGGTGATAGATAGTAACTAGACTTATTTTGGTGATCACTTTGCAATGTATACCAATATCAAATCGTGTTGTACACCTGAAACTAATGTTACATGTCAATTATATCTCAACATACATACATACATATATACATACATAGATTTCAGAAAATATTAAGAGGAAAAAAAGGTAAAATCACAATCAATGCTAAACATTGAATGCGGGTCAACATGCAGCACAGGCTAAAGTGCTCTTGTCACCTACTCCTGGATTATAAAGCCAGGCAATTTCTGGCTTTATAATCCACTCTAAAACATATCATCTCCTCGCCCTGATAATCCACCAGAGTAAAAATTATAAATACTTTCACAATCTAGCTTGTTCATTTTGCTTTATAAAGTCAGATTTAATTTATCTGAACCCTTCCAGCTATTATAGCCTTTCTCCTATTCTTACGTCTCCTACCATTTTATTTTCTTTTTCAGAAAAATCCATTTGGTCAATTATAATAACTCAATTAGAGGAGTGGTGGAAACCTTCCACAGCCTACAGTGAAGCACCATCTGACCAGCCTCAATTACCCAACAACTGGCCAGTGTCTAGCCACAATGAACACACTGTACCTAGTACGAGAATAAAGAAATTAAAATACTAGCTGATAGTACATGAACTGTATATCAATAAAGCTGTAAAAAGAATACTAGCTGAACATTCTGTCCTGATTATAATGACAGAAAGCCACTTACACATAATAAATGAGTTGTTACCATCTAACTAGATGCTGAATTCCACATACAAAGGGATCTGGGCACTCAGCAGAATAGAAGGTGTGAAAACTATATGCACTATGGGATAGCCACAGTGTCAGATTTCAAGAAGGAAGTTACTGCTTCTAATGCATAGATCTGTGTTAGTTAATTAGTTTTAAGTGGTTGTGATGTGGCAGAATAACAAAGTGGAAAGGTCTGGGCTGAGAGCTGGCTCTACCACTTGCTACTTGTGAGACGCCATGACTCTGAGCCTTGGTCCCTCATCAGTAAGAGGTCATGACAGCACCTGCCACCTGTAGCTGTTTTGAGCATTCAGTGAAAGGACTTTACCACAAAGTAAAATGCACACATTACTACAGTTTATTAAGCAGGGAATTCAAGTTTTATTTTCCATTTATGAAGGGGTATTTTTATTTCCATTTAGATTATCTTCTTTTTATATCCACTTATACTTTTCAGATAAAATACTGTGTAATCTAACACTTATTTAAAAACAAAAAACCCTTTAAAAAAAAAAAGCCCTCCTCTCCTACTGGGTGTCTCTTCCTGCTGCTGCTTCTTCCCTTTGTGCCTGGAAAGAGGATGGGAACCTAGTTCTTTATTACTGGAGGCAATACTGTTGTACGAAAGTTTACAATCATGAGGATTCAGCTAAGTGAGCACAGTGTGTACTTCAACGCAAACTACTCTATACTGTGAGACCCTGAGGTAGGTAAATGTATAGGCTCTTCCCTTAATTTCTAAATTTCCAAGCAGCTTTACTAAATTTTATATTTGTGAGTATGCCCCTTCTCTCCCTTGTGAAGAAATCAACTTCCAGATGGTAAGAAACACAAAGCAAAAATGTGATACTCACCTTTTCTTTGTCTTCCCTGGTTCTCATTCTTTCACCATAGACCAAAAACACATGCTGACCAGGATCATAGCAGCCAGGGGACTGGTCAACCAGCATCAACTGACACCAGCGGAACAGGTCCCGGAGGTTGAATTCCCATGGTCCTCCTTTTTGCCCCCATTTCTTCTCAACAGTCACTTCATGATCAATCTAAAAAGAAAATACCTTTACTGAAAAACATGTGTCATTGCTAAGCACTGCACTAAGTACTATTCTCATAGTACAAATGCATACATAATCTGAAACAGAAATTAATAGGCTTGATTTAGATGTCTCCTTTTTCAATCCAAACTTCTAAATACAAGGAATACCCTGTAAGCATTAACACTGATACATACAACAAAACTGAACTACTGTAACCCTCAAATTAGTAGCTTCCCTTCCACTATAAACTTGTGATTTATATTAGAAAGACTGGTGATTTGGTAGTGTCCCAGAAAATAATAGTTCAATTATAGCCAGGAAAATAAAGAATAATTAATACAAGTAGGTATTTACCTGATTGTTGAAAGCAACCATTTTCTTAACAATATTTTTGTCAATGGCTGGAAACAGAGTACTAGCAATGAACTCCATGTCAATTACTGTAAGGGGATCCACAAAGACCTATAAAATCCAAAAATAACATGGAGAGATGCTATAGTTTCTCTTTACTAAACACCAAAAATGACTAACACTTGTGTTCTAAATACAAGGAATACCCTGTAAGCATTAACACTGATACATACAACAAAACTGAACTACTGTAACCCTCAAATTAGTAGCTTCCCTTCCACTATAAAGTTGTGATTTATATTAGAAAGACTGGTAATTTGGTAGTGTCCCAGAAAATAATAGTTCAATTATAACCAGGAAAATAAAGAATAATACAAGTAGGTATTTACCTGATTGTTGAAAGCAACCATTTTCTTAACAATATTTTTGTCAATGGCTGGAAACAGAGTACTGGCAATGAACTCCATGTCAATTACTGTAAGGGGATCCACAAAGACCTATACAATCCAAAAATAACATGGAGAGATGCTATAGTTTCTCTTTACTAAACACCAAAAATGACTAACACTTGTGATGTAAAATTTTTATTTGACATCAGCGGTACATACACACACACAGAGTTTTTTCTGTTCTAGAAACTTCTTGCATTTTTAGGATACAGAAGCATATAAAATCTTCCTATCTAATAAAAGAGCAATATGCAAATTAACCATCACTCCCTCACTCGGTCACTAAGATGGCGGCGGCCACGGAGCTGGAGCAAGCAGGAGGCTTGGGTTGCCCCCGGCGATGGAGGAAGCCAAGCTTCCCACCTGCTCTGCCGCCCCTGAGCTCCGCTCAAGGTTACAAAGTTTCAATTATAGAAGATAAATAAATCCCAGATACCTGCTTCCAGCC
>NW_005364031.1:357412-378411 GCF_000412655.1 Myotis brandtii
AGGGCTGCCGGGCTGCCAGAGGGATGTCTGACTGCCAACTTAGGCCCAATCCCCCAGGGAACGGGCCTAAGCCAGCAGGTGGACATCCCCGAGGGGTCCCAGATTGCAAGAGGGCACAGGCCAGGCTGAGGGACCCCCCCCACACTCCGAGTGCACAAATTTTTGTGCACCGGGCCTCTCGTTGAAATATAAAGCAACTGGGGGTTTTTTCTGTTAGCTCCACTCAACTAAAGGAAAAAAGATATATGCAATTCATTTTTTAGTATATTTTTTGAAATATAAAGCAACTGGGGTTTTTTTCTGTTAGCTCCACTCAACTAAAGAAAAAAAGATATATGCAATTCATTTTTTAGTATATTTTTTAAAATTTCCTACCAAAATTCTGAATTTATATGAACATATAAATCTGTTCAGCTTTTCAATATCTGAAATTTTTCATAATAAACTATTCTCAGAAGATACTTAGGAAATTCTTAATTATCAAGGGACAGGGACATTAAATAAAGCTAACATCTACAGCCATTTCCAAACCTCTAGATTAGCCAAACTTTAAAAAACAGATGTTAAAATAATTGAGCATATGCTGGCCCTCTCTTGCTCTCTACTATCTCTGCAAATGTGAATAAAGGCAGTAAGAAAATATACCAAATATGAATTATAGTTGACTTTGGTATGGAGAATACTGGATTTTTAATTCTTCATGGTAGTTTTCTGTTCTGACTTTTCTTTAATTAAAATGCATTGTTTTCATTATAAAATTCTTGTAATGTTTTCATAGATCATGTAGACACTTGAAAAGGTTTACGCTGGCCTTAATCCTGAGAACAGTAATAGAATCCTACAGAAAGTGGTGACCTTACTCTCCTCCAACTGAAAATAAACCAGGTCCTCTCGGACATAAACAAGGGATTCACACCAGAAGAAAAATGATAATGGAAAGCAGTTGCATTGATATTCATCATATAGACATGGACTTGAAAAACAAATCTTTAAACTAATTCTCCCTCATTCTCATAGAGGACATCCTAACAACTATATTTCAGCAAGCAGTCTTACCACTCCCAACACTCCACATGTGGTCTCTGTATAACAGGATATCTCACCTGAGTGAATCTGTTAAGGAAAGACCTGGGCAAGCCTTTCCTCCCGCCTCCTTGTCTAAAGGGATTTTGACAACCAAAAATCTTTGTCTTTTCATGCTGTACTTGAAAGCTCATTCCTAACTCAGGAATATAGATTTCTCCTCGGTGGTCAAAACAAGCATTGAGTCCTTCCAATACAGACTGAGAAGCCAGGTTGAGCTATTTGGAGAAGAAAATACACACATGTGTTATATATGCAGTGTAAATATAACGAAAAGCAGAGGGATAATATGCACAAAAGATAGTGTTATTTTCAGTAAGAGGAAGCTCAAAAAGTATTGGAAACATCCTATTTCTTAAACTGAGTGATGGATTAATGTGTATTCATCCTACTAGTCTTTCATATACATGTTGGATTTTATGTATATAAATTATCAATATTTAAGTAAACTAAATAAGTATTAAGGCTGAATTTTTCAAAAAGCAGTTAAAGTCTTCTCTAAATTTAAACTGTATCTATTATGTGCACCCATACTGACCTACTTCATAAATCATAGCTTACAAGAAAAACTTGCCAATACATAGATATATCTTTTTTGTACTCTGGGATTTTAAAAGATGAGGCAAGATAGCTCTCTACATACTTAGGTAAGTAAATATCTTTCTCAGCTCAAATACTGAATAATCTCCAAATGGGCCTAAAAATCATGATATAAACTACATAAAATGGATCTACATCGCTAACTTTCACTAACAGTTTTGTGAACAAGAATGAATACAAGGATTTTGTGCCACAAATGAACAGAGCTGAATGGAGGTCTTCAGATGCTGAGTTCAGAGCTCAGGGATGGAAAGTATGAGTGGTTTTAGGTAACATGGAAAATTTCAATTGGGAAAATGTGAATCAATAAAATTCAAATGGGCAAACACAAACTACATTACAATTTCAAATGTCATATTTACACGCGCACAAACTCCTCTGTATATTTCCAACTTGTGAGGTTCTAAAAGATGTGAAGTATGATTGCAAGTCCAGTCCCTTGTGGTCCCTAGATGCATTTCCATCCAATTGGAATATGGTCAGAAGTCTTAAGCTTTAAAACTAGGCATTCTTTTTTCCTGGATAATGAATATTCTATCACATATCCTTTTCCAAAAAATCTTTGGGGAGGGTGGGGGGGAGGCGGAAACAACTCTCTCCTTAGTATCTCTAGTAAGCAGGAAGCAGCTCTGCAGAAAAGGAATGCTCAGCACACCCTCTGACCAAAGGGGTCTGAACTCAGGGAACCAGCTGGGCCTATGTCAGGTTTCATCTGTAGCACTTTCATCACTCTAATAATTTAAGCTCCACTACTACTTCTTAGCCTTTTCCTAAATTAGCATGAACACGGCACATCCCAAACTGATTTGACTCCTTTAGTCACAACCTTAGATTTTTTATTTTTGTGTATCACTTTTCCTTTCTCAAGTTGCCTGCCAGTCACTGAGATTCAGCAGTTAGCACAGGTCTCATAACATGCTCTGTTCTTCTGGTCATTAATTTATCCAATATACACATATAACACGGATTATCTTCTCACTATTTTTGTACGTGTGTTCTTAAGATAACTTTCCACAGGCTCTGTTGCACTGATGAAACATGAGGTGCTTGACACAGTAAAATACCCATAAAATACAAACAGCAAGCCTGTCAGAGACTACAAGAAAACACGAGTGAAGAGGCAGTTATTCTCTGGAGATTACCTTACAAAAGCAGGATAGCTTGTAGGTTATAAATAGAGAGGGGCTGCTATTTGTGCTGACAAGTGACTATTTTTATTCTTTAAAAGAAACCATGGAGGATTCTTCTCATTAGAGAATTTGTCTTTAATAGGCAACAGCATGATCATCCACTGAGAAATGCCCTAGAGCTATGAAAAGTCTCACTGCTCTTCACACTTGGCATCCCATCCTCGGCATGGTGGACAATCTCCTCACCTCATCCAACACAACCCAGTGGCCGGCCTTCAGAGCTGCCAGCAGGGGGCCATCACGCCAGGCAAACTCTCCTCCCTTGCCACCTTCAACAGGTAGATCTGCTCCAAACAGGTCTGTGATGTCCTTTGGGAAGGGAAGAAGTGAGAAAAAGCCAAAATTACATAAAAATTAGATCCCAAGAACTAAAATCTAAAATGATAAATACTTGTGCTTTGTGCCACTTTTCCTTCTTACTCCCAAGACAGAACTAATTACTCCCAGCATTCTTTACCAGGATCCCAGACATGCCCCAAGAACCTTCTCATCACAGTGCGCCAAGTATCCATCAATTGGAGCTGGAGCTCCACATCAGTAGTTCTCAACTATGGCTATACTTGGAAACTAATTGGCAAGCTTTAAAAAACACACCAAAAAAAAAATAAAATAAAAACTAACAATAATACCCAGGCCCTGCTCTCAGACCCCATTCCAAGAGATTCTCATTTAATTTGTCATCTCTTTTACACATTTTCATAAGGTTGTTTAAAGATCATTTTATTTCTACTAACTTTTACTTTAGAAAGGACAAAAATAAAAAGAGGTTATCTATATATATAAAAGCCAAAGTGACTAGCCAACCAGCCAGCAGCTATGATGCGCAATGACCACCAGGGGGCAGATGCTCAACGCACAGGCATGGAAACATAGAACAGACTGATGAATCTCAGAGGGAAGAGGGGAGGGGGAAAGGCGGGAAGAGATTAACCAAAGATCTTATGTGCATACTAGAGGCCGGATGCACGGATTCGTGCGCCAGTGGGGTCCCTCAGCCTGGCCTGCAGGGATCGGGCCGAAACCGGCTCTCCAACGTCCCTCGAGGGGTCCTGGATTGTAAGAGGGCGCAGGCCAGGCCAAGGGACCCCACCAGTGCACGTGCACTGGGCCTCTAGTATTACAATAAATACTGAAGTGGGTAATTCTCAAAAGAGTTAGAATAAAGCAGAGTGAATATTATTACATATGTCAGCTATTAATGAATTCAAAATAATTATTTTGGAAGGTCACGTGTTGTGGTCTTTCATAGCCATGAAGTATTTGGGATACTGAAAATGTCATCACTCTTCCTGATTAGGAGATTATAAGCAGATACAAACATTACTCCCTATACTTGTCCTCATGAGCTGTAGGACTACTGAGCTTACCGTCTGCTCTGACAAGTTGATTCGAACAAGAGTGTTGCCCGAAGCCTTTGCTAATGCTCCCACCAAACTCGTCTTGCCCACACCAGGGGAGCCCTCCAGGAGAATGGGTTTGTTCAGTTTTGTAGCTCTTAAGAGCCTCTGGGCATTCATAGCTGTGGTGCCAGCACTGAGTGCATAGTCCGCAATGTTATTCCTGTGAAGGATAGGTCCTTAAGAGGAGGAAAAAAAAATCCACATATTTAAGCTGGACATCACCAAATCATATACACACGTCAACCCAAGATTATGAGAATCCACCAAGTGGACTATCAGTAAGTGAGATGCCATCTGTGGTGAAAATGCTTAGCCCTATTTCAACATTTCCCCACTTTGGGGCCCATAAAATGCTTTAGCGGAATAGCCAGAAGCATACGTTCCTTAATTGTGTCTACTGCACAAATCTCTCCATCTCTTCTACCTATACATATAACTACCACATAGGAAAGCTGGACCTATCACAACCTATACCTGGAAATACTGCAGGTACTTGTACAATTTACCTTTATAAGTAGGTAGTTTTCTAAAAGTCAAGTGTAAACTAGACATATAGGATAGGTGGTGCCATATTAAACAATTTCATCCAAGGTTTTTAGGCCACCAAGACAATTCAGGATGCATCACCTGCATTTTCCATTTAATCAATCATTTGTTCATCCATTCACTCAATCAACACATTTTCTGGATGCCTATGACTGACTGCTAGGCTGCATATCAGATGCCAGAGACAGTTAAGTGATACAAACCTGCCCTCAAGGATTTGCAAAACTATTTTTTTTAAGTGTTTCTATAGTTGGAATATATGGACTCAATTGTTACTATAGGAAAGCTCTTCTTTTGAGCACCAAATAATCAACAAATGCATTTTTACAAGACAATTTATTCATAGATTAAAACTATATTTTTCCCTACTTTACATGCCAACTCACATGTTAACTACTCACAATTAAGGGTATGCCAAGTCAGATTCTAATTCAGATAACTAGTTCAAAAATCATGATTAGTATGATACAATAAAACAAAAAGTCATAGTAAAAGTCAAGTACCTATGATATATAAGAAGAGAATCTTCATTTATTTACAATCATCCTTACCTCTTGGTATAAAAAATGGATGAATTCCCCAACGATTATCTATCCCAGTGAATTCCTTGGCCTTGAGCCTGTCATAAATCTTTAATTCATTTTTCTGACATTCTGTAAGTCGGACTATCTTGGAAAGTTTCTTGATTAGGAATTTCAGACATTCTTTGCGAGCCAAGAGGGCTGTACCAAACCCAGAGGAAGTGACTCCTAAAAGACAGAAGATCAGTCCATCAAACAACAGCACAACACCAAGCTTCACAACCATTCAGCAGGAGCTCTAGGGCAGTTTCCTGGGGAAACAAAGCCCCTCGCTGAATTACAGCAGAAATACAACTAACCTCTCCCCACAATTTACAGATCAATTCAGCAGCAACTTATTCAGTAAAGCGCTCCAGGCACTCCATGATAGATCAGCATGGAGATAAGAGTACTGGTCATTTTGATTTATATCTCTAATCTTCATACTCAAAATAAAACAAACTAATAAAGGATTCAGGCCCATTAGCTATAAATAACCATTCATGTTAAGAATTATCCAGCCCTGACAGGTTTGGCTCAGTGGATAGAGCATCTGCCAGCGGAATGAAGGGTCTCAGGTCCAATTCCGGTCAAGGGCATGTACCTTGGTTGCAGGCACATCCCCAGTAGGGAGTGTGCAGGAGGCAGCTGATCAATGTTTCTCTCTCATCAATGTTTCTAACTCTTTATCCCTCTCCCTTCCTCTCTGTAAAAAATCAGTAAGATATAGATATTAAAAAAAAATTATCCAGTCCTTCAGGAGCAAGGGCATTTCTAACAGTCTTCTTTCTATTCAGAATCACCACTTCATGTTTACTAAGTCCTTTGCCTATAAGTAATGAGAAGTTTTTGGCATATCTTTTATACCAACCACATCTCAAAAAGAGTAGAAAGAAAAGGAAAGCCATTTTGTGCCTTGGAGTAAGGGCACACAAAAAAGCCATTTTGTTAGAATAAGTGATTCTATAAAGTATCTGGGTAAGAGGTCTGGACTTGCTCTATTTCATCCTCCGCTTTACCCTAACCCCTTGTTCCACCAGCTAACAGACAACATACCTGAACCTATTCCATCTATGTACACCAGGCATGCAGCATGGACAAAAGTTGTCACAGTGGAGATGGTCTCTGGCCTTTTCAAAGCAGCTTCCTCCCCCATTGTGTTCATGAAGTTAACCCAGGACAGGATATCTCTGATACTGACCACACACCTTCGGCCAAATTCCTGGTGGGTCAGCCAGTCAATGAAATCCAGCATCACCTCAGCTATGTCAGCCCCTACAACACAAGGAAGCAAGTATTTACCACTTAGGAACACCCAAAACAGGGGGCTTGTAATCTGGGGCCAACAGATGGCCTAAAGTGACTCTATAATCTGTGGATTATCTGCAAATCTCTGTGAATTCACATTAATGTTTCTTCTAAGGGGGGGATTCCATAGCTCTTATTGCATTCCAGAGGGGTCATAAATATAATTCTACACATACAAAAATGTTTTACAAAAATACATGGGTATTATAGTCTAGAAAGTTACACTCTGAAAACTCAAAGAAATATTCATTTGGTTCATATTCAGACACAATTTTGAAGTTAAGACATAAAGATCTTAGAAAAATATACAAATTTTACTATATTATAAAATGATTCCCTGGAATGGGAAATCCCACATTTTTAGGGCCTAAATGTTCAGGCTTTTGGTTTTCTTAAATTCTTAAATCAATGCAACAATCAGAATTCAGTAAATTACAAAATTCATACATTTTATTTCATTATTTAGGTATTTAAATGGCTATTCTACTTATAATTTCATGCTGTAAAATATTTGAAAATAAACTACTTAAGCAGTTATATATAGATGAAAGCAAGGCCAATTAAATTTAGTAGAACACTCTATATATAACTTATGAAATAAATAGTAAACATCTACCTAAAAAGTATAAATGCCATAGAATATTTTCTAAAAAAGAAAATATGATGAGGAGGAATCCACACTGCTATAATATAAACAGACTATTCAACAACATTCTTCAAGGCTACACTGAGAATTGGTTAGAAGAAAACTAATTGGTCAGAAAAAATACTAATTAGAAAAAAACCCACAAATCTTTAAAAGGAACTTAAAAAGTCTACGAACAATGAGTACTTGGATCCACATTTCAGTGAAATAAATTTGAGGTACATCAAGGACTTAATAAAAAATGGGTAACTTTATCCATTGTTAGTGAAGAATTAAACCATGACTATTAAACAGAAAGAAGATCACCAGTGATAAAGTAGATGGGTTCATGTATTTTTTACAACAAATATTAAGAGGTAACATAATATAGAAACCTATGTGATAAATGTAATAAAGAATATTATCCAAAAATACATAATGAATACTAACATATAAGATGATTAATATTTCTTTTAAAATATGCCAGACATATTTTAAATGTTCCATGTCGCTAATAATGAAAGAAAATGGAATTTTGGAATATCCATTAAATTAACCAGGATAAAATAAGAGATTTAAAAATGAAAACTCCATGTTGGAAGGACTATGCCAAGCAGGCTAAGCTGCTGACAGCATTGGGAATACGAACATCATTCCAGAGAAGCTGGCCATAATTAATGGGATCTCTGAAGATCTTCATTTCCACTTTTAGAAATAACTCAAGGATACATGTATATATATATATATATATATATATCATGGTGACAGACATTAACTATAGTTACTGTGGTGATCATTTCACAATACATACAATTATCAAATTATTATGTTGTACCCCTGAAACTAATATGTTGTATGTCAATCGTATCCTAATAAAAATTTTTAAATATATATATATCAAATCAATCTAGGCTCAATTAAAAAAAAAAAACCCCATGCTCTTCCTCCCTGGCTGCTTGGAGACTGGCCACCATCATGAACAACACAGTAATTATCTGGATCAGGAAGTTCCTGACCAACAGACTATTTCAGTGGAAACAGCCATTGACGTCCTTCACCCTTGGAAGGCAATAGTAGCTAACACAGAAATTCAGGAAAAATTAGTCAAAATGTATGAGACCAAACCAGATGTCATCTTTGCATCTGAATTCAGAACATATTTTGATGGTGGCAAACCCATCCTGGCTTTGGCATGATTTGTGATTCCGCAAGGAAAAATGAACCCAAACATAAGACTTGCAAGACATGGCCTTGTATAAGAAGAAAACCTCAAAAAGCAGAGAAAGGAACACAAGAACAGAATGAAGAAAGTCAGAGGGAGCACAAAGGCCAGTGTTGGAGCTGGCAAAAAGGAGTAAAGGTTCTTCAGTGATGTTATCTGTGGTGATTGTGTAGATTTTTCATTAGAGGATTAATAAACTAAGAACTCTAAAAAAAAGGAACCACATAAATGTTTTGACTCTTACTGGATATCTTAAGAACTGTTAAATCTAGGTTTACGCATGTGGGAGTTTTTTTTAATACTATTCTATTTTCCTTATGTTTGAAATTTTTCATAAAATATTTTTTAATAATTATAAATTAGCTGGTGACAACTAAAGAAATGCGGTTTAAAATTCCATGAACATTTTCTAGTCCTGGCCAGTGTTCCCAGTGGTTAGAGCATCAGACCACATAACAGAGGGGCATGTACCTGGGTTGCAGGTTTGATCCCCAGTCCCAGTTGGGGCATGAGTGGGAGGCAACCAATCGATGTGTCTCTCTCATCGAAATTTTTCTCTCTCTCTCTCTCTCTCTTCCCCTTCCCTTCCACTCTCTCTAAAAATCAATCGAAAAAAATATCCTTGGGTGAGGATTAACAACAGAAATAAAATTCTATGAACATTTTCTAAAGGTGAAAATGACTAAAATTTAAATAAAATTTTCATCATCGTTACAGGTGAAACAATAAGGTAGAATTTAACAACCCTGGTGAAGGAGGCAATGGGAAGAAGGGACAATCTAATAGATGGTAATAGGTTAGTATCATTTCCTTAGGTCTATTTTGTTCCTATTTCTCTAACTCCCCTTCTCCTTATAATACACCATATATACATACTGCTAATGTTCTATACCACATCTCTCACTTTCAACACACAGCCCCTCCATCCCATTACCACCACCACCTAAAAACTCTCACCTTTATGATCTATTCTGCCCAGAGACAATCCTGGACGAAGATTACTGCTGATTATCTGTTTTAAATCTTCACGGTTTGTGCTCTGAGGGCACCATATTTCTGTAAACCGGTTTCTTAAGGCAGGAGACAGCTGTAAGGAACACAAACTGCAATGTGAATGTAATACCTTTGAGAAAAGCTAGAAAACAAATCGTTTCAAAAAATATTAGCTGTTAGTCTGGCAAGTACCAGATGCTTCTTTTATTACCTCAACTACTAGTTGCAATTTACTGAAGACTTACTTTGTCCTGGCTACTTCCATGTTATCTCATTAATCTCCACCACACTTTTCAACCCATCACTTTCTTGATAGACATGGTACAGAGCTCCAAAGTCATGTAGAGTTTAAGTGGTACAAATAGGACTCGAGCCCATCTGGACAACTCCCTATCCTGAACACCTTCCCCCAAGCAAAGACCATTCCTTTATTTTACCTGTAGTTACATAACCAATGCTTTAGAGAAAATAATGCTATCTTCCCATAGGGAGAACTGTCTGAAGTAGAAAGAGATAGCTTCTATGTGGCTCAGAGTACAATTATGAGGTATATATTTTACCTGCTGTGTAATAAACAATTGTTTAGTCCCTCCAGTCTTAGGGCCTCTACCCTGATTCCTCTTACCCTTCTTACCCTTTCCCTAGGTCAGTTAACCTGCATTCACAAAAGTTTGCAATGGCATATGCATGTAGTTCTCTGTTTATCATCACTTTCCTTTTACTTGACAATAAACTCCATCCACTGTCTAGTCTACCACAGCAGGACCAGGAGCACTCAATGAAGACCCAGAGTTGTCCGGGTAGCTCAGTTGGTTAGACCATCGTCCCGGTACGCCAAGGTTGCAGGTTCGATCTCCAATCAGGGCACATACAAGAAGCAACCAATGAATGCATAAATAAGTGGAACAACAAATCAATGTTCTCTCTCTTTACCTCCCCTCCTCCATCTAAAATCAATCAATAAAAAGTAAATAAAAATAAAGACGCAGGGAACACAAGAGTGTTCCGCATCATCAGCCTAGATAAGAAATGCCTCAGGTGTTCAGAATCCTATCTCTTTGCTAGACATGCAAAATAAAAGTTGGCAATCTTTGGCTAAGTAAAACTTAAGCTAACCGGACAGGCAAGTCACATACACAACCTTGAAATCATCTCCTCTGTGCTATTTCCACTTGCCAAAGAACCAGTTTTTTTTAAACTCTGGTGTATTTTATTTCTTCTCTTCAGAACATTTCTTGAGGCCCAATGATGTAATCTTCCTTCTTATGGTACCAAGGAAAATTAGGCCCAAAATATCATGTCTGCATTACAAGTACCCACCAAGTTACCAAGAATATGAATTGCTTTCAACTCCTGGTTCTTCTCAGCATCCCTGACCTGCCACTGCACCACCATTTTCTTAACAGACCAGGACCCCACACAAAATGCAGACTCCTCCACTGAGAAGCTTTTTGAGCCTAAAATCCCAGGACTTAAGATGTTTAGATCCTAGCTGGATCCTAACACTCTCCTCCAAAGAGAAGAAACCATCTGCAGCCTTTTCTTTGTAACATTCTGAGGTGACCCACAGAACCCTTTGCAGTGGTTCTCAACCTTCCTAATGCCGCGACCCTTTAATACAGTTCCTCATGTTGCGGTGACCCCCAACCATAAAATTATTTTCACTGTGCCCTGACCGGTTTGGCTCAGTAAATAGAGCGTCGGCCTGTGGACTGAAGGGCCCCAGGTTCGATTCCGGTCAAGGGCATATACCTTGGTTGCGGGCGCATCCCCAGTGGGAGGTGTGCAGGAGGCAGCTGATGGAAGTTTCTCTCTCATCGATGTTTCTAACTCTCTGTCCCTCTCCCTTCCTCTCTGTAAAAAATCAACAAAACGTTTAAAAAAAAATTATTTTCGTTGCTACTTCAAAACTGCAATTTTGCTACTGTTATGAATCGTAATGTAAATATCTGATATGCAGGATGTATTTTCATTGTTACAAATTGAACATAATTAAAGCATAGTGATTAATCACAAAAACAATATGTAATTATATATGTGTTTTCCGATGGTCTTAGGTGACCCCTGTGAAAGGGTCGTTCAACCCCCAAAGGGGTCTCGACCCACAGGTTGAGAACCACTGCTTTAGAGCAATGGTCGCCAACCGGTGTTCCGTGAGGTCCGAAAGGTTGGTGCCCGCTGCTTTAGAGAACAGATATACATGTTCCACCTGCAAAACCAAAAGAGGTTCTTGGCTGGCATTTCTTTTTTGGGACTTTAAAATCACTCATAAAGCACACTCGTGTTTAAGGGAGTAGACTGTAGAAGCAGAGGTGGAGATAAATTTCGGTCTCAGCTTTTCTCATCCACAAAAGTAGATTAACTTTCTCAGAGTCTTGTGAGAATTTATTACAGTAACATATGTAAAGAACTGTGAAAATAACTGGAAGAATGAAATTTCAGGCATATACGCAAAGTGAGATGTCAAATAAAAAAATGTTTATCTGTCAGAATTATTTTTCAACCTTATAATAATCCTAAAATCTTTCTTGATTTTTACCTTTTACCCAGTTTATACCCAACATAAAAATTCCAAATGTATTTTTACATTATGCATTTAAGGGTGCCAACAAGATATGGTCAAAAAGTAAAAAAAAAAAAAGTATACTTCAAGAACATAGTTATACCTCTTTTTTTCCAAAGTCGCCCCCAGGGTTCATGGTTGCTAAGATACGGAATTTTTTCCCAGCAGTCAACAGCTCTACTTCATTTTCCTTGTCCTCTAGGCTGCCTTTTTCTGCTAATACCAGAGACTTTTCTACTTCAAGGACACTAAAAGACAGAAAAAATTGAAGATAAGATAAAAAAGGCTTATTACATAATCTTCCTATTTTGTGGTCTTCAATGCTCTTGAAAAGGGAAAAAGAGCCCAGCCAGCCTGGCTCAGTGGTTGAGCATTGACCTGTGAAGCAGGAGGTCATGGTTCGATTCCCGATCAGGGCACATGCCTGGGTTGCAGGCTCGATCCCCAGTGTGGCATGTGCAGGGAGCAGCCGATCAATGATTCTCTCTCGTCACTGATGTTTCTATTTCTCTCCCTCTATCTTCCTCTATGAAGCCAATAAAAATATATTTTTTTAAAAAACTAACTTAAAAAAAGGAAAAAGAAAGTTATCTCCTCTGCTGAGCTTTCACTTTAGTTAATGGTTTCCTACAACATATTTTAAAATGCCTCATTATCTAATAGCTGTGTGATGAACAATAGTTCTGATTAAAAGAAAAAGAACTCCCTTTTCCACTTATGCTATTGCAGCATTTGTTTTAAAAATAAGAGTGTTGCATGCACATGTTCATGGCAGCATTATTCATAAAAGTAGAAACACTCTCAATGCCACCAAGTGGTGAATGGATAAAAATATGGTGCCTTCACACAATGAAACACTATTAGGAATAAAAAGACACAAACTACTAACAGGCTACAACATAGATGAAGCTCAAAATATTAATGCAAAATGAGACCATTTACATGAAATGTCCTGAAAAGACAAATCTAGAGACAACAAATAGATTAGTAGCAGTAAGTGGCATCAGAGAGAAACTTTAAATGGGCATGAGGGATCCTACTGAGATGATGGAATTGTTGTAAAACTAAATAACTGGATTGTGGTGGTTGCAAAACAGTAGATTTACTAAAACTCATTGAAGTATACATTTTAAATGAGTGCATTTTATGATATGCAAATTACTATCTATAGCCATATATATATATATGGCTAATATGCAAAGTGTCCCCTCAGGAGTTCGACCGGGAGTTCAATCACTCGCTATGACATGCGCTGACCATCAGGGGGCGGCGCAGAACATGGTGGGGGACCAGCGGTGGTGGTAGGGCACTGAGGGAGCGAGGGAAGGAGGAGGCAGGTAGGTGGGGAATCACACGGTGGCAGTACGCTGGCAGTGAGGGAAGGAGGAGGCGGAGAGGTGGGGAATCGAACAGTGGCAGCACATTGGCAGTGATGAAAGGAGGCAAGGAGGCGGGGAACCTGATTGGCCCTGATCGCTGGCCAAGCCTAGGGACCCTACCTGTGCACGAATTTCATGCACCGGGCCTCTAGTACCTCAATAAAGAGAGAAAAATAGGTATACATCAAGACTCATATTGGTCTGAGGTTTTGAGAGGCCTGACAGCCATAATATCTAGGATGCTGATTCTAGTTCTTCAAAAAAATTTAAGACACTGGCCATATAATTTGTCTTAAAAAAGAATTTTAACTTAGCCTCATTTGTTTTAGCCCAGCCATCTCCCCGATTATTAACAGTAAAACAGGAAAAGCAGGCTCCTTAGAAGAGATCCCGAGTTCTAAAGCCAAAAAAAGCAATAACTCATTATTATTTTCAAATATTTACTATGCACCTAAGAGGAACACTACTATGCACAAAAATTAGTATCTATAAAAACAAGACCAGCAAAAACATCAAACACAGGGACTGCACCTGTTGAGTCTTTCCAGGACAGAGTCATCAGCCAGTGAGATCTCGTCCAAGAGGAAAAAGCTGCCCTCCTTCATGGCCAGAACCAGAGGCCCATCGTGCCACTCAAAGAGCCGAGATGTGTCGATTTCTTCCTACAATTTGGAAAAGAAGGTGAAATTAAAGGCCAGGTGTCCACAAGACAACACACATGTAGCTAGCTGGTGTCTGCTGGAGTGAAGTGGTCATTCTGCCAGAAAGTAAAGGTCTGAGAACCAGGAACACATGCTACACAACAGGATGCTCATGAGGCCCTTGCAGACCAGTGAAAATAAGAAGATACATATCAAACCTGGAATTAAAACCCTACCAGGAATTCCACAGTTGACTAGGGCACAGAGCTAACTGCATCCTTCCAATGAATGTACAGAATGTTACATCATTTGCTATTGGACAAACCTTGTCCTTTGGCTTCTGTCTCACCGGCCGCAGCCCGCCCAGGAAGTCCGAAGTCTCCATGTGTAAGTGGCAGTTGACTGAGTATAATTTCTGATTTGCCAAGGCTGCAAACACCTGACAGATACTCGTTTTCCCACACCTGTCAGAGATACACACCAGATTAACGAGGAGCATGAATTCTAAATACACACCCACAAACACCAAGTCAGCAAAAGAGGGGGACACTGGTGAGAGCCTCACTGCAACAGCAGACACTGCTGGCCAACACAGGATGTCTGTACCCCTGGCCTGGGGCCTACTTCCCCAAAACACCAGCACCCTGCCATATTCCTTATCCAGAATGGCACAAAATAGCATGAATTCGATCCTTTTCTACTCCTACCAACCACCACCAAGGGATGGGAAAGAAAGCCAATCGTTACAGACTTTCAAGACACACTAACTCATGTGCTATTCAACTATACAAATCTATAAAACAAATGTCACTGTTTAAAATAATTGAATAGAAAAAAAATTAGCCCTGGCTGGGTAGTTCAGTTGGTTAGAGCATCATCCTGATACTCCAAGGTTTCGGGCTCAATTGCCTTGGTAAGAATCAACCAATGAATGCGTAAGTGTAACAACAAATTAATATTTCTCTCCTTTCCTCTCTCTAAATCAATCAATAAAAATTTTTAAAAGACCCATTCTTTTCCATCACAAAGGTCTAAAGGTAGAGGAAAATAAACAATATTAGATCCCTTATTGCTTCTTAAGAAAGGGAGAGCCCTAGCTGGTTTGGTTCAGTCGATAAAGCATCGCCTGCGGACTGAAAGGTCCCAGGTTCGATTTTGGTCAAGGGCACATACTTCGGTTGCAGACTCCTCCCAGACCAAGCCTTAGTCAGGGCTCCTGCAAGAGGCAACCAATTGATGTGTTTCTCTTACATTATACTTCTCTCTGTCTTTCCCTCTCGTCCACTTTCTCTAAAAATCAAAGGACAAATATCCTCAAATGATGATTCAATAAAAAATTTTAAAAAGACAACTAATTAATTAAACGCCAATGAGCCCTTTTCATAAAAAAAAAAAAGGAGGGAGGGAAAAAAACAGAAAACAAAAGAAAAAGAAAAAACAAAGATCACCCTGACCAGTTTGGCTCAGTGGATAGAGCGTCGGCCTGCGGACTGAAGGGTCCCAGGTTCGATTCCGGTCAAGGGCACGTACCTTGGTTGCGGGCACATCCCCAGTGGGGAGCGTGCAGGAGGCAGCTGATCAATGTTTCTATTAAATATCATATAAAATCTTTTATTCTAGGATTTCATTTTATTCATTTTAAATCTTACAGCAAAAGGGTTGAAAATGAGAGTTATATTTATAAGGTCAATATTAAACATCAATAATTTTCTTGACACTTGTTTCAAACACTTCCAAAACAAACAAATGCTTTGGTTAGAATTTCTTACAATTAGCATTCGATGCCATCAGTAATAGGATTACTTGGACTTAATATTATTACTCTAAAATATTTTGCCTTATTTATTTCCTTAAACATTTTTCTGTACATTTATGTTATCAATATCTAAAAGGAAGAAAGATTGGGAAAAGTGGGGGAGGAGGCCACAAGTCAGTACAGTACATACCAAAGGAATAGGGTCCCAACGGTAAAACTGCAAACATGGTTTCACTGAAGAAGCAACTTGCCCTCAGGAAGACAGTATAAAAAAAAAAAAAAAAAAAAAAGCACTGAGTACAATAGTGTTTGCCTTTAACAAAGCTTAAAGTGGATTTAAATTTTTGAAGGAACTTCTCAGATTTCCACCTAAGAGTAACTTTATCTTCTCTTATGTATTGTATATATAAAGGTCTGATATGCCAATTGTCCCGTTGGGAGTTCGACCGGGAGTTCAATCACTCGCTATGACATGCGCTGACCATCAGGGGGCGGCACAGAACATGGTGGGGGACCAGCGGTGGTGGTAGGGCACTGAGGGAGCGAGGGAAGGAGGCAGGTAGGTGGGGAATCACACGGTGGCAGTACGCTGGCAGTGAGGGAAGGAGGAGGCGGAGAGGTGGGGAATCGAACAGTGGCAGCACATTGGCAGTGATGAAAGGAGGCAAGGAGGCGGGGAACCTGATTGGCCCTGATCGCTGGCCAAGCCTAGGGACCCTACCTGTGCACGAATTTCATGCACCGGGCCTCTAGTACCTCAATAAAGAGAAAAAAATAGGTATACATCAAGACTCATATTGGTCTGAGGTTTTGAGAGGCCTGACAGCCATAATATCTAGGATGCTGATTCTAGTTCTTCAAAAAAAATTTAAGACACTGGCCATATAATTTGTCTTAAAAAAGAATTTTAACTTAGCCTCATTTGTTTTAGCCCAGCCATCTCCCCGATTATTAACAGTAAAACAGGAAAAGCAGGCTCCTTAGAAGAGATCCCGAGTTCTAAAGCCAAAAAAAGCAATAACTCATTATTATTTTCAAATATTTACTATGCACCTAAGAGGAACACTACTATGCACAAAAATTAGTATCTATAAAAACAAGACCAGCAAAAACATCAAACACAGGGACTGCACCTGTTGAGTCTTTCCAGGACAGAGTCATCAGCCAGTGAGATCTCATCCAAGAGGAAAAAGCTGCCCTCCTTCATGGCCAGAACCAGAGGCCCATCGTGCCACTCAAAGAGCCGAGATGTGTCGATTTCTTCCTACAATTTGGAAAAGAAGGTGAAATTAAAGGCCAGGTGTCCACAAGACAACACACATGTAGCTAGCTGGTGTCTGCTGGAGTGAAGTGGTCATTCTGCCAGAAAGTAAAGGTCTGAGAACCAGGAACACATGCTACACAACAGGATGCTCATGAGGCCCTTGCAGACCAGTGAAAATAAGAAGATACATATCAAACCTGGAATTAAAACCCTACCAGGAATTCCACAGTTGACTAGGGCACAGAGCTAACTGCATCCTTCCAATGAATGTACAGAATGTTACATCATTTGCTATTGGACAAACCTTGTCCTTTGGCTTCTGTCTCACCGGCCGCAGCCCGCCCAGGAAGTCCGAAGTCTCCATGTGTAAGTGGCAGTTGACTGAGTATAATTTCTGATTTGCCAAGGCTGCAAACACCTGACAGATACTCGTTTTCCCACACCTGTCAGAGATACACACCAGATTAACGAGGAGCATGAATTCTAAATACACACCCACAAACACCAAGTCAGCAAAAGAGGGGGACACTGGTGAGAGCCTCACTGCAACAGCAGACACTGCTGGCCAACACAGGATGTCTGTACCCCTGGCCTGGGGCCTACTTCCCCAAAACACCAGCACCCTGCCATATTCCTTATCCAGAATGGCACAAAATAGCATGAATTCGATCCTTTTCTACTCCTACCAACCACCACCAAGGGATGGGAAAGAAAGCCAATCGTTACAGACTTTCAAGACACACTAACTCATGTGCTATTCAACTATACAAATCTATAAAACAAATGTCACTGTTTAAAATAATTGAATAGAAAAAAAATTAGCCCTGGCTGGGTAGTTCAGTTGGTTAGAGCATCATCCTGATACTCCAAGGTTTCGGGCTCAATTGCCTTGGTAAGAATCAACCAATGAATGCGTAAGTGTAACAACAAATTAATATTTCTCTCCTTTCCTCTCTCTAAATCAATCAATAAAAATAAGACCCATTCTTTTCCATCACAAAGGTCTAAAGGTAGAGGAAAATAAACAATATTAGATCCCTTATTGCTTCTTAAGAAAGGGAGAGCCCTAGCTGGTTTGGTTCAGTCGATAAAGCATCGCCTGCGGACTGAAAGGTCCCAGGTTCGATTTTGGTCAAGGGCACATACTTCGGTTGCAGACTCCTCCCAGACCAAGCCTTAGTCAGGGCTCCTGCAAGAGGCAACCAATTGATGTGTTTCTCTTACATTATACTTCTCTCTGTCTTTCCCTCTCTTCCACTTTCTCTAAAAATCAAAGGACAAATATCCTCAAATGATGATTAAATAAAAAATTTTAAAAAGACAACAAATTAATTAAACGCCAATCAGCCCTTTTCATAAAAAAAAAAGGGGGGGGGGGAACAGATAACAAAAGAAAAAGAAAAAACAAAGATCACCCTCGCCGAAACCGGTTTGGCTCAGTGGATAGAGCGTCGGCCTGCGGACTGAAGGGTCCCAGGTTCGATTCCGGTCAAGGGCACGTACCTTGGTTGCGGGCACATCCCCAGTGGGAGATGTGCAGGAGGCAGCTGATCAATGTTTCTCATCGATGTTTCTAACTCTCTATCCCTCTCCCTTCCTCTCTGTAAAAAATCAATAAAATATATTAAAAAAAAAAAAAAAAACACCCTGACCAGTTTGGCTCAGTGGATAGAGCGTCGGCCTGCGGACTGAAGGGTCCCAGGTTCGATTCCGGTCAAGGGCACGTACCTTGGTTGCGGGCACATCCCCAGTGGGAGATGTGCAGGAGGCAGCTGATCAATGTTTCTCATCGATGTTTCTAACTCTCTATCCCTCTCCCTTCCTCTCTGTAAAAAATCAATAAAATATATTTTAAAAAACTTAAAAAAAACACAAAGATTGCTTTCCTGATGAGTCCTTCAGAGATAACTCAAGTAATCCTATGGAATTGAACTGAACCCTCATAACCAGTTATTGTCACAGAACTTTACCCAGTGTCTCCAACCAACAGCACTGGTTCACTGAATTTCAACGCTCTTCCCACCAGCACAGCCAGTCTCCGCATGCTCTCGGTCCACACGATATGGCTGAACTTGGACTCCAATGTGGATTTCTGAGTAGACAATTTACCTATCAAAAGTAGAATAAATATTTAGGTTCTAATATGAGTATAACTCAATTCATTCTCCTCTGGATATTTTAGCCTACTCACTCAGCAATTTTAGGACATTTTCTTTGGAAAAGAGGGATCGAGGACACAATTTTTTCTTGAAATGTTTTTCAAGGACTTCTTGAATCACATCAACCTCCTCCTGTTTCCTGACTCGGCCTGCCAGAAGCATATAACCTTAAAAAATAAATAAAAATGAAGAACCGTCAAGTGTCAATACCAAGGGATGCTGAGAATATAAAGCAATAGCAACTCTCACCTAACCATATGGCTGCCTTATGCTCCAGCAACATGACTTCTAAGGAGACTCAAACAAAAATGAACACTTGTGCACCAAAAGACATAGACATCAATGTTCAGGCATCTTTATTCATAATAGCTAAACAGTGGATCTAAATATACATCAACCAGAGAATGGCTAAACATATTATGGTATCTCCATATAAAAGGGTTATAACAATTTTTTTTTTAAATGAAGTCCTGATACATGTAACAACATGGCTGTATCTTACATTAGAGAGTGAAAAGAAGCCGGACTCAGAATGCATACTTCATGATACTATTAAGATGAAGCTCAAGAACAGGAAAAATCAATCAGTGGTGATCAATATCAAAACAGTGGTTACCTCCAAGGAAAGTAAGACCGACAAGAGCCATGAAGGACTCTTCTGTGGTACTAGTATTCTAAATATTGGCCTAGGTAGTGATTTACATGATATCAAGCTGTACATGATATAACAGAGTGTTTCACCCACTTTACCATAGGTTATATTTCAATTTAAAAGGTGTTTTTTGTTTGTTTTTAAATGTGTTCCTCCTTCTATCTATTCTTAATCAGGAAAGAAAAGACATTACAATTCTTATGGGCTAGTTTTATTTACTCACCTTGCTTATTAACTAACCCATTAAGGACTCATTAGCACCTTTCAAGTCAGAATATTCTGAAGTATTTTCTATTATAAAGAACATATAGATTCTTCCCATGGATTAAACCAATATGATCAATCCTGAGTCTCAAGTGACATCACTGCCTTCTCTTAGAACTCTGATATTATCTGACCAGTCAGTTCTCTGACTCTAAGGCACAGCACGCCTCTCCACAGGCACCACATTGCAGACAAATGGTCCAAAAGACATCACCAACCATCTGCCTAAAGAACTAACAGTATTGTGGCCATATCCTGACTCTTACATGTGGCCACCTGAAGGAAATAATGAGAACACCTAAGAAACCAAAACATATTAGCACAGAGGCCTGTAGAAATAACAGCACTTTCAAAAGCAGTTGGAAATTAAGGGAGAAGACTCAGTTCCTGGAGTACCTAGTAAAATCTACATATTGATCACAATTTGGGTGAGGTTTGTTTTAATAAAAAATAAAGAAAAAAGGCTGACGTTTGATAGAATGTCACAGTTTGAGAGATGAATGAAAGCATACCATCGTTGGCTAAGTGCTGTAGCCAGTCATACTCCTCCTTGGTCTGCTCAGCCAATCGGTATCTCTCAGCCCATCGAAACAGGTCTCGAAGGGTGATGAAGCCCTGCTTTCCAGCAAACACTGAAGAACTTCTGCGTTTGGACTATTAATGTATGAAAACAAATGGAAAAGAACAATGTCAAGCATATAGTAAAAAATACATAAAATTTTTTTAAAATATATTTTATCGATTTTTTACAGAGAGGAAGGTAGAGGGATAGAGAGTTAGAAACATCGATGAGA
>NW_005364031.1:378496-380809 GCF_000412655.1 Myotis brandtii
CATCAACCAGAGAATGGCTAAACATATTATGGTATCTCCATATAAAAGGGTTATAACAATTTTTTTTTTAAATGAAGTCCTGATACATGTAACAACATGGCTGTATCTTACATTAGAGAGTGAAAAGAAGCCGGACTCAGAATGCATACTTCATGATACTATTAAGATGAAGCTCAAGAACAGGAAAAATCAATCAGTGGTGATCAATATCAAAGCAGTGGTTACCTCCAAGGAAAGTAAGACCGACAAGAGCCATGAAGGACTCTTCTGTGGTACTAGTATTCTAAATATTGGCCTAGGTAGTGATTTACATGATATCAAGCTGTACATGATATAACAGAGTGTTTCACCCACTTTACCATAGGTTATATTTCAATTTAAAAGGTGTTTTTTGTTTGTTTTTAAATGTGTTCCTCCTTCTATCTATTCTTAATCAGGAAAGAAAAGACATTACAATTCTTATGGGCTAGTTTTATTTACTCACCTTGCTTATTAACTAACCCATTAAGGACTCATTAGCACCTTTCAAGTCAGAATATTCTGAAGTATTTTCTATTATAAAGAACATATAGATTCTTCCCATGGATTAAACCAATATGATCAATCCTGAGTCTCAAGTGACATCACTGCCTTCTCTTAGAACTCTGATATTATCTGACCAGTCAGTTCTCTGACTCTAAGGCACAGCACGCCTCTCCACAGGCACCACATTGCAGACAAATGGTCCAAAAGACATCACCAACCATCTGCCTAAAGAACTAACAGTATTGTGGCCATATCCTGACTCTTACATGTGGCCACCTGAAGGAAATAATGAGAACACCTAAGAAACCAAAACATATTAGCACAGAGGCCTGTAGAAATAACAGCACTTTCAAAAGCAGTTGGAAATTAAGGGAGAAGACTCAGTTCCTGGAGTACCTAGTAAAATCTACATATTGATCACAATTTGGGTGAGGTTTGTTTTAATAAAAAATAAAGAAAAAAGGCTGACGTTTGATAGAATGTCACAGTTTGAGAGATGAATGAAAGCATACCATCGTTGGCTAAGTGCTGTAGCCAGTCATACTCCTCCTTGGTCTGCTCAGCCAATCGGTATCTCTCAGCCCATCGAAACAGGTCTCGAAGGGTGATGAAGCCCTGCTTTCCAGCAAACACTGAAGAACTTCTGCGTTTGGACTATTAATGTATGAAAACAAATGGAAAAGAACAATGTCAAGCATATAGTAAAAAATACATAAAATTTTTTTAAAATATATTTTATCGATTTTTTACAGAGAGGAAGGTAGAGGGATAGAGAGTTAGAAACATCGATGAGAGAAACATCGATCAGCTGCCTCCTGCACATCCCCCACTGGGGATGTGCCCGCAACCAAGGTACATGCCCTTGACCGGAATCGAACCTGGGACCCTTCAGTCCGCAGGCCAACGCTCTATCCACTGAGCCAAACCGCCTAGGGCCAAACATAAAAATTTTAATAAATTTAAGCTCCCATAAATATTATTCATTCCATTAAAATTAATTTTTTAAAGTGAAAATGGGGTGTAAACATTTGAAGAAAAATACAAACTCATGTAAAAGAATGTAAATAAACAATGGCATTCCATCTCCTATGCCATACAGAAAAAATTCACAAATTCAAATGTGGGCAAACATGCAGGAAAATTAATCCCATAATGTGGGACCATAGTAGTGAAAATGATTCAGAAAAGTAATTTGACAGTGCATAATTCTGATAAATACTGTTAACCCCATAAATTAAATGGGATATTTTGGGGGTGAGGGGAGAGGAAAAGAGAAGAAGGGGAAAAAAAGACAACTGTAGCTCTGCATTTAACAAGGGAGCGTCACACAAAAAGAGTCTCTTCAATTCTGTCCATTCAAGGAACATCCCATATAATAAAGAGGTAATATGCAAATTGACCATCATGCCCTCACAAGATGGCTGCCTATAACCAGGCCAGCAGGGGGGTTAGTGAGGGACGACCAAATGACTGAACAAGCAGGCTGTGTGGGGTGACCAGGCCGGCGGGGGATTAGTGAGGGACAACCAGGCTGGTGGGGGAGCAGGGCAGTTGGGGGCGACCAGGCTGGCAGAGGGGGGCAGTTGGGGGCACCCAGAACTGCAGGGGAGGGCAGTTTGGGGGGACCCAGGCTGGCAGAGGAGGGCAGTTGGGGGGGGGGAAACCCAGGCCTGCAGGTGAGGGCAGTTAGGGGCAACTGGGCCAGCAGGGGAGGGCAGTTAGGGGTGACCAGGCTGGCAGGGGAGGGCAGTTAGGGGCAATCGGGCCAGCAGGGGAGCAGTTAGGCGT
>NW_005364031.1:381075-381913 GCF_000412655.1 Myotis brandtii
AGGGGGTACAGTTAGGGGTCACCAGGCCGGCAGGGGGGACAGTTGGGGGTGATTAGGCCAGCAGGGGGGGCAGTTGGGGGCAACCAGGCTGGCAGGGAAGGGCAGTTAGGGGTAACCAGGCCAGAAGAGGGGGGCAGTAAGGGGTGACCAGGCCGGCACGGGGGTCAGTTAGGAGCAACCAGACCAGCAGGGAGGGGGCAGTTGGGGGCGACCTGGCCAGCAGTGGGGGGCAGTTAGGGGCGACCAGGCAGGCAGGCAGGTGGGCGACTGGGAGCCAGTAGTCCAGAACTGTGAGAGGCAGTCAGACATCCTCCGAGGGGTTCCGGATTGGAGAGGGTGCAGGCTGGGCTGAGGGGACCCCCCCCCCCCTGCACGAATTTCATGCACCGGTCCTCTAGTCCTATGTAATAAAAGCCTAATATGCAAATCAACCGATTGGTGGAATGACTGGTGGGCAGGGCCTGCAAGCGGGCGGCGCCAGGCCAGCCAAGGCGGGTGCCAGCAGAGAAAGGGAGGGGGCGGCGATCGGGGAGCAGTGGCAACCGTGGTGGGGCGATGTGGGGTAGGGCCGGAGCTGCCCCCTGGTGGTCAGTGCACTTCCACAGGAATGTCTGCGGGGAGTGGGCCTAAGCTGTCAGTCAGACATCCCCCAAGGGCTCCTGGACTGCAAGAGAGCGCAGGCCGAGCTGTGGACACCCCCCCCCGAACCGAGTGCACGGATTTTTGTGCACCGGGCCTCTAGTCTATATAATAAAAGCCTAAGCGACCATTATGGTGGAACGACTGGACACTATGATGTGCACTGACCACCCGGGGGCAGACGCTCAACACAGGAGCT
>NW_005364031.1:382127-403762 GCF_000412655.1 Myotis brandtii
CCCAGTGCACAAATTTTGTGCACCGGGCCTCTAGTATCCATATTAAAAACAAAAACTGCAGTTTGTTTATGCCAAACGAACCTAAACAAAATGTTCCACTATCATCCACAAACAAAAAACAATCATCACATATAACTATCAGAAATTTTTTTTAACATATTAAATTGTTGACTTACAAAACACAGCCAAAAAACATTAATGGAATGCATCATTAAGACAAGATCCTTACTAAGTAAAAAGTAATAAATGGGTGATCTGCTGTTTCTACCCGAGTAACCTATCAAATTTGACCGAGTCTAATCAACACATTCCATTAGAAACTAAGTTCAGGGATGGAGAGATGATCTACCTGAAGGTCCAGCATGACTCTAACCAACTTGCTGCAGTAAGAGGGTGGCAAACTACACCGCTTGTGCAAGATTGTTTCCAACTCAGAACTTGGCAATTCATCAAAGTGCAATTCCACAAACCGATTCCTGAAGGCTCTGGAAAGCACCTAAGGAAAAAAAGCATTTGAGATATTGCTCTCCATAAGGTCAGTTTGGGCTCAAATAAACGCTTATAAAAATTTTTTAAAATTGTTTTAAAAAAGGAAAAGAAAGAAAGCTCCTACAAAATGGAGGCTCTGCTATTCACCACAAAAAAGAAAAACCCTTCAAAAGAGGTAAAAAATTTCAGTCTTTCCAAGAAAGATTTATGACTCGAGGCAGTAACAAGTAAGAGTAGGAGGGAAATGCTACACACCTTTCTGCCTCCATAAAGTCCTGGGGGATTCTGGGTAGCAAAGAGCATGAACCGAGGGTGTGCTTTAACAACTTCCTGTGTTTCTGTTATGAGCAATTCACGGTTATCATCTAGCAGTCTGTTCAGTGCCTCTAACACATCAGTAGGGGCCAAATTCAATTCATCTAAAATAATCCAGTAGCCCTTTCTCATAGCATCAATAAGAACACCTTGGAAGAATTAAACAGAGAATTAGTACATAAATTAGTCAAAAGTTGTATATAAATCAACAAATCCTAGGTTACTATTAAATTTCAAAGCAAACCACTCTCTGTAGTCATGCTCCCAAGTAATTTGTGATGTTGAATATCAAAAAAGCACAATTTTCCATTAAAATAGCCCTATTTCATACAGAAGGGGAGTCAAGGTTGACGAATATCACATTTCCAACTTATTTTTCCCCCTGCAGCTTAATTTTATTTATATCACCATATTTTTATATCAACCCTCAGCTTCCTTCTGTTCAGTGCTCACCCCATTCTCTTGAGACTCTAGGAAATGAAGTAGGAGTTCAACTACACTCTTCAAAATTTGGTGCTAGTCCCGCCTACAGTTGACAAGATTTCAGTGGGGCCCAAAGAGAGCTGGACCGTGAACCATCACTCCTTCACCACCACGCAGCTCAGGGAGAAAGAAAAACCAGCACAATGGGAGCAGTCCGTACGCCTCAACTGGAAAGGGTAAAGAATACTTGGGGAAATGGGTCTAAAAGAATGAACACCTACACACATGCAACAGAATAATAACCCTACCTTCTTTAAACACAAGCTTCCCTGAGGAATCAGATGTGTAACAACCGATGTACTCTTGAATATCCGTGTGTTCGTGATTATTGATACGCACACAGTGGTTACCAGTAGCTGCAGCCAGCCACCGGATCAGGCTGGTTTTACCAACTGATGTCTCCCCCTGAATCAGCACTGGATAAGTTCTTTAAAAGATCAGCCAACAAAGCAATTAAAGAAAAAAAGATAAAAACAAGAATTAATCAAGTAGTTTTTAAAAAGAATGACTATATCATTTAACATCATTATAAAAGAACATTTTTATATATCTATATACTACTAATGGAAATGTTTCTTAAGCCCTGGGAAATTTCTATATAAAAATGGTTCCTAAGAAAATACTAAGGAAAAATTCCAACCTCTATTGTACTAGTTGTGAGAAACAATAAGTGGGACTATCTGTTACTCACTTAATAAATAATGGGTGATGAGTATTCATCAACAAAATAATGAAAAGCAAACCTAAAAGATGGCCAAAATAATCTGAATCCATATTGTCCTCACTAAAGGTGCAACTAGAAAAAATGGTTTGTGCCAGAAGAAAAGTGACAGTTCACTTAGCCAATGAATAACAATAAAGCACTGAAAGTGAAGACTAGAAAGTCATCAATGTCTATGATGATAAAACTTCAGATCAGCAGAGGAAAGTTCCACATACCCTGCAGAGACCACTCGGACTATATCTCTCAGGTTCAGCTTGACGGAAGATGTGAGAATGTATGTCTCATCAATTGTAGGTTCCTTGTCTCCCATCGAAATCCAGTAGCCTTCAACCTGGATAAGCCGTCCTCCTTTGGGTTCTGGAATAGGCTGAAAGACACAAAAATTAAAGAAATAAGCCACAGTTCCATGGCAACTATGGCATTCTTTCAGATAGGGTGGTAAAGTGGGAAAAGAAGTTGTCACCAAGAATGCTACCCTGTTCTGGATGCTTTCAACATTAAAACCCATGGGTGAGATATGAAAATAAAATTACTTTGAGGAATGAGAACAAGATAATAACAAGTATAGGTTTTTAAATTCAGGTGGAGTTAGGTGAATATGGGGGAAAATTTGAACCAAAATAGTTTCTCAGTTTATGATTCAGTTCTCTTCTCTTGCCTATTAAAACCTCCACTCTGAAGTATATTGGTCAAAAACATGTATTTCATATAAACCATGTTCCCCAAAATAGGGCTAGTGCTGTACACAGGGGGGCTTTGCATTATTTCATCTGGATCCCCCGGAAGACTTTAAAAATAAAAGCGACACCACCACCACCCCCAAGAAGCTACTCTATTACAGATAACATTGTGGATAATACTGCAATCTTTTAAAGATAGGGTAAAAGCTATTAAGTTGATTTACTCAAAATTGCTATTTTTATGGAACAAAATGCTTAGTGGTCAGGTTTATAACTATGAAAAAGTGCTCTTCCAGTACACTTAGTCCCGACTAGAAGCTACACTCTACTGAGGCTAAGAAAGGAAACTACAGAACATTCTTATGAAATGGTCCCATTTATGTAATTTAACTAGATACATATTAGGATTTACATAGACAAATGTACACACATAAAACTGATTTTAGAGAGAGGAAGGGAGAGACACAGAGAGAAAGAGACACACACAGAGAGAAACATCAATGTGAGAGAGAAATCGGCTGCCTCCTGCACTCGTCCTGATCAGGGACCCAACCCACAACTCAAGTATGTGCCCTCACTGGGAATTGAACCTGCCACCTTTTGGTGTATGGAACCATTCTCCAACAAACAGCCACACCAGCCAGGGCCATTTATCAAATTTCAGATGGAAAGGACTGTCTACAAGGTTTAAATCTCCAAAGAGTAGGCTTATTGGGAAACTTTTCTGGTTTGTTAATCCTTCACCCAAGAATATATTTCCATTGATTTTTAGAGAGAGTGGAAGGGAGGGGGGAGAAATGGAAGAGAGGGAAGGGAAAGAGAGACATCAATGTGAGAGACACATTGATTGATTGCCTCCAGCATGTGCCCTGACCAGGGCTGAAGATCGAACCTGCAACCCAGGTACATGCTCTTGATTGGGAATCGCACACCAAGACCCTGCAGTGCTTGGGTTAAAGCTCTGATCACTGAGCAACACAAGCCAGGGCAGATTATTGGGAATGTTTACCATCTACGATTTAACTTTCTGAAATAGATTTATAATTAGAATCAAGATTTATAAAAAACCGAACAGTTCAAAATTTTATAATATAGCCTTTCATTTATTAAACAAGTCAAAACAAACAAACATACCTGCTTCAGCAAACTTTTAATACTGCCAGAGACAATGTGTTGACAAATAAGCTTCTGAACTATTGGGTGTGATGCCCTGTCAAGCTGTGTTAGGAAACCCAAACAAAAGCCCTAGGAAAAACACAGAGATACATAACACCAATTATTGCAGGACAACTTATTTCAAAAACAAAATGCCACCTTATGGGTGGGGCTGGTTTGCAGAACAACTTTTAATATCATGGTAGAAAAAAGGTTAGGGTAGCTCTGGTATAAAATATTCTGGGTAATCTGACTAAATGGAAAGTATAGCAAATTTGGAATATGCATCTCTACTCCCTCCTTCCCCATGGTGAGCCCATCCACAACACTACACCCAAACCCAGACTTTGGAAAGACCTCATAGAGCGAGCGCTGGATGTTGCTACACGGATTGGAGGCTGCAAATCGCAGGGCCCTGCAGAGAGTCCGAAGGCTGTAGTGAGGTCTATGGCCAGTCCCGTCCACCAATGTTCTCCCAGACTCTTTCCGCACATCTCTGTAGAAGCTACAAAAAGGATGCACTTCAGGTAATTTTTTAAAATTGATTTTTAAAAAGAAAAAGGGAGAGGGACTGAGGGGGGGAGGCATAGGGGGAGACAGAGAGAGAGAGATCAGCTGCCTCCTGCACACCCTCCCTCTCCCTTCCTCTCTGAAATCAGTAATAAAAATATTTTTTAAAAAGTTAGATGATGACAAGATGGAAAAAGTTTTAGACTGAAATATAAAGTGCAAGAAATTTATGACCAGCTACCACAAGATCAAATATAACCAAGTAAGTGTCACAGATAAAACCCAAGTTCTTATTCAAATGGGCTTTAACTGGAATATTTACAATCTATCTATATATTCTTTCTTTTATTAGGAAAATCCAAGAGATTTCATAAGGTTCCAACTTTAAAACAGACATGTAAATAATAATCTTTCCATTAGTTTTCTCCAGTTAGAAGCAAAAAGAAGAAAAAAGGAAACAATTATATGAATGAGACACACTTTTTATGTTCAGAGGAAAGGTTTATAATAGAACCTGGAAACCACCTACTTTATGATTCCTTGCACTGTGCTCTTGCTCACACTCAGTCCTTTCAGATAATCCACAATAAGAATTTGTAAGTCTTCTTTACTTTCCAGTTCTTCTACATAAAGTTCTGTAAACCTGTAAGACAATCATTATTATACTAGAGGCCCGATGCACGAAATTCATGCAAGGGGCTCAGCCCTTGCAGCCCCGGCTTCATCCAGAAGGTCGTCCAGATGACCATCCAGGTGGTCGTTCTGCTGTTCAGCCATTCGGTCAGTTTGCATATTATGCTTTTATTATTATAGATAATAACAATATTTAGAAAGTTAATACAACTATTCTGACAATAAAAAATGAAAAACAGAAGTCAAGTAAACTCATTTTAATTGTTTCTAATATAAAATATAACCCTTCCAACTTGAGATATAGACTGACCATACAAAATAAAAATTAATCTTTTACAAAAAATCTACCACTAATATACTCTGGTTTCTCTTCAGATCGCATAAATCTTTCGCCTTTTACAAAAATCTACCATTATTTCTTCTTGGATTGAAGTATTCTATTTATAGTCCTTACAACTACAAAAATAAGACTTATTTATCTTCATTTTCAGGTGTATTTCATCATAAGTACATGTAATAAAAAATACCTAGAATAGTTTGACTCAGTGGTTGGGGCGTTGGACCGAGGACCAAGGGGTCGCCAGTTTGATTCCCAGTCAAGGGCACATAAAAAACATCCTCACTCCTTAGGTAAGGATTAAAAAACAAAACACAAAAGCACGTGGAACAAAAAAGGCCCCTCACAGTAAAAAATAAAATAGTTGCAGCAAAGGAAAATATATAATTGTAGTTTATAAATTTTTCTTAAGATGCTTTTATTACTGTAATAATGGGAGCAGGGCCCAGCCGGCGTGGCTCAGTGATTTGAGCATCGACGTATGAACCAGGTCAAGGTTCGATTCTCAGTCAGGACACATGCCTGGGTTGAAGGTTCCCCAGTTTGGGGCATGCAGGAGGCAGCCGATCAATGATTCTCTCTCATCATTTTTCATCGCTCTTTTCCTCTCCCCTCCTCTCTGAAATCAATAAAAGTGTATTTAAAAAAATGGGAGCCCTAGCCGGTTTGGCTCACTGGATAGGGCATCAGCCTGTGGAGTGAAGGGTCCCAGGTTCAATTCGGGTCAAGGGCATGTACCTTGGTTGCAGGCACATCCCCAGTAGGGGGTGTGCAGGAGGCAGCTGATCGATGCTTCTCTCTCATCGATGTTTCTAACTCTCTATCCCTCTCCCTTCCTCTCTGTAAAAAAATCAATAAAATATATATTTAAAAAAATAAAAATAAATGGGAGCAGAGATCTAATACAATTTTAACACTGTTTTAAAACATAAAACCCAACAAAAGGTTACCAATAATAAATAAGGTCATTTATCTTTTCCTAAGTGCTACATACATAAAACACCAATAACTAAGAACCTTGTTCATGTCAGTCAGTGCTTAATGATGAAAAGTGAAATTTAAAAGACCTTTTACAAATCATTGGCTTCATTCAAGAGGACTTTGCTGCTAACTTGCACTTATGCTATTATACTGTTACTAGAGGCCCCGTGCACAAAATTCATGCACTGGTAGGGTCCCTAGTGGCTGCCGGCTGCCGGCCGGATACTCCCTCCCTTGAGGGGGCCACCTGCAGCAGCCGGCTGCCAGGGCCTCCCTCCCTTCCCCTGGCTGGCCCAGCCACTGCCCCCCTGGTCAAACTCCCAGAAGAACTCTGGTCGAGGGGACAATTTGCATACTACGCTTTTATCATATAGGCCTAGAGGCCCAGTGCACGAATTCATGCATGGGTGGGGTCACTGGGCCTGGCCGGCTAGGGGGAGGGACTGCAGGAGGTTGGCCAGCCATGGGAGGTTGGCTGTGGGAGCGCACTGACCACCAGGGGGCAGCTCCTGCATTGAGCATCTGCCACCTGGTGGTCAGTGCGTTGTCATAGTGATTGGTCGACCAGTCGTAATGGTCACTTAGGCTTTTACATATATAGATAAATATCATTATGTGAACTTTTTCTAATAGCCACAAGGCTATTTGAAGAAGGAAACATTTTTGTTTGCAACAATATCATGAACCATTAAGTGCCATACTAACAACCCAAAGGAAAAATTCTCCAGTGTTCTGGAGTTTTCCATATTTCTACTGCCTATATAAACTAAAGGAATAAGACAAGGAAAATTCTCTATCTGTGGTCAAAAATTTTTAAGCATTGTTACGGGGTTTGGTTATGTTTATATTACCAATCAATAAATAATAACTTTTTATTTTTTTTAAATATATTTTTATTGATTTCAGAAAAGGGGGGGAGTGAGAGAAAGAGACAAAAATCAATGAGAGAGAATCATTGATTGACTGCCTCCTGCATGCCCCCTACTGAGGATCGAGCTTGCAATCCAAACATGTACCCTTGACCAGAATTGAACCCGGGACCCTTCAGTCCACAGACCAATGCTCTATCCACTGAGCCAAACCAGGTAGGGTAAGAAGAACTTTTTCAAAAGCCTCCAGGAATCAGGCCATGTCTCCTTACCTGTTTCTTATTCCTGGTGGGAGATTTCTTTTGCCCACATCAGTTGCTGGATTCATACAGGCAAATAAACGAAAGTCAGGATGACGAACCAGTGGTTCTGTTAAGAGAAAATTATAAATTCTCAACAACTTGTAAAATTAAGTCATCAGCCACAGGTCCCTAGGGGAAGACTAACTCCATAAGAACCCAGGTGAAACAAAACACTGCCTCAGGCTCAACAAAGTTGTTACTGGCTGTTCAAACCTTCCCTGCCTTTTCTGAAATCAGTTTCCAGACCGATGAACACTACTTAATCTTATGCTGCCATTCCACTATCTTTTATAGGTTCATTGTTGTTTATGTCTTATCACCTGTTCCAGTATCTAGTTTCCCACTAATTGTGCAAGTCTATTACCCACTACCCAAATGCCTTGACAAATTACTGTATTCTTTGAATTCCCCATACCATCTAACAATAGGACATTTACAGAAAATAAATATCTATGGAATAAACAAATCCAATTGGATGGCCCATGTAATCCACCTAACTAATAGATTCTTACTCTAAAGAGGCCAAAGACCTGGCAGCAAGTCAGACCCCAAGGGGCTCAAGTCCTACCTGTGTCCCCTCGATCCAGCAACACCAGGGAGCCAGAAGAGCCTTCGAGCAAACCACTGAGACATTCTAATGTTTCTGGAGCAGCCAGATTAATCTCATCCAACAAGATCCACTCTCCTTTCTTTACAGCCTGAGCTAATGTACCCTAGAAGAAGATAAAGTATAACCTGATGAATTATGCCCTAAATACCAAATTGCTGCCAGCTGAGTGCCAGAGGTAAGACCAAGTTAACTTTTTCAAATGTTTAAAAGGATCAAGGGAATATCTTTGAGCCTAACAGTGAGATACAATAAACTAGATCATCTCATTATATAGATGTGAGATAAATGATAGCAATGTATTCAAGTATTTAAAGGTACCCAGATGGCCCTGGCTGGGTGGCTCAGTTGGTTAAAGCATCATCTCAATATGCTAAGGTTGTGTGATCTCTGGTCAGGGTACATGCAAGAAGCAACCAATGAATGCATAAATAGGTGGAATAACAAATTAATATTTCTCTCTCTCTCTACCTCTAAAATCAATTTTTTTTTAAAAAGGGTACCCAGATGGTTATTAAAAGCACTCAACACTACCTCTAAAATCAATTTTTTTTAAAAAAAGGGTACCCAGATGGTTATTAAAAGCACTCAACATAAATATAGGGTTAAGCTCTGAATATACCACAATCAGATAAAGGACTAAATCAAAGATGTGTAGTGGTTGTAATATGTAGCCTTTCACAGTTGTTGAAGAATATCACAATGAATCTTTCCTAACTCTTCTCTACCGATTTTGTCTCAAAGTTCTATTCCAAGAGTAATAAAAAATAAATCTTACAGTTAATACATCAAAAACTGAACTGTTTTACTGTTATTAAAATGCTTTATACAAGCCCAAGCCAGTTTGGCTCAGTGGATAGAAATCGGCCTGCGGACCGAAGGATCCCAGGTTCGAGTCCAGTAAAGGGCCCATAATCTCGGTTGCAGGTTCCTCCCTGGCCTGGGCCCTGGTCAAGGCGTGTGCAGGAGGCAACCAATCAATATGTTTCTCTCACATCGGTATTTCTCTCTGTTTTTTCCCTCTCTCTTCCACTCTCTATAAAAATCAATGGAAAAACATCTTCGGGTGAGGATTTAAAAAAAAATAAAATAAAAAAAGCTTTATACTTTTGTTTTCATAATAATCCTGACAAATTATCTACAAATTTAATTTTTTTAAAAAGAACAGCCCTGGTCAGTGTTGCTCAGTCGGCTGGGCATCATCCCAAGCACAGAGAAGTTGCCGGTTTGATTACCAGTGAGGGCACATGCCCGGATTGCAGGCTCCATCCCCGGTAGTAGGCATACAGGAGGTAGCTGGTCGATGTTTGCCTGTCTGCCTGTCTGTCTCTCTCTCCCTTTCTCTAAAAATAAACTATTCTTTTAAAAAAAAGAACAAATGTATTAAACTCCAGTGTAATGCTAAGTCATGAAATAGGTTTAAATCCTACTTTGGAGAGCACTTGACATTTTAATTGGTTATTTTAGAAATAATCATAGCAAGATTAAACACTAATGACCAAATTTCCTATATAGATGGGACATATGGTTGAGTGACCTTCTCTCACACCAAAACACCGTCTCAAGTAAGATTCCTACCTGTCTTAGGGTATGGCCTAAAAAAGTGTCACAGAAACAAATTTTAAAAAGAAAAATTTTAAAAGCTTAGGTCATGAACCTTTAATTACACTGATGTTTCCTACGGGGTCACAGGACAGAAAACAGCAGAGCTACCCATTTGAATAAAAAATGGGGCCTAAAGTGGATGGACCCAAACCTAGCGGGCTTGCTCTCCTCACACCATCACACACACAGAGCCAGGAAACAATAAAGAGTTCAGCAGCTGTCCTCAACTTCCATCTTTAAAAATAATAGTGTTAAAAATAATAATAATAGTTTACCAAGACTATAATCTCAATAAAGAACATTTTTCAAAACTTTCCCCCAATACATTATTTCAATTAAGTGTTTAAGTCTTGAGCAGCAAGCACTAAAAATATCAACATGAAGAGAATACAAAATAGAAGCCAGTCTAAAACTTGCATTTTGCATCAAATCAACAGTCCCTTAACCTTAATAACTAAAGCAAAATACCTCTACAAATGCAAACAACAGGGCATTTTCAGTCATTTTCATCTGTTGTTGGGCATGGTCGAGTCTAAGACCAAAAGCTTCCCATTTCTCTTTCAGAAGTAACCCTAGAAAGGAATAAAGACAATAATTTAACCTACATTTTGAATTGTACTATGTATAACTTAAACACACAAAAAACAAATATCTTAGTATTAAAAATGTAAGTCCAGCCCTAGCTGGTTTGGCTCAGTAGATAGAGCGTCGGCCTGTGGACTGAAGGGTCCCGGGTTCAGATCCAGTCAAGGGCACATGCCTGGGTTGTGGGCTCAATCCCCAGTGGGGGCAAGCAGGAGGCAGCCGATCAATGATTCTCTCTCATCATTGATGTTTCTATCTCTCTCTCCCTCTCCCTTCCTCTTTGAAATCAATAAAAATATATATATATATTTTTTAAATGTAAGTCCAAACACTTGCTAAGTGCTAGCCACTATACTAGTTAACTCACTCATATGCACATGTACACGTACTAGTTAACTAATTTATCATCCCTCACAGCAACGCTTTGAAGTAGGTACTCCACACAGAGAAGAATAACTAAGCTACCAAAAGCCTCTTGGCTGTGGAATCAAGCTTCTTGGAAACCACCTCTTTTTTTAAGGAAATCTGATGATTCTTATGGAAACCATGCCTAGAATCATGGGAGCAGCAATACTTCAAAATTAGTCTTTTTTGCCCTTAGTCTTAGAAAACTCCAAGTTGCATTGCTTCACTCTTCTCCCCAAATCTTCTAATTCTGCTAATTAAGCCCCAGCCTCATGCCCTTTCACTAGTAGCCTTGGTCACATTCTTACCGGTTTCACTCTCTTTTCCATCCTTGTTGACAGCCGATTTGTGCACATGTTGCATTAGTCTGAGGAGATCATGCCACCGTTTCTGCCTGTAACAGGTCTGAATGTGCCCCAAGAACGTAAAGTTTTGCTTCTTGGAAAATGTCTGGACAAAGAGTTCCTCAAATGCCTCCCGTAAGGGTAGCCAAATAAGCTTGTGGTCCACTGGTTTGTAACTAAAACAAATGGTAAATGTGATTGAAAAACTACTGAAGACAATAGAACTTAAAAACCATAACTCAGAAAATAGGAATAGGTCTAAGATTTCATTTACTCAAAATCAGAAATACCAAAATATTTAAAATCTATGTTAAAGTTTTAAATTATGATGTATTTTCTGCACTGTGTTTAAAGGGCCTAAACTAAAGGTAAAGCATTATTAAAATTTTTGAAACTCATAGTTGGGCACTGAAAGGCCTGTCATTTATTTTACTAACATTTAAATAAACATCATTTATAGCAGCAGTCGCCAATCTTTCGGACCTCACAAACCACTGGTTGATGACCACTGCTCCAAAGGCTTCCTTAAACCAGCGGTCGCCAACCTTTCAGACCTCACGAACCACCAGTGGTCCGCGGACCACAGGTTGGAAACCGCTGATTTATAGGACTCAATGATAAAAACTTATTTTATTAAGATCAACCAAAAACTTTTCAGGATATTTTAGAAAAAAAATACAACAATATCTGAAACTGATTTACATAAGCAAAATAAACTCAGTTCATGCCTTCTCAATTGAGGGAGGAAAGGTTCTGCTCCCAAGAGATAAATATAGGCAAAAGAAACTTAAATGTTGCAATGGTTTGTGACCTTCCACAGCTCAACATTTTATTCCACAGTATTTATTCTTTTAAAAAATATTTTTATTTATTTTTTAGAGAAAGAGGAAGGGAGAGGGAGGGAGGAATGGAGGGAAAGAGAGAGAGACAGAGACATCGATGTGAGAGAAACATTGATCGCTTGCCTCCCATACACAACCTGACCAGGGATCGACCCACAACCTGTATATGTGTCCTGACCAGGAATCAAACCAATGACCTTTTGGTGCACGGACAACGCTCAATCAACTGAGCCACACCAGCCAGACACTTTGGGAACCCTGCTGTATAATGGTTCATAGTTTGAATCACCAGCTTGCCCAGGTGTCAGGTTGGTTCCCATTGAGTAGGTATCTGTGTTATAGTTCATTTTTGTTTTTTCTTTTGTGAAATGTATGTATGATTGCTCATTTTTAATCACTTGAAATATGTATTGACTTAAGTGTTTCAGCCACTGTGTTCAGCTTTAAATGAATGGACACTTCTCTTAAGGAGTTCAGTCTAATTTGAAACAGTAAGCCACTTCTTTCATTTACAAATTCAATACACTGAATCAATGAATAGTTGTAATGATTATGACAGCTAACTCTTTACATTTTTTTAAAAATAAAACTGGTATGTGGCACTCATGTGCCAGATACTAAACTGAATCCTTTATCTGTATTAACCCACTTGGCATTCTTAACAACCAAATTCTCCAAGTGTATGTACGTAAGTTTTCTTTTGATAACTGATGCTAACCTAATACCAAAAAAAAAAAATGGATATATATTTTCATCAAGTTAGCACCAAAACAAAATTCCAGTATCACACTGATCCCAATCTTTTGTATGATCAATTGGATAAGGGCACAAATGAGCTCCCATGTACTTGCTACATTTAAACTACTTGCGCCTGGCTGGTGTGGTTCAGTGGTTGAGCATAAACCCATGAGCCAAGAAGTCACGGGTTCGATTCCCGGTCATGGCACATGCCCGGGTTGCAGGCTCGGTCCCCAGTAGGGGGCATATAGGAGACAGCCGAATAATGTTTCTCATCGATGTTTTTATCCCTCTCCCTTCCTCTCTCTCTCTAAAAATCAATAAAAACATACATTTTGAATAAGCAATTGCACACACAAAAAATATTAGTTTATATGCTTATCTCCTTTTCTCCCTCCCACTTTCAGTATGATCTTCGAGAATCAGAACTCAAGTGTTCTTTAAACTGCAGAAAAACATCGATATACACAAGAACGCCTCAATAAATTTCAATAACTACCCTGCAGGGGAAAGGAAGGGTAGAGGTGGAAGACTTCGAACATTTTTCCAAGGCAAGCTTTGAGCTTTGTAAGAGAACAGTATTTCCTACCTCAAGCAGGGAACATAAAATAAGAAAACAATTATAAGCCACACTTACCCTCCAAGCAAGTCTGCAGTGTCACTCTGTTGATTCATATTGACAACCCTCAAACGGTGGCCTTTAAAAAAGAAAGGGCAAAAGGGTCAGTCCAAAAATTTCAAGACTGATAAAATCCAGTGAGATTCTTAAGGATGTGCAGATATGGGCATGGGGCAAATCTTTAAATGTGCATTCGCTCTGAAATAAGCCAGTCAGAGAAAGATAAATATCACATGACCTCACTCATTTGTGGAATATAATGAACAATATAAATTAATGAACAAAATAGAACCAGAGACATAGAAGCATCAAACAGACTATCCAACCTATGAGGGAAGGTGGAGGATGAGGGGGTAAGAAATCAACCAAAGGCCGAAACCAGTTTGGCTCGGTGGATAGAGCATCGGCCTGCAGACTGAAAGGTCCCAGGTTCAATTCCGGTCAAGGGCATGTACTTGGGTTGCGGGCACATCCCCAGTGGGAGATGTGCAGGAGGCAGCTGATCGATGTTTCTTTCTCATCGATGTTTCTTACTCTCTATCTCTCTCCCTTCCTCTCTATAAAATATACTTTAAAAAAAAAAAAAAAGAAAGAAATCAACCAAAGAACTTGTATGCATGCATATGAGCATAACCAATTGACAAAGACAGTAGGGGGGTGAGGCATGTGCTGGGGGGTGGGAGCAGCCAGGGAAAAGGTCAATGGGGGAAAAAGCAGCCTCATGTAATACTTTAAACAACAAAGAATTTAAATTAGAAAATAATAAATAATAAATGTGCATTTGCGCTGATCCTCTCATTTTATAACTTTTAGGATTCTAAAATTTCACCTAACCCTGAGAGATATGTATAAGATGATTCACTGTATATTACTGCTCTAGCATCAGATAACTAAAAACCACAAAAATCCTTTAGTAAGTCAATGTCTACAAATTAGAATGAAATAAATGCTCAGTGTGGAATATTATTTAGCCATCAGAATAGAAATGAGACAGTTGTTTTTAAAAATATCCAATTTGCTTAACTAAATGCAATACACAGAGCACAACTCCATGTTTCAAAACGAACCCACAAATTCATATGTAGATGCATTTGTAGACCATAGAGCAGAACAAAAAAAGGTTAATGCCAATCTGTTAACAGTGTTTATTTCTAGGGAAAGTGGAGTGGTGGCACTTTTTTATATCCAGTGTTTTGTTGACTTTATTTTCAGAAGAAAACAAAGGCAGTCAGTGTGAAATGTGTATTTTTCTGGGGGCAGAATCCTTGCCCCTAGGAGTTACCTGTCATGTGAGCCAAATACTGTACAGTAGAGGTTTTGCCAGTCCCGGTCTCTCCTACCAGCAATACTGGTTCTCCTTTGCTAACACACACAGCAAGCTGCTCAATAAGAACAGAGGATGGCCTCGTAGCAGCAAAAGTAAACTTCTCCCTGAGAAGGGGAAAGTAAGCAAGCAGTTAAGAAAAGCAGGCTACAAGCTTCTCTTAGTGGTGCTTTGAAGAGCCAGATTTTCTAGATTCAACAAATAAGAATGAGAAGACAACTGAGAGTAACGGTCTTCATGCTCTAATCAGTGGTCGGCAAACTGCGGCTCACGAGCCACATGCGGCTCTTTGGCCCCTTGAGTGTGGCTCTTCCACAAAATACCAACTTCTGCACATGGGCCACGAAGTTTCAATCGCACTGTACGTGCACACCCGCACGTGGTATTTTGTGGAAGAGCCACACTCAAGGGGCCAAAGAGCCGCATGTGGCTCGCAAGCCACAGTTTGCTGACCACTGCTCTAACAGATATCCTTACAACATATGAAATGCAAAACTCATTCGTTCTACAAACACTGAGTACACATGTGGCACTTTACCAGGCTCTGGCGATTCAGATCACCAATAAGATAAGACAATATACTGGGTACGTTATCTTAAGCAAATTACTTAACTTCTCTTAGCCTCAGTTTCCTCACCTGTAAAACGTGGATAGTAATAGTTACTAGTTGTAGTGGGTTGAATAGTCTTCCCCCAAAATTCGAGTTCCATAGAACATACTTTGGGAAAACACCTTACCATCCTATTCACTGGAGCGATCACAGTTCAGATACATGTTTAGTCAAAGGGGCTGAACTAGACCTTCTATCAAGTTCGTAACTCCATAGTTCTCATATACGTAGGAACCCTATTTACCTCTGTATGTGAACAGCCTCACTTTGTTTCCGTAGAAGCCGCACTCGACCCACTTGCACATCTAGCTCATTGATCACAATTTCTGGTTTATAAAGTTGACAGAAGAATTCAACCTATGGGAAAGTAAAGATTTTACCTAAGTAACATTTTGATTCCTCTTCTAACATTTCCTCATCCATGAGGCTTACTGTGACCCTCTAATTAGTCCTTTACTAAGAGGTGCTTTGTACTTCCAAGACAGGCAAGTTAGCTTTTAATTACTTTATATTTTAATTTTTAAAATTTCTAATGTTTTTTTTAAACACTGGTTATGAATGTTTCCCTATAATAGCACTTTTTATTCATTCAAATAAACCTACTTAGAGAGCTGCCTATATCTAAAGTGAACACAGACATACCCCAATAGAGCAAACAGAAACTCTACTAAAAGATATGAAAAATAATCAAAGTAATTTTTCTTCAGCTATGCCTTCTTCTGTTTTAAATTTCTAACATAATGCAAGAAACACTGACCTGAATAAACTATGGTACATCTAACTACAGCCAAAGCAGAAAGAGTAGCTGTGACACAGGCTCCAGAGCATCTACCCAGCTGCCATTTCTTTCTCATCATTGTCCTCAACCCAAAGAACCCAGATTTTGATCAGGCTCGGGAGGGTGAGAGGGGCAAAGTACTCAGGGAAGATAAACCCCTCTTTAATCAAAAGGGATGAATCCTGACCAATCAAAGCCAATGGTGTTACTTGCATTTCTCTTGCCTACTATAATTTTATTGCTTAAGCCCCTTTAAGTAGGTGTAGTGTTACTTGCAGCCAAAACCATCTCAACAGTTTCAGAAGCCTAAGGAACACCTCTAACTGGTTCCATTCCTGACACAGGGTTTTTTGAGTCATCATTTATTTGGGAATGCCAGATATCTGCCTCTAGATGGGCCCCAGATACTTCTCCAGTAACCAACACCACTGCTAAAAGGCTCTCCCCTCTAAACACACATATTTTGATATAAAACAAGAATGGCAAAAAATATTAACAATGTCAGCAAGGAACCCAAGTAATGTATACACAGATGTTCACTGAGACTATTCTTTTAAACTTTTCCCATGTTTGAAGATATTAGTAATAAAGAGCTGGAAAAAATCTACTTGTGCATAAAACTATAGAGATGTTACTAAGACACAGTTCCAGTCCTAAATCCATAATCTACAGAATAACATGCTCATTAAAACAGTGCAGAATAGCCTGCCCAGCACGGCTTAGTGGTTGAGCGTCGACCTATGAATCAGGAGGTCACGGTTCAATTACCGGTCAGGGCACATGCCCAGACTGTAGGCTCAATCGCAAATAAGGGGCGTGCCAGAAGCAGCCGATCAATGATTCTCTCTCATCACTGATGTTTCCATCTCTCTCCCCCTCTCCTTTCCTCTCTGAAATCAATAAAAATATATTTAAGAAACAACAATAGTGGAGAATAAGGCACACATGTGATATAGGACACCAGGAAGCTCACTTTAAGAATGTCGAGCACATGGAGAACTACTTACATAGGAAGTAGTGAGAGCTTTATGGCCATGAGAGGCAGCAATGAAACTAGCAATTTTGATAGAGGCAGCAGTTATTACAAAAGCTGTTCCAGGTAAGACCAGAGACCAGCAAGTAAGCTAAATACCCCAGCTTCCTTTCAACAGGAAAGCAAAAATAGCATACCTTTTTCTTGGAAATGTTCAATTTGCTTCCAATGACTTCTGCCATTTTCAATTTGCTTGTATGCTTGGAAAGCATTGCTGTGAAACAGTCCAGAGCCTATTAAAATAAGTAAGGTAAGTGCCACTGATGTTTAAAATAATACATTAATAACAGAGTGTCAATCTCTTGGCCACAAAAGGGAGGAACATAAAATCCAGCAGGAACATTTCTGCAAATCTAAGAAGAGTCCAAATAAGATACCAGTGCTAGACACAGGGACCTTGCCATTATAGAGGCAGGACACAAATGTGAAGGCTTTACTATCATTGTACTGGTTAATTAGGGGAGGGAAACAAAACAAAATAAAAGAAACTCATTCAGGTAAAAATAGCAATAAGTGTTCATCATCAGGTGTATGGTCCACAGGGAAACTTATTCTCAGACAGTGGAAGCAATACCAAAACATTACTTTCTAGCTGGAAAGGAAAACTCCTGGTAGGCAATAAAGGAATCCATTGCCTTACTTTAACTCAATACTCAACCTTAGCAACTACTTATAGGCCAACCAGGTATGTATCTTCTGATGTAATACAATAAAAAGTACTTATCACCACCAAAAATGGATTCTACTCCCAAAAAAGTTGAATTTTAATACCTCAAGCACTTTGTTAAACATATTTACAAGAGAGAAGACCGATAACATGACAAGGGAAAGGATACTATGAGTGTGGCAAAATGAAGAATAGATAACAGATCCTCAGGTAATATCATTTTGTTCAACATCATTTCATTATGATGTTGATGTGAAAAAAATAATCAATTCTGGTTGGGGCCACTGTCTGTGTGGTTTGACCCATGTCCGTGTGGGTTTTCTCCCACATCCCAAAAATGTGCATTTAGTAAGTTGAGCCTGAGTGAGTGTGTGTGAACGCACCCTATCCTGAAGGATGTGCTGTCCAGCGTCAGGTCCTGTCTTGCACCCAGAGCTGCTGAGAGAAGCCACCCATGACCCTGAACTGGAATAAGTGGGTTGGAAAATAATTATCTTGCTTATAAATCTTCTTACATGTATGTATAGCTCATTTACTTCAATGTTTAATATTAAAAGTGTTTGAGATCTTTATTAAGAAGTTTGTGACCAGAAGTATGTTGTACAAACTTAACTCTTAGTCTATGATAAAACTGGTTTCATTATCTGTCATTTTGCTTTAAGTTGCCATTTCCAAAAACCTATCAACGACATTAAGTGAGGACTTACTGTATCTGGTTCTGCCACCATCAAGTATATTATATCAATAAACATCACACAAGCATTTAAATAAGAGAGAATGTATCTGGTCTTTGTCCCTAATTCCTGGCACAGAGCTTCAATAACCCTTGGAATGACCAGGAATAAGGAGTATCTTTTGTTCTTTACTAGACCCTCTGAACCATACCAGAGTTTATTCTCTGGATGAGGCCCTTAGATAGTTTAAAGGTAAAGCTGGCCAGGCCAATAAGGCCAAAGTCTGATTGGAGGGTTGAAACTTTCACCTCTACCCTCAAGCTCTGCAGAGGGTAGAGGGGCTAGAGACTGAGCTCAATCACATAGCCAATCTATAATAATAAAAGCATAATATGCTAATTAGACCGGACAGCCGATCGACCTTCTGGATGAAGCCGCAGCGGCAGGGGCCGAGGCAGAGGCGTTTAGGGGTGATCAGGCACGTAGGCAGGCGAGCAGTTAGAGGCGATCAGGCAGGCAGGCGTTTAGGGGTGATCAGGCACGTAGGCAGGCGAGCGGTTAGGGGTGATCAGGCAGGCAGGCAGAGTGGTTAGGGGCAATCAGGCAGGCAGGTGAGGGATTAGGGGTGATCAGGCCGGTAGGCAGGCGAGACGTTAGGAGCCAGCAGCAGTGGGACATCCCCCGAAGGGTCCCGGATTGCAAGAGAGTGCAGGCCGGGCTGAGGGACACACACAAACACACACACACACACACACACACACCAGTGCATGAATTTCGTGCACCGGGCCTCTAGCGACATAATGAGAACTAAACAAAATACTGGACATCCAAAGCTTGGAGAGCTTCCTCATTGGTAGACATAGTGATGTACCAGAAGATGGCATATCCTGACTCCACAAGAACAGAAGCTCCTGTACCTGGGACCTGTAAGACCTTGCCCTATGCATCTTTGTTCCTAAGTTATACCTTTCATATTAAAACTGTAACCTGCACTGAATTGTGCTTTCAATGAGTTCTGTGAGTCCATTACTGAACCTGAGAGCTTGTGGGAACCCTGAATTTATAGCTAGTAGGTCACAGTGTGGCTGGCCCCAGACACTTGCAGAACTAAAGAAGATAAAAGTACTCCTACCAACGTTACACTTTTATTTTAAAAGTACAAAACACGGTTACCTATAACACACATAAGAAATGCCGGAGAATGGAAAGAGTTCGCTGGAGAAGAATGAGATTAAAGGACTGGCACACTGCATGTCAGGGTTAGGCTGAGTTTAAATATACACTCCAAATGAGGTTTCTTTCTACTCAAAAGTAACTTTACCAACACAAAGAGATACTGCAAACCAAACTGGGTCACTATTCTCTCCTCAGTCCCAACTGACAGAAACCAGAGCACTTTATAATCAAAATTGGACATCTTAAGAAAACATATAACTACTTTTATTCTTAAGCAGGAGGGAACAAATCTGTGTTCTTATTGAATATGGCAGAGTTATAATTCAAAAGGGCTCTATTCTATAGGAAATGTGTTCCTTCCCACCCATAACATTTTTTCCCAAGCCCAGCATACAAGGTTATACTTTGCAACCTCCACATAAATTTATCTGGACTAAAATTAAAAGGCCCTACAACCCTACAAATCTAACATATAGACTAAGAAATTACATATAAGAATAAATATTAAACATCTTAGAAACACTTTATACTTTATAGCATTATCATCACTGTGAGATTTTTTTTTCATTTTACCTTTAATTTCAGTACCTGTTTTATTCTATCTCAAACTATACTTATTTGAACCACAAAACATCTATATGCTCAATTAGTCTTAAGGCAACATTAGTTCAGTTTTAACTAGCTAAGTATAATAACAATAACCACACAAAAGAAAAACTCTGATAGTAGTCAAGACACAGAAAATAACAATGGAAATCAACAGCCTGATAGAACACAGAGAAAATAAGAACACTGTAACTTACCTCATGAAAAATATGTAATGATGCTGATGAAGACAGACTATGAAAGCTATGGGCAATCCTATTACACCAATTCAGAAGATCCCTTTAAAAAAAAATCAAGAAATAAAAAACCATAGGCTAAAGACAACAAAGGCATCAGTTTATATGGTCCACTTAAGTCTGGGACACCTGATAACAACACCTCCTTTCTTCAGGCAATGTGAAGATAAACAGTGTCAGAGGAAGGAATAAGTGAGTGGTCCCAGTCCCTACCCCTACCAGAAAGTGACCTATCGCTCATTTCTCCCCCATCCATCCACACAAGTAGCAGGAGAAGAGGAGCAACTCTCAGAGGAAACTGCGGGAGTTGCCCATTTCTAATTCCCACTTCTCAAAGGGCAAGTCAACCATGGAGAATAGAGAGAAAAGGTACATAACTCAGTATGTACAGCAAAATACAAGGGTCTTATTTAAGACCACAAGTGTCACAAAGGCTATCCAGTGAAAAGAATTATCAGTAACTATTCCCCACTCTGGCTTTAAAAGTTATTTTTCAAAGCGAAAATAACATGACAAGTCTTCCTAACGAGTAACTAGACCTGAAAAAAGGATCTGACACCATGAAGCAGCCCAGAAGTCTAATTTCAAACCTGACCTCTTGTAAGCATAGTCCTAGCTGCTAAGAACTTTTGAGGGAAGCAGTTTTCAAAATATCAACTCAAAAAAGTGTTTAGTCCAGTACCTTAGAGACAATTCTCTTCCCTCAAGGCTTAGTCTTTTGTTTTCTGTTCTGGCTTCTGAAACTTCCTTAGGTACCTGTTCACATCCAACAGAACTATCACTCTGAGAGTGTTTCTCTCCAGTAAGCTGGGTGTAAATGTCAAGCAGGTGGTCAGTTACTGCCAACAGGCTGGGGTATCTGTTCTGAAGAACCTGACAGAGGGAGAAAAAAGCAAAGAAAATTTAGCAGTAGACACAGTGATTTTTAAAAACACATATAAACTGCTCCTGACACTAGTCAACCAAAAAATGTATAGCCCTATGAAATTTGTCATCTTTACCAAGGTATAAGAACTTCCCCCTTTTCCACAGCCCCTTCTCTCTCAAAGACTCTAATTTTTTTTCTACCCAGAACTCAGTTGTCCGGCAATCTCACCAGAGCTTAGGATGTAGAAGCCAGATAGGAAAAAAGTCTCTAAAGCAGTGGTTCTCAACCTTCTGGCCCTTTAAATACAGTTCCTCATGTTGTGACCCAACCATAAAATTATTTTCGTTGCTACTTCATAACTGTAATGTTGCTACTGTTATGAATCGTAATGTAAATATCTGATATGCAGGATGGTCTTAGGCGACCCCGGTGAAAGGGTC
>NW_005364031.1:404318-412679 GCF_000412655.1 Myotis brandtii
GTAAATATCTGATATGCAGGATGGTCTTAGGCGACCCCTGTGAAAGGGTCCTTCGACCGCCAAAGGAGTCACGACCCACAGGTTGAGAACCACTGCTCTAAAGCAACTTATACACCCAACTCCCAATAATTTACTCTATAAAAATCTTGCAAGTACTATTTACTCACTGTAAATACAATTCAAGTATGATTCATTTCTCAGCCAAAAGCAAATTACAAGCAGTCAATTGGAAAGAGAAAATAACCTTTTAAAAGCAAACCACAGTAAAAGGAGCTGGTGTTAAGTACTGATCAAAAGCAGCTGATCTTTAAAAAGCAAACAATAAAGTTTGAAAAGATCTCATCCTGTTCAACTTCGATAACAGAGTTTTCTGCAATATAATACTTGGTGCTCATAATATTGATTCCAAGGTTTTATGATATAAAATTGTTCAGTCAAATCTATTTGAGAAGAGAAATATCACGTACATATTAGTAATATTACCATCTAAAATATTTAGATAAGCTTGAAAAGAATGATATTGTGATTCTAATTTGTATATAAAATTGATATATCCAAATTTGTATATATTAAATCGTCTCTAAGTGGTAGCTCAGATTTTATTTCTTCATATCTAGTTTTATTGGAGGATTTTATAACAAATATTGCTGAAAACATACTTCAGCTGGTTTAAAAATTAAATAAGGACAAGAGAATAATAAAATAAACAAATGCAATTTAACGGTTACACTCATGGATCTTTCAAATATAGAATATACAGTTTGTGTATGAAGGGAACACCTATAAAATTTGTTATACATTTATGACCTTGGTCAACACAGAATATAAACTATTTCACCCCTAAAATAAAAAGTTCCCTCGCACCCCTTTTATAATCAATCCCTTCCCCGACCCCCTGCCCTGGGAATCACCAAATCTGGTTCCATGGTTTTAAGTATGTCATTTTTATGGACTCATACAGATTCGTGTGTAGTGCAGGTTCTCTTACTCAAGTTGTTTTTGAGATTCATCCAGACATTACTACATGTATCAGAAGTTCATTCCTTTTTATTGCTGAGTGGTAATTTCATTATATAACTATGTACATTTATGATCAGGGTGAAAAAAAGCTATTTTTACTTGGAAAAAATTTTTGTCAAGTTTAACACTTTAGTAAAATCTCAGCTATTTGGGAAAAAATTCTGAATTAAAAAAGATTTATATGTACCCACTAACCAGTCATTTTCTACCTTAGCCAAAAATATCTGTTCTTTGTTATCACAAATAAAAAATTTAAACATAGTATCATTTAATAAACTAATCTGACATGATATGGCTATATTATCAAATGATGTGCATCTTAGAGATTCATTCCTTTGATAAGCATTTATTAAGTACCTACTTTATATCAGGCACTGTTCCGGGGAAAGGACAACAAACAAATAAGGAATGGAGCCCACCCTTAAGTAACTCCATCTGGCATAAGAAGCAGATATGCAAGCAAATCAAGCTTACAAAACAAAGGTCAGCCCTGCTTGGGAGATGCAGGAAAGTTTCATGGGGCAGGAGATGCACCTGGCAGAGGTCAGCAGTGGCTGTGAAAGCAGAGAAAGCAGGCCATCGAAGGCACCAGCATTTAAGACATCTGGACACATGCAAGGTGTAGGGGAGACAACATTTGAGAAACTGCTAGAGGTGAGTTCCTGGCATGCACCAGGTATGAGAATAGCACTACATAAATAGCTCATTTTTTAAAGTATAATTTGATTTTTTTGGCAAGAAGTAAAAAAAAAATCTTTCTGAGCATAAGACTACTGTGGTTGGCAGCAACAGAAATACAGTTCCTTGAAGAAATTATTTCATTTCCTAAGTAATGCTCACAAGGGTTTTACCACTAATCATTTATTCAGGAGAGTGTTATTGGGATTTATTAGCAAGTCCAAACGCCTAGAAATGACAAGTGAGCTTCTCAAAGTCAACTGTCTAAATATGACATATGCCATGGAAGTGAGGAGGTGAATGCTCCTGTTGTGCTTCCTATGAGCAGGGTGACTCACTCCAATGCATGACAGAAAAAAAAATAAGCTTCAGCCTGAATTTAAAGTACATACACCAAAACTAAGAAAAGAATAGTTGTCAAATGTTCTCATCCTCTTAACCCCCAATAAATCACACCTAAATATGAACTTTAGTCCTCTCCTTTATAGAATAAACTGGAATTTAAGTCTGAAAATTAAACATCTTAAACGTCTACAATTGCAAAAGAAAGTGCTGCATTATGACAGAGCCCTACAACAAATGATGCTTTTAAATATATTACCAAATAAAAAATATTAGATGAATTTAATACACAAAAATGTTAGCACATTAACTGTTAGCAAATTAGGTTGATGAGTATTTTAGGGATTCATTATATTATTTCCTCTATTTACATGTAAGTCTGGAAACTTTTAATAACAAAAAGCAAAAAAGAAAAGCATCAATACTTTCTAATAACCACATACCTCATTCAGTTCTGTCTTATCCATGTTATCCAGGTGAATTTTGGTCCAATGTTTGTCTAGCAGAGTAGCATGACTACTTAGTGGTCGATACCAGTTCCCTCCACAGCTCAAAAGTCTGTATTTCAAAATAAAAAAAGTCACAAAAAAAACTCCCAATTTTAATCTTGAATTACAACCTTGACTAATTACAACCAGTCCTTGCTAGACATTATCTCACATACAAATAAAACACACATCCCTTTTGGAGCTATGTTGGACTTCTAGGGCAGATAACAAATGAAAGGCTGTCAACAGACCCAAATTTGACTCTTTTCCTTCAGGGGAGTAATAGAGCTTTAACCAAGTTATTTTCAAGTCACTGCAAATGATTCTATTAGGTGATTTAATCTCAACAACATATTTCTCTTCCTTAAGACATAATTTCAGGAAAGAAAAGACCTACAGCATTCAAGTTCACTGCTAATTACCAAAAGCTATATACCCAAATCATTTAAAATATCTGGAGGAATATTCATGAAGCATATACTCTGGGCAAGCCACATACACCAAAGCCATTTGATTTAACCCTTACAACTGTCTTGAGGTGATCATGCCCTTCTTTATTCCTAACACATAAGGAAGAGAAGGAGAATAATGCCCCTGGCTCACTCAACTACGACTATAAATGACAGAGCCCACAGCTGATGTCCCAAGACTTTCTGGGAAATGTACCTAATAGGAGAGACCTTTACTATCCCCGTAAATAAAACCAGGGTCTATTAAAATCAGCAGGGCCTAGCAAGGTGTTTCTTGAGAACTATTAGGTTAGTGCCACATTCCATCTGGGAGTGAATACTCCACTGAGGTATAATAAACACTAATATAATCACTAAATATAATGTGACATTAGTTTCACTCGGGAACATTAAGACCTGTACAGGTATAGACTAGCAGCAGGAAATAAGCTGTTGCCTTTGTGTTGTTATACACTGTAAACAAGAACACATACAAAGTTTGCTTTGGTTTTATTCCTATTTTGATGCTTATAGTCAATTAAGTTTTTTAACTGCTTAAAATCTGTACGTCATTATAACCATCATCATGGCGAGCCATTAGTTGGGCACTTACTATGTGAAAGGTTTTTAGGTGGTTTTTTTTAAAATATATTTTTTATTGATGTCAAAGAGGAAGGGAGAGGGAGAGAAAGATAGAAACATCAATGATGACAGAGAATCACTGATCGGCTGCCTCCCGCACGCCCCCCACTGGGGATTGAGCCTGCAACAGGGGAGTGTGCCCTTGACTGGAATCAAACCTGGGAACCTTCAGTCCGCAGGCCAACACTCTATCCACTGAGCCAAACCAGCTAGGGCTGTGAAAGGTTTTTAATGCAAGTCGTTTCACTTAATCTTTACAGCTTACACTAAATTGTAAAGTAGGTATTATTAGCCCCATTAGAACCAGAAAAAAACAAGGTACACACAGGTACAAAGTATCACCTTCAGAACTCAAACCCAGGGCTACCTGATAACAATCTTGCCTCTGATAATTTTTGAAAACATGAAGACAGTTCTTTTTAAAACTGGCTACTTATTTTTAAGTAGAAAAAAACACACCCTTATTTTCTAAATAATTATCTCCATTAAAAGTTGTAAGGGCTCTAGCCAGCATGGAGCAATGATTAGAGTGCCAGCCCTCGCACCAAAGAGTTGCAGATTTGGTCCCCAGTCACGGGCACGTACTTGTATTGCGGTTTCGATCCCCAACCCCAGTCGGGGCACATGCAGGAGGCACCCAATGGATATGTCTCTCTAACACAGTGGTTCTCAACCTTCCTAATGCCGCAACCCTTTAATACAGTTCCTCATGTTGTGGTGACCCCCAATTTCATTGTTACAAATTGAACATAATTAAAGCATAGTGATTAATCACAAAAACAATATGTAATTATATATGTTTTCCGATGGTCTTAGGCGACCCCTGTGAAAGGGTCGTTCGACCCCCAAAGGGGTCGCGACCCACAGGTTGAGAACCGCTGCTCTAACATCAATGTTCCCCTCTCTCCCTCCCCTCCTCCCTCCTTCCCTTCCGCTCTCTGTAAAAAAATCAATGGAAAAAATATCCTTCGGTAAGGATTAACAAAAAGTCAAAGTCATAAGGAATGAAGACTGGCCGGGGGCTCAGTTTGCTGGAGCACTGTACAGGACAACCAAAAGGCTGCAGAGTCGATTCCCGGTCAAGGCACATATCAAGGTTGTAGGATTGATCCCTGGTTGGGGAGTGTACAGGAGGTAATGGATCTGTTTCTCTCTCACACCAATGCTTATCTCTCTCCCCCATCCCCTCTCTCTCTAAAATCAACAAAAACATACAAGTAGTCAGGAATGAGAAGGTTGGCTGCCATCAGTTCCAACTAACCTTACTTAAAGGCACCCAGAGAACTCTATTCCAGGACTTTTGGGCGCAGCTCTAGTGTACAGACTTTTGAGGAAGAGGTTCCACAGCGGAAATGCGACATACCTCCTGGTTGCAAAGAACTGAAATCCAGGAGCCACTTTTAGACAATCACCTCGACCAGGAATCAAGAGCTCTCCATTCTCCAAGAGAGGGATCAGTACGGAAACCTAAATCACAAAACTCCACTGATAAAGCTATTAAGACAAAAGTAACAAAAAAACCACCCTTCTCCAAATAATAAACATATTCATAAAAGAAACCCCAGCTCTCATAGCATGAACTAGGATCAAAAGGCAGGTGGGAAAGGCTAAGCCACCCCACTCCAGAAGAACAAGTTATTCTTTCAACATTCCCTGAGTGCCTATATGGACCAGAAGCAAGCAATACCCTCAAAATCCAGACATGACTGAGGCTTCACAGCCTAGCAGCTAATGGGAGATAGCTATGCAAAGCATCACACAACATGACCAGTGTGAACCCAGAGATGTACAAAGTGACATGTGAAAAGAGTGGCTATAAATCAGAAGTGAAGCCATCCCAGAGGTAATGACATTCACCAAGTCTTAAAGTATGAGCCGGTAATAGCCAGGTTCGGTGGGAGTGAAATGGCACATACACTCCAGGCAAAATATTCAAATGGATAAAAATGTATATGCCTCGGTATGGCATGAGAGGACTATGTTATGGTTAGGGAAGAATGTGCATACAAAGTAGTAGAAAAATACAAGGCTTAAAGACAGATGAAAAAGGGCCTCCTGTGTTGAGCTAAGGAATTTGAGTTTTTTCATGAAAGTTATTTAAAGGATTTTAGCCTGCGGGCAGGGAGGAAAATTACATTTTTTTTTTTTTAGATAACCAACTGTGCAACATTATGGAAGATAAACTAAAGAGTTAGCTTGAAGTGAAAGAGGTGAAAGGACAGCAGTTAGGTAAGAAAGTAAGGAAGAAAGAAAGATAGAGCCGTGGGCTAAGGCAGTGGGATAGGTGAGAACAGAATAGAAAGTCTGAGAAATGTTAAGTCTGAGTGAGAGACTAGAAGAGGGAGACATCAACCTTCTGGCTTGGTAACCTTCTGTGTGGCAGAAAAACTGTTTTGAGAAAGAGCAGACATATTGGACAACTTGAACTTGTGCTAGCTAAGGAATATCCAAGTAGAGATTTTTCAAGAAAAGTGAGGACTGCATATATGGATATGGGGATGTGAGTTTATAGGGGAAAAAATAACAAAGTGAAGAGGTTTCTAAAATATCAGACATAATTTTCATTGTTTCATACATGGCCATGAGCTGAAAGGAAAGCCCAAAACAGCATAGGGGCAACTCCAAGATAATGCCAAAACTTGAAACTAAAAAAAAAAAAAAAAATCATCGTAAAGGAGATCTGTAAAAGCTGCCTTAAAATATTAGCTGAGAAATTCTGAAAACAAAATAATAATCAAGAAATCAAGTATGTTTTTAAGTAAACACAACTTCACTATGATGATAATTATGTTTAACTATAATCAACTGAACAACACACCTTCTGAAAACGATTTAACAGAAGGGGAATGGTCTGCACAAAATGCAACTCCAAGTACAGGAATTTTCTAATGTTTATCAGACACTGCCAAAAGATCAGGACAAATCATCCGTTTGGCCTTGAATCTGGACTTTGTCATCAAAGAATATACTTAGCAATGGGATAGTGATAGATCCCTAGGCTCTACCATGACAGGGATGGAATATCACTCATATTCATCTACCTTCGTGGGCTCTAATTCCACCATCCACCATCCTAATGATTTCCAGGTACCGTGATATCTGAAAAAATTGCCCAGGAAAGAGAGCACTAGAAAGGGGAAAAAGTCTCAACAAATGCTTTTAACCTGCCTGGTAGCTTATAATTCAGTTTTATTTTTTAAGTCTCATTGGTAGCAATCAGCCTTGGCTGATTAAGAAAAATGAGTTCCAGCCCTATAAAACTGAGTATTAAGACTCTAAAACATGATGATCAAACTGAGGCTCTGCCTAGGCCAATAATACCATTACATCTTTACCTAAAATCATCATAATACACATGTATTTATAGATACTCCTTCCCTTTCATATCTCCCTCTCCCTCACTCTCTCTCCCTCCCCTCCTCCTCTCCTGTCCTCCTCTCCCCCACTCCTTCATGTTATTCTCATATCCAAGAGGGAAAAGTCCGTATGCAGTTAACTATAAGGTTCATGTTTAAAGAAAATTAAAACCAATCTCAGAAAAAACTGTCCAAAGAAAGAATTGTTTATTCTGTTATTTGTTTTCTTGGTCATAGTTTATAGACTACAGAGGAAACATGGACTGCCTCCATAGCTAAATTTTATATACATCGAAAAGTGATCTATGGACATGGACAACAGGGGGATGAGAGCATGAGTGGGGGGAGGGCGAGGATGGGGGTTAATGGGGGGGAATGAGGACATATTTGTAATTCCTTAACTAATAAAGAATTTAAAGATTAAAAAAATAATAATTTAATACAAAAAAAAGAAGAAAAAATACAAGAAAAGTGATCTAGCACTAGCCGGTTTGGCTCAGTGGATAGAGCGTCAGCCTGCAGACTCAAGGGTCCCAGGTTCGATTATCCCTCTCCCTTCCTCTCTGTAAAAAATCAATAAAATATATTTTTTTTAAAAAAGTGATCTTTTTAAAAACAATAATATACATCCAATATGTTTTCCTTAATGGAACAAAGACAAGCACACTCTTAATACATCATCTGTCCTCTGAGAAGCAGAATCTCAAAGTTCTCAGTGTATCTGAAACAGAGGTAAGATGTTTCCCACTGGGCTGATTCATGGAAAGGCGGTTAAAACTGGCCACATATTTGACTGAAGGAGGGAAAAAACTTTTGTGAAATTGGTCACATTATGCTACTAAAGGAAACAGTACAAGCAGAATTTTATCAATTTTCTATCAAATAAGAAACCAGCCAAGTAAACCAAGACCTCAAACCAGATTAGGTAGGTAGCCATGAATGACCTCTTACAACATTTCTCTAATCAAACGCCTATGTTTAAATTATCCCCTAGAATCACTAACAAAATATGCTCTTTAAAGACAGGAAATTGGCGAAGCCACATACCACGTCTAAGGGGGCATAGTCAATATCCTCCAGTAAGATCCAGTGTCCCTTTGTGGCTGCCTGTGTCAGGGTGCCAGGCTGCCACACAAACTCTCCTGGGACATCTGTGCAGCGGTACATTCCCAGCAACATCTGCAGAAAGAAAATAATTATTCAAATCACACATCTGAGGTATCACTGCTATATCCTTTAATTCCATTAAACTTCTACCTATATCTACACTAATAAAAGAGAAACATGGTAATTAGCGTACGACCGCTACCCTTCCCATTGGCTAATCAGCATATCCTTATGCAAATTAACTGTCAGCCAAGATAGTGGCCGGCAGCCACGCACTGA
>NW_005364031.1:414260-431045 GCF_000412655.1 Myotis brandtii
CTGGCAGCTGCGGATCTCAGGTGACACACCCAGAACCAGACAGGAGGGAGCCCGATTCCAGGTGTGTCACCTGAGAACTGCCCTATCGCAATCCAGGACCCCTCGGTGGAGTCGGAAAGCTGGTTTCAGCCCGATCCCTCAGGCCAGCCTGAGGAACCCCACCGATGCACAAATCCGTGCACCGGGCCTCTAGTAGAAATATAAGCAAGCATTTGTGTTTTTAGAGCTTGGTCCCATCGGTTCTGAAAGACCAGTAACTATTATCATAGTCCCTTAGCAAAAACAATATTTTAATGCAAATAGTTATAAGCATGCTAATCCCCCAAAACTTGCCATTTCTTAATTACCTTACTGTCGGTCTGATCTCCAAGCTGAACTTTGAGAAGCTCAGGGGGCTTCCTTCTACCTGTCATTGCAGCTAAATGTTCAACTAAAGAAGTTTTGCCGCATCCTATTGGTCCTTCCAACAACACAGCATTCTGAGAAGCCACTGCCATAGCCAGGGTCTGAAGATTTTTGCAGACTGACTCAACCAGTACATAAGATCTAAAGGCCAGCTCTTGTTCATGAGAAGAACTCCTGTTACTAGCCTAAGGAGGCAAGTGAGAAATAAAAAGCATGTCAAGAATGAGTCCTTTCTCCAAAAGGCACAGGTTAAATTTCTACAGTGCTTCCTCTGATCTTTACACAATCCTCTGCCAATATATTAGCAGTACCAGAAGTATTAACAACAATAGGTATATTATCCAAAGTAAAGATCTGACTTTTTTTTCTTTCCTTTCTTCCTCAACTCCTGCCTTTGGGGTAGAAAGTAAAAAATTCACTACCAAATTTAAGAAGTTTCCCAAAATTTCAGAAGCCAAAAAAGCTGACACACAAGGGATGGGGACAAACCACAACTAGATTATTTTTCTTTTCCTTCCTCTTGCCATATCCTAGGGTTTCATATCTAAGATAGAGAATGCATACAAGCCCTGGCTGGTGTGGCTCAATTGGTTGGAGCATTGTCCCATACACCAAAAAGTGGTGGGTTCGATCCCCGGTCAGGGTACGAGTGGGAGGCAGCCAGTTGATTTAAGTGGTTTTCTTTTACATATACACTAAAATATTTAGATATGAAATGATGTAGCATCTGGGAGTTGCTTTCAAAATAATGTGGTATGGGTAAAGTGTGCAGAAATAACAATGAAACATAATTGATCACAAATTTATAATTACTTAAGAAGAGTGATGGGTAGGTAAATGGGGGTTCATTACACCATTGTTTCTACTTTAGAATGTGTTTAACGTTTTCCATAACAAAAAGTTAAAAATAATAAAATAATGTGCCAAATATGTTTAATGAGTACAGAGTTTCAGCTTTGCAAGATGAAATGTTATGAAGTCTGCACAACAATGTGAATATACTTAATACCACTGACATGTACACTAAAAAAAGTTTAAGATGGTAAATATTATGTGTATTTTACCACAATTAAAATTTTTAAAAAAATAATAATGCACCTAATAGAGGAAAAATGATCTCTTGGAAAAGTGGAATGATTATTATCTTTAAAGAAATAATAATCCTCTAACATGGCTAGTCCCTTAAAGATATGTGAGGATAAAATAAGATTCAGGGCTGAAAGTTATTTGCAACTTCCTGAAGGGCTATTACAGCAATTTAGCAGGTGGGCTGGGCCATAGCACGATTCTGCACTCTGCCCCCAGTGCCCTGCCATTGCTACCCAACATCAAGCCCACCTGAACCAGAATCCTTCCTGTATTAAAATTCTAATGCTCCAAACATTATCTATGTAAGGAGAGTGGTTAAGAAGGGGTGGGTTTTAGCGACTAGAGGGAAACACAGGGGTCTTGGAAGTGCTGGTACCTTAGTGCTGGTTACACAGATATATCCAGTTCATGAATAATCACTGAGATGTACATTTAACAGGTGTGCTTTTTTACATGTATACTGTACTACTACTTTTTTGTTTTTTAATTGCACTACCAAGTGACAAACCTATGGTTCAAGGAACAACCCAGGACTTGTTCCAAGAAGAAAACTGGGTAGGTCTGACCCAAGGAACAACTGATGAAAGACTGCTGCGGGGGGCCTAGCTGGTTTGGTTCAGTGGATAGAGTATCGGCCTCCGGACTGAAGGGTCCCAGGTTCGATTCTGGTTAAGGCAGCGGTTCTCAACCTGTGGGTCACGACCCCTTTGGGGGTCGAACGACCCTTTCACGGGGGTCGCCTAAGACCATTGGAAAACACATATATAATTACATATTGTTTTTGTGATTATCACTATGCTTTAATTATGTTCAATTTGCAACAATGAAAATACATCCTGAATATCAGATATTTACATTACCATTCATAACAGTAGCAAAATTACAGTTATGAAGTAGCAATGAAAATAATTTTATGGTTGGGGGTCACCACAACATGAGGAACTGTACTAAAAGGGTCGCGGCATTAGGAAGGTTGAGAACCACTGGGTTAAGGGCACATACCATGGTTGCAGGTTCCCTGGCCCTGGTTGGGGTGCATGTAGGAGGCAACCAATTGATGTGTCTCTCTCACATCAACTCTCTGTCTTTCCTCTCCCTTCCACTCTCTTTAAAAATCAATGGGAAAATATCCTCGAGTGAAGATTAACAAGCAAAAAGAAAAAGACTACTGGGGGGTCGGGGGTGAGGACAGAAAACAGACCGGTTCCCAGTGGTTCCAGATTATGGAACCAGATTATAAACTGTTAATTCCTTCCCAAGTGTGCTCTAGAGCCACATTCTTAGAAAGGTCATTTCATATGGGCAGGGGGAAGTTCTCTGCAGATACCAGCCTCCCCCACAACAGACAAAGCGAAAATTCTGACAGAAAGAGGTGGCTGGGCCTAGCCCCGTGTCAGCCAATGTGCAACCCAAGAGTCTCTGGGCAATTCAGTCTGTCTTTGTTTTACATAAATATAGCATTATAACATGTGCCACTCAACTTCACACAGTTGTCACAGTAAATAAATGAGAGGATATACAGAAAAGCTTTGCTAAAGTTAAGAGCACCACACAAGCACTGTTATAGTATCTAATTTACCATTGAAGAGGGACAATGGGAAAATCAGAGAGGAGGGCCCGAGTAAATGTCTCCTTATCTCTGTAAATGCAATAGCAACTTAGCAAACTCAATTTGGCCTGTGTTATTGGCGTTTAGGAGAGGAAGGGGGCACATACCCTACTGATGCCAACATACCTGCTCTCCAGGGGTTGGTGGCTGCCCAGGCAGCACCACACCACAGACAGCAGTCACCCTGGAGGAGAGGTCAGCTGAAACAAGATGTCCCTGTAAGTACTGCAGTTCCTTCTCCTTACGCCACAGGGAAGCTTCTGGATTGGCCAAAACCAAGGCCTTCTCCAAGTCCTGCAGCTGGGCCTCTTCTAGTAACCTGAGTGAAATGAGGATCTCATCAATAACCTTAATCCAGGGGAAACCACATCAAGGTCTCCAGAAATGTTCCTGCTTACCTCAACCTGAAATGGATCAGTTCCTCACTATTAAAAATCTTCTTAAGGAATGATAGCTTGTGCTCTTCATTCATGCAAGTTACCACAGCAAGACAATGGGCTGTGTACCTGGAGAAAATCAAAGTATATAAACTCAGGACCTGCAGGTGATTCTAAAGAATAAAAAAAATTTGCTAGCCAACTGAATACTAGAAAAGGAAATCTTATAGAATTAAAGTAACACATTTAAGAGTAGAAAATACAAATCAGGTATAATGAATTCACTTGACAGAACATGAAAAAGGTGAAACTCCACTCAAATCATCTCATTTTCCTCTGTTGTGACACATGAGTAAGGAAAGAGAGTAAGAACTCAAAAGTCACCAGCACAAAGATAACATATTAAATGGTTTCTTTTCCCTCCTTATGCACACAATGCTATACTCTCCCCAACATCCCCATACTAGAAGCATAGGAAAAACCCAATAGCTACGCACCAGCGGACCAAGGTGTCGTGGCTTCTGAGGAGAGGAACACACACACTCCAGTCCCAGAGCTCCCGGAACACAGACTGCTCTTGCTGTAAAAACTTGTAGGCTGCTTCCATTAGGTCCCGGAGCTTCATCCGCCTGCGCCCATAGCGGACTGGATTAGCATCTGAACTCTCTAGGAAGAGTCTTTGAAAGACTGGAGAAGTGTCCTTGAAATACCTCAGGGCAAACCTTCAGAAAGAGAATTTTCATTTGTTGTTGAGGAAATTGATGTATACATCTCCACTTTGAGACAGGATAGCAGAACATAACAAGAACTCACTAGGGTCTGAGAACAAACAGAGACAGATGCTAAAGCTCCCTAGTCCTAAGATTATACCTGTTCAAGTTCAGGAATCAATATCATGGCATGAAATATCTGACTAAGAGAATACAAACACCAAAGGTACTTATTTTGCAAGTGTTTACTACTGAAAATGCACTCGTTGCCCTAACTGGTTTGGCTCAGTGGATAGAGCGTCGGCCTGTGGACTGAAAGGTCCCAGGTTAGATTCTGGTCAAGGGCATGTACCTTGGTTGTGGGCAAATTCCCAATAGGAGGTGTGCAGGAGGCAGCTGATCAATGTTTCCTCTCATCAATGTTTCTAACTCTCTATCCCTCTCCCTTCCTCTCTGTAAAAATCAATAAAATATTTTTTTAAATGCACTTGTTTTCAAAAATATTAAGTCAGACACTGTTAAATTCTGGATGTACAAAACCAAAGAGATACTTTCCTTGAGGAACTTGCTATCTAGTAAGGAAGACAGCCACTTACAGAAACAATGAGAGATGCATACAAAAAGAGTCAACTGAACCTTGGTTGCCTCTTAAAGATGAAGAGAAGATTCTCATGAAACAAAAGGCAGACAGGTTGGAAAAGAATGACAAAAAGCTTCAAGACATACAAAAAAATTAACAAAATAGCAACAGTAAATCTAAATCCTTCCCTATCAGTATTACTTTAAATGTAAATGGTTTAAACTTCAATCAAAAGACATAGATTGGTTGAATAGATTTTTTTTAAAAAAAGCTCAAACTACACACAATCTATAAGAAACTCATTCTGTACATAAGAGCACACTGAAAGAAATAAAAAAGTAATAATTCCAGCCCTGACTGATGTGGCTCACTCAGTTAGAGCATCGTCCTATACACCAAAAGGTAGAGGGTCCCACTCCTAGTCAGGGCACACACCCAGGTTGTGGGTTCAATTCCCAGTCAGGGCACGTGCAGGAGGCAACTAATTGATGTTTCACTTTCACATCAAGGTTTCTATCTCTCCCTCTCCGTTTCTCTCTGACTGGGAATCAAACTGATGATCGCTTGGTGCACAGAACAATGCTCAATCCACTGAGCCACACCTGTGGGGCAATAATTTTGCTTTAATTCCATGCAAATAGTAACCAAAAGGAAGCAGGGTGGCCCTAGCCGGTTTGGCTCAATGGATAGAGCGTCAGCCTGCAGACTGAAGGGTCCCAGGATCAATTCTAGTCAAGGGCACATGCCAGGGTTGGGGCTCGATCCCCAGTAGGGGGTGTGCAGGAGGCAGCCAATCAATGATTCTCTCTCATCACTGACGTTTCTATCTCTCTCTCTCACTCCCTTCTTCTCTGAAATCAATAAAAATATTTTTTTTTAAAAAGAAAATTTTGCTTATTGAGCACCCACAATATGTCAGACACTGTTTTGAGTCCCGTGAGGTAGATACTATTATCATAAATGAACTTGGACTTGAACCCAAGGAGTCCAACCAACAGATGTGTCCCTCTCACATCGATGTTTGTCTGTCTCTATCCCTCCCTTCCACTCTCTCTAAAAAGCAATGGGAAAAATATCCTCGGGTGAGGATTAACCAAAAAAAAGTCTTGTTAAGACTACCGTGGTACTTTATGAAAACCCCAAATAAATTAACAGCTAGGCCTCAGAAAGAAGTGTGAACCCAGAAATGAATGGCTTGAGGACCCTAGCTTGACGGGGTTCTTCCTGTCCAGTCTCTAGATTTCCATCCCCATCCCATTTCTCTCTCTTCATTCTTCCTCCAAAATCTGCTACAATACAAAACCTTCTCTAATTTCCAAGAGGATAACACACTCATTTCTGTTACTTCAATGATTTCCTTGCTCCCCTTATCTATTTGGCTGACAACTCTATTAACATACTGTATTCAATTGTGTGCAAGTACAGGAACCCATTATATGTGATTTTCTTACCCCCATGATGTGGTCTAGAGCTTAAAAGAGAGGACCTTCTACTAGTACATGAATCTACTGAATAAATAACTGTATCCTATCTAAATATATTAGGTATATTCCTAAAACATTAGGTATATTTCCTCTATGTAAATCTGAGGCGCATGTTAAACTAATCAGCTGCATTTCTTAAAACTAAAAATCGAAATCCCATTCCACATCACTACCTATAGTTCACTGCACATCACGCACAGCTTTTTTTTTTTTTTGCTTGGTTTTAAGTTACTCTATCACAGGCACCTTTGTAAGCTGCATTATATCATTTTGGAACAACGTAGGAACATAAATAAAATATAAAGTAAAATATACTGCCCTGGTAAATTGTAAATTAAAAAAGTAAAGCGTGTCCCAAAATTCACGCAAGAAGTACTTTTGATAGAAAACACAGGTCTATAATTAAAAATTGTAAATTTTTTATTGATTCATAAAGTATACAGTATAGGGTTATGTATGGAATAGCAATGTTTGGAATAGCATATCAGGTAAATGGCCTCCACAGCTTTGCTGGCACATACGCACTCTTTTGTTGAAATTTTCCATGACCGAAATGCGGCTGCTCAGGCAATAACAGTTAATGGTACTCGCGACATGATAATCTAGTTTTTTGTGCTTAAATTGCAAGATATGGATGTAGTCGACATGTGGCTTCAACAAGACGGTGCCACATGCCATACAGCCTGAGAAATAATTCAATTACTGCATGAGTCATTTCCTGGTTGTGTAATTTTCCATTTTGGTGATCAGAACTGGCCACCCAGATCATGCAATTAACGCCGTTGGACGTTTTTCCTTTGGGGTTTTTTGAAGTCTAAGGTTTATGCCAACAAGCCCATGACCACCCATGCCTTGAAGGAGGAAATTAAGCGCTGTATCAACAAAACTCAGCCACATTTATGCAAAGCGGTCATGGAAAATTTCAACAAAAGAGTGCGTATGTGCCAGCAAAGCCATGGAGGCCATTTACCCGATATGCTATTCCAAACATAACCCTATACTATATACTTTATGAATCAATAAAAAATTTACAATTTTTAATTATAGACCTGTGTTTTCTATCAAAATTACTTCTTGCGTGAATTTTGGGACACCCTTTAGGTATGTACCTCACATTCATTTAATAAGAACATAAAATTTGAAGCTAATGAGAGACCAGATGTAGATAATCCATCATTTTAATAATTCTGGAAGCACTCTACTATAAAGCCTTAAAGAGAAGTTGGGGTTCAAGTTACCCACAGGCCAATCCTACAGAACTGACTAGCACACCTAGTGAAATAGTACCAAGGTCAAGTACATGTAGATGATTACCAAGTAAGGCCATAATCCCAATCCCCAATTAAACCACACCACGTGTTCCTGATTACCACATATGATGCTATTCTTTCCTTTGCTAGATATTTTCTAGTTTAATAAAACTAGGCCTATTTTTTTCCTTCCCTTTTAGAAAAAAGCTCATAAAAATTATGGTTTCCCCCGCAAGCCTCCATTTCTTATTCCCTCATTCAAGGACCAGACTAGAGATCATACTTTCAAGAAAGCCAAGTGTACTTATTGTGTTGATGAAAACTAATACATAAGAGATGGATAAAAGAGATGCTCCTATTAATACAAACATTATTCACGTTTAGAGTAAAAGGTTCTTTACCTTCTCAATCTAAAAAAAACCTTGAAGGTCATTTTCCTGCCTCTTTTGGCTATTCCACACAAACTATATTTTACTATCAATTTAAAAGAGTGCCCTGGCCGATTGCTCAGTGGTTAGAGCATTAGTCTGAAGACCAAAGGGTATTGGGTTTAATCACAATCAAGGGCATGTACCTTGGTTGCAGGTTCATCCCGGGCCCTGGTCAGGGCATATGCAGGAGACAACCAATTGATGTGTCTCTCTCACATCGAAATTTCTCTTTCTCTCTCCCCCTTCCCTTCTACTCTCTCTAAAAAATCAATGGAAAAAATATTCTCAGTTGAAGGTTAAAAAAAAAAAGAGAGGCCCTAACCGGTTTGGCTCAGTGGATAGAGCGTTGGCCTGCGGACTGAAAGGTCCCAGGTTCAATTCCTCTCTCTCTCATTGATGTTTCTAACTCTCTATCCCTCTCCCTTCCTCTCTTTAAAAAATCAATAAAATATATTTAAAAATAAAAAAAAAAGAGAGAGAAAGCCACGTGTGTGGCATATGCCTATAACCCAAGATACTTCAGAAGCTGAGACAAGAGGCTTGTTTAAGCCCAGAAGTTCTGGGCTGTATTATGTTATGCAATAAATTCAGTATTAATATGGTAACCCCTGGGAGTAGGGGAATTACCATGTTGTTGAATGACTGGTAAACTAGCCCAGATTGGAAATGGAGCAGGTTAAAAGAGAAATACATTAGAATACAGCTCTAGCACAACTTCTTACCATACTGATTTGGACAGATTTATAGAAAGCTAAAATGGATACTAGACCTCTTCTAACCCACGCCCTCAGCTCCTCTAGCAAGCCACAAATCTCATCCATTTGAAGTGGATGCTTTAAGAGCCTCAGCTAAAACTCATTTAAATATGCCTTATATGCATGTATTGCCAGATGATATAATCCTTGGAGGTAGGGGACATATCTTGGCCATTTTTCTGTCTTGATGGCCAAGATTTAAGAGAAACCTAATAAATGGTTACTGAACTGAGCTGGATAAAAAGAGTCTCTGTGATTATTTTTATAAAACCCTACCACTTATCTCTTTCTTTCCTGTATTTTTCCTCTTCCATTCTCAGCTCAGACTCCTCCTTACTTCCCAGGAGAGAGCAGGTTCTACCACTGCAAGAAGAAACATGAAGGATAATACTGTCACTTACGGGAGGACATCAGGATGGCTACCGATGAGCTTGCTCATTGAGACACAGAGTCGTTCGTGTAGATCATGGTTGACTTGGCCTCCAGCTTTAATGGCTTCAGCATTCCTTTCCAGCAAATCCAAAAGGATAGGGCGAAATTGGCGACCGATCAGAATAGTATAGTCCTTATCCAGAAGTAACTGTGCTAAGGTATTCAGGATACACTGGCGATCTTGAGGTGTCCACACCTAAGAGAAAAGCCACACAAAAGATCTATATATACAATACTAGGGGCCCAGTGCACAAATTCATGCACCTTGAAAGGAATGTGGGCCTCGAGGCTGCAGTGGGCACAGGGGCAGGTCTCTGCCCATCTTCCGCGCCCCTACCTGGCCCCTCCTGCTGCGGCCACCAGTCCCCTTGCTGCAGCAGCTGGCGCCAGCCCTGCTCACACCTACCTACTGAAGGCGCGGAGCGATTAGGGCTGGCGCTGGCAGTGGGTGTGAGCGCTGGATGGGACCGCAGCACGCGGGAGCAAAGAATTTTCAGTAACCACCAGAGGCTTGCCCTGATGACAGTGACCTGCGCCCTGCCTTGGTCTGGCACCCCGCCCACCTGCTCCACCATCCCGCCAAGGCTAGCCGATGCCCACCATGTTCCCCACACGCCCCCTCCATGTCACAGCGACGGGTTGTTCAGTTGTTCCACTGTCCGGTCTACTTGCATATTAGGGATATATTTATATATACATATATGATTTGTTTGCACTACTGTAGAGGAGCCAAGAGTTCTAGCTTGGAATTAAAATAACCAGTTTCCAGACTTCAAAGGTCAGTTTACCTTATAAAACACCCTGGCCAGTGTGGCTCAGTTGGTTGGAGCCTCATCCTGGACAACAAAAGGTGGTGGGTTCGATCCCCGGTCAGGCATGTGTGGGAGGCAACCAATCAAAGTTTCTCTCTCACACCAATATTTCTCTCTCTAAAATAAAATTTAAAAAACAACAACAAGACACAGTGGGGGTTTTTAGCAATATAGGATTAGAGTTAATTAATGTAAAGGCTGTTACCAATAGGTCCCCTGGGGTTTCAGGTAAAAGGACTAATAGCAAATCCATGTAAAATACTATACAGCTTCTCTGAAAAATAATCTATGCTTCAGGGTAAAAACACTCTCCCAGGGCTCCTCTGCTCTTGAAGGAAAATATAGGAATTAAATGAAAACAAAAAAATTTTAAAAACTGCAGTTAGTACACAAAACTGCCAACTCTCTTGAGGAAAGGGTAGAGATTAAGAAATCAATTCTTGGCCCTAGCCGGTTTGGCTCAGTGGATAGAGTGTCAGCCTGCGGACCGAAGGGTCTGGTTGCAGGCTTGGTCCCCAGCATGGGGTGTGCAGGAGGCAGCTGATCAATGATTCTCTCTCATCACTGATATTTCTATCTCTCTCCCCCTCTCCCTTCCTCTCTGAAATCAATAAAAATGTATTTTTTAAATGTTAAAAAAAATCAATTCCTGAATATAAATAAAGCTATCCCTATAAAGGTTCCAGCCTCTAATAAACAAACAAAACAAATCCAAAATAGACAATCACACTTTGATATGCAAGATGAAATACACCACAAAATTCTGGTGCCTGGGCTCCGAATGTCCATTAAGCATAATAGGGGAAACTGTAGTGTATAAAAGGTCTCATGTTGCTAGAGTGTATGCAGGACTGTACAACCCTTGCTGTCAGACAAAGCGACATACCCTCTGACCTAGCAAGCCCAATACTATAAATTTATCTTAAGGAGTTTCAAATTAAACAATTATCTATAAGAGTGCAGCTTGAGCCCCAACCGGTTTGGCTCAGTGGATAGAGCGTCGGCCTGCAGGCTGAAGGGTCCCAGGTTCGATTCCGGTCAAGGGCATGTACCTGGGTTGCGGGCACATCCCCAGTAGGGGGTGTGCAGGAGGCAGCTGATCGAAAGATGTTTCTCTCTCATCGATGTTTCTAACTCTCTATCCCTCTCCCTTCCTCTCTGTAAAAAATCAATAAAATATATTTTTAAAAAAAAAAAGTGCAGCTTGAACACAATCTAAACGCCATATGCAAAAACATAACAATTTTTTCCAAAGTTATCACTCTGAAAAGAAGTCACCTTACCCCAGAACTCTTACAAAGTCTCCCAAATTATTGGGCATTCTCTTCATAAAAACACCTAATTTTGAACAAAGCACTGATGGGGAAAGAATCTATCAATATTAGTTCTGCTGTTTATAGGGGGCCACCCAAAGGACCTCATAAAAATGGAGGCAAGGAAATTTAACAGATTTGGCCATGATAGAGGCATAACCTCACATTTTCAACTGCCGAATGTCCCTATAAATAAGCCCCCTAAAAGTATATTTTTAAAATATAAAAATAAAATAACAGTAATATAGTAAGTGGTTATTCTGTGAAGAAAAAATCTATTATCATCTACAAAATAAACAAACATAACATGTCTAATTTCCTCAGGTTAATACAGAGCATCTATAGAAACCTAGCTAGCATCATAGTTAATACATGCACAACCCAATTTAAAAGTGGGTAAAAGGGCCCTGGCTGGTTGCTCAGTGGTTAGACTGTTACAGATGCTCTGCATCAACCTGAGGAAATTAGACATGTTATTCACATGGACACTTGTGAGCTACGAAAAAACCTCCAGAGGACATTATTTAATCAACTTTTTCTTCAAAAGGAAATCTAGAAAACTGTGTTAGAGGAAACAGATGTTTAACTTTTTAAAAATCAACTTTATTGGCTTTTATAATATAACTTATATACAATAAAATGCAGCCATTTATATTTGGATGAGTTTTGAATATGTATATACTGTGTAACCTCCTCCTCAATTAAAATATTTTAACTTTTTAATATAACTTATATACAATAAAATGCAGCCATTTATATTTGGATGAGTTTTGAATATGTATACTGTGTAACCTCCTCCTCAATTAAAACATCAAATCCAAAGTTCCCTCAAGTTCCTTTGCAGTCAACCTCCTCACCCTAGACAACCAATGACTTGATTTTATGACCATAGATTATAGATTTGCCTATTCTAGACCTTTATATAAATCGAATAATACGGTATGTACTCTTTCCTGTCTAGCTTCTTTTGCTCAGTATTGATGCTTCTGGTAATCACCCATGTAGTTGTATGCTTCAATAGTTTATTCCATTTCACTACTGTCTAGTTTTTCACTGTATAAATATATCACAACTTGTTTTTTCATTTACATGTTTGATGGATATTTTCACTATTTCCAGATACCACCAATAAAACTACAATGAACACTCATGTACAAGAGATTTATGGACATGAATATTCATTACTCTTAATCTTTTTCATTAACTAAGAGTAAAACTGCTGAGTTATATGGCAACTGTATGTCAACAGATAGTAAATTTTAATTTAAAAAATTTTTTTTGATGTTTAAAAGAAACTGTTTTCTAAATCAGTTGTACCAGTTTACACTCCATTAGCAATGTTTGAGAGCTCTAGTTGCTACATAACCCACCAACATACAGTATTGTCTGTCTTAATGTTAGAAGGGATCCAGTGGTATCTGGTGGTTTTATTTGCATTCCCCTGACGACCAAAGAGGCTCATACATTTTTCAAGTGTTTATGGCCATTCATTTATCTTCTTTTGTGATGAGTTTTTTCATTTCTTTTACCCACTTTATTTTTTTTTGGGGGGTGGGGGGGAATCAATCCTTACCAAAGGATATTTTTCCCACTGATTTTTAGAGAGAGTAGAAGGGAGGGGAGGAGGGGGAGATAAAGAGAGAAAAACATCAAATGTGAGAAAGACACATTGATTGGTTGCCTCCACCCGTGCCCCAACCAGGCCAGTGCCTAGGTTAATGCTCTAACCACAGAGCAAAACCAGCCAAGGCTCTTTTACCCACTTTTAAATTGGGTTATTCATGTATTAAATATGATGCTAGTCAGGTTTCTATAGATGCTCTGTATCAACCTGAGGAAATTTTGTTCTATTCTTAGCTTGTTTTTGTTCTATTCCTATCTTGTCTTTGTCTTTAAAATGCTCCTTTCTAACTAACTAGTCTGATTAATCAGCAAAAAAAATTGTTCATATTAGTCACTTACCTTCTTATTCTTTTTAGAATCTATAATGGTGGCCTTCTTTCATTCAAGTAGTTTGAATTTTCCCCTTTTATTCTTGATCAGTCTTTTCAAAGAATCAACATTTGGTTTCACTGAATTGCTCTATTATTTATCCATTTTCTTTTTCATTAATTTCCACTCTTTATTATTCTCTTCCTTCAACTTATTTTGAGTTTAATGTACTCTTCTTTTTCTAATTTCTTAAGGTGAATTTTAATACCACTATTTCCTATTATAAGAATTTTACTATTATGAATTTACCTCTAAATACTTTAGCTATATCCCACAAATTGTTAAAGTATCATTCAATTCAAAATATTTTCTGATTCTCCCAGTGATTTCTTTAACCATCAGTTTTTTCTTTTAATTTTATTATTTAATTTATAACATTTAGGATTTTTCCAGTAACTTTTGGGTTGATTGTTTGCCCCCTTAATTTAATTTCATTGAGGTCACTGAATATACCTGTATAATTTCAATTATCCTAAATTTATTAAGACTTGTTTAATGGCCCAGCTATCTCCCTTCTGGTTGGGGAGGAGAAGTACAAACCATTTACTCTTAAGTATCCTTGGCTTAGGGAAGATAGGATTTACTAGTAGGCTGCAAACTGCTGTTTATCTATCTTTAGTTTCCCCATCTGTTTGTCCTAGAACAGTGGTTCTCAACCTTCCTAATGCCGCGACCCTTTAATACAGTTCCTCACGTTGTGGTGACCCCCAATTTCATTGTTACAAATTGAACATAATTAAAGCATAGTGATTAATCACAAAATCAATATGTAATTACATATGTGTTCTCCGATGGTCTTAGGCGACCCCTGTGAAAGGGTCGTTCGACCCCCAAAGGGGTCGAGACCCACAGGTTGAACCGCTCTCCTAGAATTTTCCTAGCTTCTTACTATGCTACAACAAGGGGGCTAAGGTCACAAAGCTAGCTTCAGAATCAGGAATCCATGACACAGAGTCGGCCTCCAGAGTCCCTGCTTTTACTACTCTCTGTAACTCTTTAGTTTCTACCATGTGAAATATATCAAGAAATTGAGACTTACGGGTATTAAGTAACTTTTCCAAAAAGTCCCCAAAAGCAATTAAAGAGAATTAATTTGATTTTCAGCCATACTCCGTACTCATGCACCCTAAACACTCTGCTCTTCCTGAACATAGATAGTGATCAAGGAGGTAAGGATATGTGATATTACAAATTATAGTAAGAAATATTATTTGGTCTTTGACCCTATCCCAGGCACAGACCTCCTGAAACCCTTGGAATTTCCTGTGATGGAATAAAAGTGTCATCCCTTATGTTAATGAGGTTTATTTTTAAAAGCTGCCCAAGTTGGGGCTGGATAGAACCAGCCAACTACAGGGAGGACAGAGGGGCTAGAAACAGATCAATCACCAATGGCCAAAGATTTAAACAATCATGACTATGTAATGAAGCTTCCATAAGTATCTAAAAGGACATGATTTGGAGAACTGGGTTGATGAACAGATGGACAGAGTGGCGCACTCAGAGAGCATGGACGCTCCAAACCCCTTGCCATATACCTTGCCCTAAGCATTTCTTCCATCTGACAGTTACTGAATTATCCATTTATAGTAAACTGGTGATCTAGTAAATAAAATGTTTCTCTGAATTCTAGAAATCGCTCCAGGAAATTAATCAAACCCAAGGAGGGGATAGTTGAAACCTCCAATCCACAGGCGGTCAGAAAGACAAGTGACAACAGGTCTTGCAATTAGCATCTGAAGTGGGAGCAGAAGGGCAGTCTTTACAGGACTGAGCCTTCACCTGTGGGATCTGAAGCTATCCTCAGGTAGAAAATGTTAGACTTGAATTAAATTGTAAGACACACGGCTGGTGTCTGAGAACTGCTTGGTGGTGTTGGAAAATCCAGACTGAAACTGGAGAATTGTAGGATGGTAGTGGTAGAAATGAAGAGGAAAGAATAAATTCAAAACTGAGAAAGTAAAATCAGGAGAACTTGGCTATATGTGAAGGAAAAAGAATGATGACGACCCTCAGTTCTCTATAAAATATAAATGGATAGAGAGGGTGATGCCACCAGCTTAATAAGGAACACTGGAGGAAGCACAATCCTAAAAAATTCTTAATTCAGATACCAAACTCAAATGGGAACCAGTATTTCAAAAATCCTTACTTGCCAATAAAAACCATTTTGTTTCCAAAAACAGGAGAAAAATAGAATGGCAACACAATCAACTCTTTTCTGAAATGGAAAGAAACAAACCTGAAAGATATCCGAGACAGGACAGAACTTGCAGACAATGTGAGACAAAGAAAAGGAAGGCAAGTGGTCCCAATAACATTACTAATACGGTTTCCTACAAACCATTTCCCCACCTGCTCCCAGTACATGAACACCAATTTTGCATCCACTCAGTGGTGTGGAATCATAAATCCCCTGTTGCTGGTCTGTGGTCCCTAGATTCAGAACCTCTGCTAAATTCTAAAGCCTATTTACATTAAAAGAAAAAATTCCTCCAGCAACAATACATAATTCAGGAGCTTGTCACAAACTCAGCTCATTTGAACTGATGATGTCTTTCCTTACTCCAGCACAACAAGAATCAATTTTCTTTCTAGGCCTCCCCCATTTGTGTTAGTGATTTCCTTCACTGGCGGCTCAAGGCCAGAAACCCCAGGGATATTTTCCACATCTCCCTCCTCTTTGCTTCACACGTTCCATTTGTTATTCCCAAAGAGAAATGCCTCTCCTATTAGTTGTCTGCCGCTCCACATCCAAAGAGCTCCAGACCCAAAACACTGCCACAGGTTCCTAAGCAATGGGATATATAAAGACAACGCATCTGTGACTAAGTTCTAGATACTGGAGTTAGGGGCTGGGGGGAGGGAGGGAGGTTCTATTTTGAAGAAGCTCACAGATACTGGGGCTGAGGAAGCATAAAATAGGAAATTAAAATGAAAAAGATGATGCATGATAAGGATTCCAAACTCAGACGGGAGTGGGAGGGTGGAGAAGTGGGAGGGAGCCCAAAGGCTTTTAGAAGACCCAAGACCCGTTTCCCAGAAAACTCTAGTTCACCTCGTAATTACTACGGTATCATGCAGTTAGCACTGTCTTGTTTTTTTTCCTTCAGGTGTTTTTCTGGTCATGAACTGTCTCCAAAAATAACTGTTACGTTCCTTGGGAGTAGAGACCGTAACGGATTTATTTGTCTGTCTCCCCACAAAACCACACTGTGCCTTAGGCACAGCAGGGACGCAATCAATACTTGTCACAGTGCCCAAAAGAATGGACAGGGCAGAAAAGGAAAACATTCATCCGAATCAACAGCGGTGGCTGGACCCGGGACACGCAAGTAAAACACATGGCAAAAGGGCAGACTTCCTCCTCCTTTACAGAAATACAAAACATTTCTTCCCGAAGGCCACGCCTGCCACACAGGGGTCAGAGCGCTGCGTGGGGTCAGTCAGTGGGGAGAGAAAGGGAAGGCTTCCCCCAAATAAAAAACAAAGGCTCTTTCCCATCTCGGCGAACGCGCGGACGCCCCGCCACCGGCCAGCCAGGGG
>NW_005364031.1:431374-436889 GCF_000412655.1 Myotis brandtii
CCGCCCCCGCCCCCTCGGCAGCGGAAACGCCCGGCGTCACTGCTGCGCCAGGTGCAGGAGGGAATGCGAGCGGAATCCGTGCATTCGACCCGGTTCCAGGGCCTAGTGATGGGAAGTGGAGAGATGACGCGCAACAGGACAAGGAGACTGAAGGTTCTGCCACGATGGAGAAGCGAGGGAGACCCTAGGGGCGTGTAGTTTTCAGCCCACCGTGGTTCTCTCCGCCTCAACACGCAGAAAGGTTTGATATGAAAGAGCAGCAGATTCGCCTATCCGGGACCCAGCAATTCTTCTAGACCTCTCGCCTATGGAAATCCGCACACAAGTATGACAATCACGCCCCTTGCAGCATTCTTTTTTTTTTTTTTAGTTTTGGAACCCGTTGTTTTTTTTTAAATTGATTTCAGAGAGGAAGGGAGAGAGAAATAGAAACATCAGTGATGAGAGAATCACTGATCGGCTGCTTTCTGCACACACACACACACACACGCACACGCACACACACACACACACACACACCCCGGGGCTAGCGCCATCAGCCAGGGCATGTGCCCTGACCAGGAATCTAACCATGACCTCCTGGCTCATAGGTCAGTGCTCAATCACTGAGCCACGCAGGCCCAGGGTCCCTTCCAGCATTCTTAACATAAATATTGGAAACGAGAAGCCCAGCCCGCAGCCCGCCTTGATCGCAGCCCCGCCCACCCGTGCAGGTCTTTGGTCTTTAACGCGTTAGGGCCACAGGCCCTTTATAATATAGATAGGTAGGTGTTCAGTTGGGGAATGTTTAAGTCAAGTATGACATATGCGTTACAGGATATTCTGACACCATTATAGAGTAGAATAGGCCCTGGCCAGGTAGCTTAGTTGGTTAGAGCATACTCCCGATATGCCAAGGTTGCCTTGGAGTTGGATCCCCAGTCAGGGTACCTACAGAAATCAACCAATAAATGCATAAGTAAGTGGAACAGTAAATCAATGTTTCTCTCTAAAATTCAACCAATAAATTTTTTTCTTAAGAGTGGAGTAGAAGAGTACATAAAATTAGAAATATATTTACATGAAGTTCAAGAACAAGCCAAAATAATGCTAAAGTCAGGTAAATGATTGCCTTTGGTTTTATTGATTGCACTGGGGCCTGAGGGAACTTCCTAGGTTGATGATGGAAAGATTTCATTATCTTCCTCTGGGTGGTGGTTATTCTGGTAGATAAAAAAGCAAAAAATCAAAACAACTGCACACAAGATTTATGAACTTTGTAAATTATACCTCTAAAAGGTGTTGGGGTTAGATGTTTCTGTACTGACACGGGCAGATCTCCAACAGCAAGCATATAGGGCACTATGATTCAACCTTTTTTTATCTTTTTATTGAATTCATTGGGGTGACACTGGTTAACAAAATTATAAAGGTTTCAGGTGTACAGTTCCACAATACATCATCTGTACACTGTATTTTGTTGGTTTAGCCTTTTAAAAAATGTATTTTAATTTGAATTTTTTTTTCCTATGGTTTGAATGTTTGCTTCTGGGAGAACTCAAACTCAACACAGAACTTCCAGAAAGAATAAACTGTGAAAATGGGTAGAAAACATTTCCAAATAAATAATATTTTTAAAATTCCAAGGAGATTGAGAGGGTTCCCTGTGGACATAGAACAATGGATGAAAATGACCCGCACTTGAGGAGTTAATTTTTTTCCTCTGGGTATCTCCCATGTATATATGAAGTATATATGTTAATAAACTTCTGTGTGTTTTTCTCTTGTCACTCTGTCTTGTTACAGGGGCCTCAGCCAAGAACTTAGAAGGGTAGAGAGAAAATTATTTTTCTTCTCTACACACCCTTTCTCAGGAATCTGTTGAAATAGGTGTCCTTTCCTTTATATGAGGATGTAAACCAAGAAAGATGAAGACATGGGATCTAGGAAATGAGAGATTCAACACGGAAGAAAAATGTAAAAAGAATACTCAGGATGACTGTTGAGAGAAATCCCAAGACTTTCAGCTGTGCAGCGGCAGGGACATTAATGTCTCTGGAGTGACTGCATTGATAGATCAGATCAGTGGTTACCAATAAAAGGGAAAATAACGTATGTATTTTAAACCTACTAGAATCAAGTCAAAAGAACTCAGGTACTAAAGGGTAGCAGAATATGCCATCCCCAAATATGCTGCTTTGGTATATTGGTTATTTTAAAGCTAAAAGCACTTCTGAAACAGCAGATGCAAGAAGTGCTTTCAGACCACCCCTCCCTTTTCTATCTAAAAATGGGTCATAGCCCTAACCGGTTTGGCTCAGTGGATAGAGTGTCAGCCTGCGGACTGAAAGGTCCCAGGTTCGATTCTGGTCAAGGGCATGTACCTTGGTTGCAGGCACATCCCCAGTGGGAGGTGTGCAGGAGGCAGCTGATTGATGTTTCTCTCTCATCGATGTTTCTAACTCTCTATTCCTCTCCCTTCCTCTCTGTAAAAAATAAATAAAATATATTAAAAAATAAAAATAAAAAAATAAAAATGGGTCATAATATTGTCCATGAAAAAGGTGCCCTTCCTGTACCAATAATAAAAGAACACCCTTACCACCAGAGACTAGTACTCAATACTGAAATAGATCTGTACAAACAAACCCACTAAAATAATCCTTATCTTCCACTAATTTTAGTTCCATATATCTTCTAGTTACTTCCCTAAAATTTACTGCCCCTAGCCCAGGGGTGGGCAACCCCTGGCACACGTGCCAAACATGGCACGCCAGTAACTTTTGCTGGCACGTGAAACCTTCTCTTATCTTCCATTTACAATTTTTTTCTTAATATCGACTTTTTTATTTTTCAGATAAATTCAGTGTAGGTGCATCTTAGATAAATAAATAATTTTACATAACAAGTTATCTTAAAGACCATAGACATGGATTGACGAGAGAGGGGAAGAGCAATTTCTATGCCTCTGCCTTAACTCTCCCTGCCTTCCTAGATCCGACCAGTGTTTTGGTTTCATCCACATACGCTTGTGAATCTTTGTTCTCAGTGATGAATTTTGTTAAGTCTCATAATAGGAGTAGCCTGACGGATGAAAGTAGTAGCTCGTGCATATCTCTGAAGGTCACGAAATATAAACCTGATGTAAAATCTCTGTCATCAGTGATGCAGCAGCAAAAGTCCCACTGATAATATCAAACGGAGTCATAAAGTTTTCTGTCGGACTATCAGTGTACATGTATACATTAAAAAATAAATGTATTTTTCATCATCATATACTGTGTTTTTGTCACTCGAATGAATTTTATTATTTCTTCAAGGTTCTTCACATACATACACCTTAAGAGATATCAAGTAGGCATAAACATACGTACACCTTAAGAGATATCAAGGTAGCGTAACTGTTCTCAAAATATTAGGGTTGGCACGCAGAAGAATTTTGAGTCAGAGATTTTGCTGGTTTTGGCACGCACAAAAAGGTTGCCCCCCCCTGCCCTAGCCCCCCCCCCCTTTTTTGTAATTTCTTCACAAATTTATTGCTGGTCTAGAAAGTATATATAAGCTTCTTTGAGCTGAAAACAGTTGAGAAGAAATGGATTCAAAAGCTCTCTGCACTCCACTTATTTTCCTAAAAGCAGGACATAAATTTGTAAAAGTGTATCCCCTCCCCTCTCTACCAGAGAGGAAGGAAGTTAATCACAGGAGACAACTCTACGCCCTGTCAACCCAGAGGCAGCATTTAAAGAAACTACAGCCCTCGCTAGTTTGGCTCAATGGACACAGCATCAGCCTGCAGACTGAAGGGTCCCGGGTTCTATTCTAGTCAAGGGCACATGCCAAGGTTGTGGGCTCCATCCCCAATAGGTGCAGGAGGCAGCCAATGATTCTCTCTCATCATTGAGGTTTCTAACTCTCTTTTCCTCTCTGAAAACAATAAAAATATAAAAAAATAAAAAACTACATAACCCTGCTAAAACTAACCCTTATCTACCATTAGTTTCCCTATATATTTGCCTTCTCACAGTTTATTGATAGAGAAGCTCAAAGTTCTTTTTCTATGTCTTGTCACTTCTCTAAAAAATTAATGTTCTTTTTTAAACATCACAAGTATGACTTTTTATTTGTCACCATTAAGTCTGAGTTTTAAACAGATTCATGGACTGGGGGCTCATATCCATTAGCTCCTTCAATGTTAGCACCTGTCTTATCCCCAGAATCTTTTCCAGAACTGCTACTTTCACAGTGGAGCTCCACCAGTTTTACCAATTCAAATCTAGGCTTCTTTAGCACTTTGATTTTTCAAACAAAGACGTCATGGAGTAAATAAATAGATTGGCAAGTTATCTCTATGTCTTTTCCAATGCTATCTGGAATCAATTTATTGACCACTTCTTTTAAGTCATTTGTCTGTACCTCTTGGGTCATGATTTCCATCATATTCTTCTGGATTTGACAGATATGTTGATGCTGAGCACAGCAGGTCTTCCAAATCTGATTCTTGCATTTTTTAGTAAAACCAACACAAAATAGACAAAGCAAATAACCATCAGTAGTCTTGCCATCAACATGATCTTCAATCATGGTCTGTCATTTTTTGACCACAGAGCACATTTTGTTATGGGTAAGAACCATGTCATGGAAATTAGGAAGTTTTTTGCCCTGAACATTCTCATCAGTATTTGTTGAAAAACGAATGCAGTATCTGACTTTTCTACTTTTAAACTGTAAGATCAAATGCAATTAAGAGGCTAATTCTTCCTATCTACACTAATAAAAGAGAAACATGGTAATTGGCGTACGACCGCTACCCTTCCCATTGGCTAATCAGCATATCCTTATGCAAATTAACTGTCAGCCAAGATGGTGGCCGGCAGCCAGGCAGCTGGAAGCGAACATGAGGCTTCCTTGCTTCAGTGACTGCAGACTCCAACGTTGCCGGCCTCTGAGTTGCAACTCTAAGCAACAATGTACTATGTTGCAAATAAGAAGCTAAACAAAACCCTAGAAACCAGCTTTCAGCCTGCCGGGATCTCAGAGCTGAAGTTATACATTGTTTCGATTATAGAATGGCAAACAAACCAGATACGAAGCCTCAGAGCTAGAGCCAGAGCTAAAGCTGGCCCAGAATAAAATAAAAAAAAGAGAAAAAAAAGGAGCGGTTGGGAGCTTCAGTCAACAACCGCCAGCCTGAAAGCAGCCCTCAGCCCCTCACCCAGACTGGCCAGGCACCCCAGTGGGGACCCCCACCCTGAAGGGGGTGTGACCAGCTGCAAACAGCCATCATCCCCTCATCCAGGCTGGCCAGGCACCCCAGTGGGGACCCCCACCCTGATCCAGGACACCCTTCAGGGCAAACCAGCCAGCCCCTACCCATGCACCAGGCCTCTATCCTATATAGTAAAAGGGTAATATGCCTCCCAGCACCGGGATCAGCGGAGCAGCGAGGCTCCCGGCACCGGGATCAGCATGACAGGGGGCAGCGCCCAAACCCCCTGATCGCCCTGCAGCTCTGGGTGTGACAGGGGGCGGGGCCACA
>NW_005364031.1:437188-439472 GCF_000412655.1 Myotis brandtii
CCAACCCCCTGATCAGCCCTGCTCTGTGCGTGACAAGGGGTGGCGCCGCAACCTCCCCATCGACCCTGCCTTGAGTGTGACAGGGGGCGGGGCCCCAATCCCCCAATCGGCCCTACCCTGAGCGTGACTGAGGGTGGCATCGCAACCTCCCGATCCGCCCTGCTCTGTGCATGACAGGGGGCGGCGCCCCAACTCCCCAATCAGCCCTGCTCTGAGCCCGACCAGGGGCTGCACCTAGGGATTGGGCCTGCCCTCTGCCACCCAGGAGCAGGCCTAAGCCAGCAGGTCGTTATCTCCTGAGGGGTCCCAGACTGCAAGAGGGCACCAGGCTGGGCGAGGGACCCCCCTCCCGCCCCCGAGTGCACAAATTTTTGTGCACCGGGCCTCTAGTTAAAAAATAAGAGAAAAACTTCTCTCCTGCCTTCACTTTTCTCCCTTTTTTCCCCTGCAATTCTTTCTCTCTCTTTTTCAAATATATGCAAGTATCCTATATAATAAAAGGCTAATATGCAAATCGACCGATCACTATAATGCACACTGACCACCAGAGGGCAGACACTCAACTCAAAGCTGCCCCCTGGTGGTCAGTGCGCTCCCACAGGGGGAGCGCTGCTCAGCCAGAAGCTGAGTTCAAGGCTGGCAAGTGCAGTGGCAGTGGCAGGAGCCTCTCCCGCCTCCATGGCAGTGCTAAGGATGTCCGACTGCCGGCTTAGGCCCACTCCCCGCCATGCTATGTTGGACATCCCCTGATGGCTCTCAGAATGCGAGAGGGCACAGGCCAGGCTGAGGGACCACCTCCACTCCCTGAGTGCACGAATTTTGTGTACTGGGCCTCTAGTTTTAAGTAAGCCTCTTGCCAATTTCATAACTCAGGAATTTTTCCTCAAGGCCGTGGGAGCCCTCTCTTTGGAGTGAAATCATCATCAAGGAAGATAATGCCCAATTGTCTAATTTCTGTGGAGGACAAAGGCCTAACTTGTCACCTGACTCCAAATTACAAAACCTACCTAATGTAATGGTAATACCACTTGGCTATTATTAAACAAAGAGGCCATTAGACTGAGGTGGCTCTAATGCTTTGTTGGCTACTAAGCAAACCCAAATCTAAGCCTGTAAATGCTTAGATTAGGAAATCAAAAACTCTAAGAACAATCAATCACAAACAGCCAACTAGGCTTTAAGTTATAGCCAATCAAATAATTTCCTGTCTTTGCTTTCACGCTTTCTCTACATAAGTCTTTCCCCTGGCTCTTGTTGGGGGAGCACTCTGTACCATTTCCAGTTTGGTGCTGCTCAATCGAAATTGATTTTTGCTCAAATAAACTCTTAAAAATTTTAATATATGTAATTTATTTTTTAACACATAAGAAGGTGAGCTTTCTTTCTGCTTCTGCAATCTCTTGCATTGTCTGTGATGTGCATCGCATACTGCTTTAATGCTTATTCAATAATAGTTTTCTTTTCCTTCTACATTTGGAAGAGATTTTCTGGGTTTGGAGGAGATTTTGTTTTTAGTTATATTTCTCCCAACAACTTGATTTTCTACATAAAACAAACAATTAAAAGAACCAAAGCACACTGAAAATTAGAAGAAACTAAGCCATCCTCATCATTTTTTGAGTAACAAAATCCTTACTAAGTTATCAATTCCTTCTGTAAACGCTGATTACCTCTTATTTGCTGTTAGTTTACTCAATACATGCTGTGACCTTTCATACTGAATACTAAATGCCCATAAAAGGTCAAAAAAATGTATCCTTCTTTCTCAAGACTTTCTGGTTCCACAACTGTTACTAATTCTAACAGTCAATGTCATTTTGTTCAATCAACAAATGTACATTTAATACTTTGCCAAACACACTATTCCTAGCAGGTCCTGGGAATATAAAGATGATGGGTGGGGTCCTGTCCTTAAAAGATTCTCAGTCTTATAGTGAAGACAGATATATATATATATATACACACACACACACACACACACACACACACACACTGGGGCCTTGACTTACGAGTGTCCCGACTAACGAGTTTTTCGAGATACGAGCCTACGAGCCGTCTCTCGGCCGATTTTTTGCTTTGAGTTGAGAACTAAAATTCGGTTACGAGCCAGCTTCAGATACCCCACTGCTAGTTGGAGCAGCGAACGTCACAGTGAATGCCACAACATCAGCCCAGCATCACATGTCTCACTCGTTCACTTTAAGATTTGACATAAGAGTAATTTGAGTTACGAGCTCCATCACGGAACGAATTAAACTCGTAAGTCAAGGCCCCACTGTGTGTG
>NW_005364031.1:440263-441055 GCF_000412655.1 Myotis brandtii
ATCGACCCTGCCTTGAGTGTGACAGGGGGCGGTGCCCCAACCCCCCAATCGGCCCTACCCTGAGCGTGACTAGGGGTGGCATCGCAACCTCCCGATCCTCCCTGCTCTGTGCATGACAGGGGGCGGCGCCCCAACTCCCCAATGGGCCCTGCTCTGAGCCCGACCAGGGGCTGCACCTAGGGATTTGGCCTGCCCTCTGCCACCCGGGAGCAGGCCTAAGCCAGCAGGGCGTTATCTCCTGAGGGGTCCCAGACTGCGAGAGGGCACAGGACGGGCTGAGGGACCCCCTGTTCCCCCCCCAGTGCACAAATTTTTGTGCACCGGGCCTCTAGTATATATATAAAAGACTAATATGCGCTAAGTGTCCCACTGTCCAACCGGTTGCTATGATGCACATTGACCACCAGGAGGCAGAAGCTCAATGCAGGAGCTGCCTTGACACACACTGGCCATTTACAAAGAAATAGCACTGTGGACCTGGCGCCCACAAAGCAACACTCGGCTTCCCCCAAGTGGGACACAGACCCCGCCACCACCCCAGAGTGACAGCCCACCAAATTGCAGCCAAATTGCTGCCAAGACCCCATGAGGAAAAATGCAGCCCACAGCCCAGCCCAGCCCAGAAACTGTGGCTGTGGGCACCAGGTAATGATGTCACATAGCAACGCCTGGCTTCTTCTCCCTAGTGACTAGCCTCCTTGCAGTTTCTTCAGCCCAGGAACACAACTTGTTTTATAGCCAGGTGGAAACATTTCATACTTTAACCAAATGTCTGTGAAGCATTTTCCCATG
>NW_005364031.1:441220-462320 GCF_000412655.1 Myotis brandtii
TGTTGCTGACAATTACCTGAAAGAGAAGTTGGGGTGCTTCACTGGGCTGGAAAAAGTTTAGCTAAATCAGAAAGCAGGTCTAATTAAGCAAGTTTCATATATATATATGTAAAAGGCTAAGTTGACTCGCGCATGCACAATACATATAAAGCTCTTGCTGGTGCCAATCATACGCCTGTGTTTCGATCTGTCATTGTCAATTGTGAATTTGGTTGACACTTCTATTATAGAGAAAGGGCGAATAGCAATATTAAAATATTTCTTTAAATTAATTTCCTTTCAGTGTGCACTAATTCATACACAGGGCCACTAGTCTGGGGATCGAGTCCATAACCTGGGCATGTGCCCTGATAAGGATTCGAACCCTGATTGCCTGGTTCAGAGGTCGACGCTCAACCACTGAGCCATGCTGGCTGGGCTCAATCACTATTTTTTTATTCAATATAAAGTATTTAAGAGAGTTCCAATGAAATGACTTTGTAATGATTTCAATAATAAGGTCACTTTTTCCTGGAAGATAATTTTGGGGGAAATTTTCACTTATGTTTGAAGTATCTGTGCTCTCTCAATAAACATTTTTGATGAATGTTATGCTGAAAGCCAACGTTCAATCATTTGCTAAATTTCATTGACGTTATCTCCTAAATATTTAAAAATCTACCTCCTTTCTTACCTACCATCTCCTTCAGATCCTCATTTTCTGTAGCATGGATCACTACAAGAATATTTCAGAATCCTCCTTCTCAAGGCCAAATGATTTTTTAATGTATTTTTTTTTTTTCAGAGAGAAAAGGAGAGGGAGAGATAGAAACATCAAAGATGAGAATTACTCACTGATCAGCTGCCTTCTACACGCCACCTATTGGAATCCAGCTCAAAACCTGGGCACATGTCCTGACCTCCAGGTTCATAGGTAAAAGCTCAACCACTGAGCAACACTGGCCAGCAAGGCCAAAGGATCTTAATAATGAAAATTACATCATCACAACCTAAAATCCCTCAGTGGTCCCCATGCCTCATCATTTAAAGGTAAATTCCAAGTTCTTTGACATATACATGGCCTTTCAAGGTCTGATTCCTGCTTCCCTCTTTAGGCTTTCTGCTTCAGCAATAATGAACGCCTTGTGGTTGTAGCCTTTGACTCTTTCCCAACCTTCACTACCTGGAATGCCTAAGTATCTTGAATTTCTTAGGAGCTAAGCTGGTTGGGGGAGAATCTAGGAAGCCAGTGTTCTCCCAAAACATATTCTCCCACATGGGGGCCTTTTAGAAAATTTATAAATATGTAATAAGTTGATACGGCCGTTGCAAGTTGATGTAGCCGAGGAAGTTGGGTTTGTTTCACTTCCTCACCAGCCAAGGGCGCACACTTCCCCTCCGGAGGCTGGACCCTACGGGCACCTTGGGTTCTTGCAGGTTCTATCCAATCATTCAGGTATTTACCCTCTATAAGCTCTCCTCTCCCTCCCCAGACTGGACTGGCATCCTTCCTCAAAGCTCCCAGCCCCCGGGATAAGCTGTTTGCCTACCATCCAGGCCAGTGTCAGGGCCAGGAACAGCGCTTAGTCATCGTTATCGAGCCAGCGCCCAGCACCAAGTCTAGAACGTGGTTGATGCTCCGCAGAATTTTTGGAACTAAACGAAGGACTAAACGAAGACCAGACCTTCTCGGAGCTTACTTTCCCTTTCATTCAAGGAGCTTTTCCCAGACCCGCCCCTACCGTGGCCGAGGCTCCACCCCTTCCGTAGGGAGGCTCCCCGTCTCCTTCCCCGCCAGCCCAGGCCCCGCCCTTCCCCGTCGCCCCGCCCCGAAGGCCACTGGAGTTTGGCGCCAACCGTGGTTTTTCTCCCCTGCGGACGGCGGGAACTAGTTGTGTGCGCCGGGACGTGCTTTGCGTCTGGTCTGATTGGCCAGGGGCGCGCAGTCCCGCCTCCGCGTCCTGGTTGAGCTCTGGCATTGGCCGAGATGCCAGGGAGACCTCGCTGTACCGAAAGGATTCCGGGCTGTGTTGGGCCGGACCGGGTGGGTAAGTTGCTGGCTGGGTCCGGTCCGTCCAGCGCTGTCGGGAAAGAGGCTGCCTGGGAGGTCATACCGCGAGCGGAGGCCGGCGGCGTGCCGAGAGCCGGGGACTCGAAGAGAGCGGCGGAGTCGGGGAGGGGTGGGTGCGCCTGATGTCCGGGGCCCGCAGGGAGCCCGGTTCCCGTCGCCCTCGGTTGCAGCTTCTGGGCTCGCGTTCGCGTCCCTCTTGTCCCTGGAGGAGGGTCCAGGCTGGTGCTGGGGCGAGCGTAAGTAGGAGTTGCGCTTTCGACCGCCCCTTTCCCGACTCCCCGAGCCCCCGAGCCCCCCAAAAAGCCACAAGCTCGCTTGGGGTTGTACTCTTACAGGCTTTCCGATGGGAGTCTTTGGAGGAATGGGTCTTCCTGAGCGCCTATTGGGGTGATCGTTGATGTGGTCGTGAGAATTTTCTTGATCTCACAGCGCCTAGAACCGTGACACATAGTAGGCCCTAACTCATATGTTAATGTGCTATTTGCAGAATTTCAGGATAAATGGTTCAGGGATCCATTTGTTGGCGTTGACTCTGATTCTTCCCTGGTCTTTCCTAGGTTCTTTTCTGATCTTTTCCATTCTTTCCAGCTCCAGCTCCAAACCTTCCCCTCCCCGCAAAGCCCCTTTCCCATCTCACTCAGTGTCTCTTTGGAGGGGGACAGAGACATTCAGGGCAAGAATTCCCCCCCTCCCTTACTCCAGTTATCTTCCAACGTTTCTTGCCATTTTACAAGGAGATGGCCCCCTTTCAAAAAAAAAAAAATTAGGCTCTTCTCCCTGATATTCTTGATTTTTGTCATCTGGCTTTAGAGACAGGTGGCATCCAATCCCAGACCTGCCACTTACCAGCTCTTTAACTTTGGGGTAAGTTTCTTAATCATCTGTATCTGTTTACTCATCTGTAAAAGGGAAAATTAATAGTAGTGCAACATCTCATAGGACTTGTGGAGGACTTAAAGTATTTTAATAATGTATTTGGAATATTTAGATCAGTGTCTGGCTGATCTAAATGTAGGGTTCAGTATATGTAGTGTTTGTTATTTTCTCCTTACATATTCTTCAAGGATTTTGCTATACTTAGATTTAGCCTTTTCCATGAGCCTCAAAATTCAAAATACACTCTTCCTCTCCTCTGGCTTTTTCCTATTTTTCTCTACAAATGCTTATTGCATTCCCTCTTTTAATTATTTTATTCTTATTTATTTTTTTATTGACTTAAGAGAGGAAGGGAGAGGGAAAGAGAGGTAGAAACATCAATGATGAGAGAGAATCATTGATCCGCTGCCTCCTGCATATCCCCCCTGGGGATCAAGCCCGCAACGTAGTTGAACCTGGGACCCTTCAGTTCAAACCTGGGACCCTTCAGTTCGCAGGCTGACGCACTATCCACTAAGCCAAACAGGTTAGGGCTAGAGTTAAATTTCTGAAGTGCACATTTGATCATGATATTCCCCTGCTTTAAAAACCTTTGGTGGTTCCCCCATTCCCTACTGGATGTAGTCTTTTTTTTTTTTTTTGGTATAGCAAAGGTGGAAATTTATTGAAGAATAAGCACAGACTCCCACGTGGGGAGGGGGAAAGAGTCCCCTGTAGTCTTTTTTTAAAATACATTTTTATTGATTCCAGAGGGGAAAGGAGAGGGAGAGCGAGAGAGGGAAACATCAATGATGAGAGAGAATCATTGATCAGCTGCCTCCTGCACACCCCCCAACTGGGGATCGAGCCCATAATCTGGGCATGTGCCCTGACAGGGTATTGAACCATGACCTCCTGGTTCATAGGTCGATGTTCAACCACTGAACCACACCAGCCAGGCAAAGTCCATGTATTTTAATTGTGTAATATATCATCTGACTTTTTAGAACCTTATTTATTACATTCTAACCTTGTGGATATTCACATTGAGACTTGTTCATGAGCTCATAGATAGATGTGGGGAGATGCTGTCAGGAATTGTGTTTGCAAACAAAAACTCAGTTTCACTGAATCTTGCAATTTTGGAGACCTTGGAATGATGAATGATGGGCTAGAAAGGAAGGCGACAGGTATTATAGCAAAGTAAGGAGTTTGGAATTGATTCAATAGACATTGGGAAGTAGTGGAAATTTTTTTTTTAGCAGGAAGTGATATGAGCAGGATTGCTTTAGAAGAAGTAACCCACCAGTTGTGTGTAGCATGTATTTGGAGAGAGGACATACTTAGATAGCTATAATGGGAAACAAGTTCAAATGGCAGAATGAGGGTTAATGGGAGAAACATTGCAGAGGAGCATCAGTAGGATATTAGGGAATGCTGATGCTATGCAAAGAAGTAGACGGTTTGGGAGGTGATAGATGTTGATGGAAAGATGATCTTTGGTTTTGGGTTTGGTGAGCTTGGACTTAAGGGACTGTGTTTACTTTATTAACTTTAGTATCTTATTGCTGACTTTGGTTTGAATTTTAGTATAGACAGTTTCTAATTTTCATATAATCTGAGGGAACAGCAGAGGAGCCTATAAATCCAAGTGGGTATCCCTACTTTTTGTGGCAGTACTTGCTCTTTTTTCCTTTCCCCTTTTTGTTTTGTTGTAGAAAAGATATTGATGTCCAGGAAGTCATCTCCTTAGGAAGAAAGTATTCAAATATGTTTTTATAAGTGTTTAATAGTGTTTAGAGCTAGAGAGGTGTTATTGAAATTGTAATAACCACAGCTCTGTGAAATCCTTTCTGTGAGCGTTTTGTGGTAAATAAGATTGTAAAATGATAAATTTGTGTTAAGTCACTGAGTTTGGGGTTAATTTGTTAGAGCAGCATTAGGAAACTAATACACTCAGTCATGCTGTGCAATTTTCATCTACTCAATAGCCACATATGGATAGTAGTTGCCATATTAGACAACTCAGATATGAAACATTTTTATCATTGTAGAAAATTCTTTTGGACAGCATTGGTCTAAAATTGTAGTTCTCAAAGTGTGGTCCATGGAGCAGCAGCATAACCTGGAGCTATTTATTTTTATTTGTTTTATTTTTTTATTGTAAAATATATTTTTGATTACAGAGAGGAAGGAAGAGTGAGAGAGAGAGAAACACCACTGATGAGAGAGAATCATTGATCAGCTGCTGCTTGCACACCCTGCACTGGGGATCAAGCTCACAGCCTGGGCATGTGCCCTGACCGGTAATTGAACCATGACCTGGTTCACAGGTCCACTCTCAGCCTCTGAGCCACACCGGCATGGTTATTTTGGAAACTTTTGTGGCTTTCAGTCTTGCCCCATTAAATATTTCCATACATAACATTTTTGTAACAACATGCTTGTATATCTGCCAAACAAATGACTAGATATGAAATTGTTGGGTCAAAGAATATTTGCTTTAAAAACTTGATAGCTATTATGAAATTGCTTCCATAGAGCTTGTACCAGTATACACTTGAGTGATGTATGAGAGTACCTGTTTTCCCACACCTTTACCAACCTAGTATAGTATCAAACTCTTTGCTGTTTGCCTATCTTACTATCCTATTGGTGAAAACATGTATGTTTGGTGTCCCTAAGACGACCACCAAATTTGATGATTTGCTGAGGACTCACAGAAGTTACCATATAGTTGTACTTATTTGATATGATAGTTGGCTTGTCCTATATAATAAAAGCCTAATATGCTAAGTGTCCGGTTGTCCGGTCGGCCATTCAACCAATCAAAGTATAATATGCTAATGATATGCTAAGGCCGCTCAACTGCTTGCTATGACGTGCACTGACCACCAGGGGGCAGACAGTCAAACAGTCACTATGACATGCACTGACCACCAGGGGGCAGACGCTCTGACCGGTAGGTTAGCTTGCTGCTGGGGTCCGGCCCGATCGGGACTGAGCAAGACGAGCCAGGCACGCCCTGGAGCCCTCCCGCGGTCCCTCCCCAGCTGGCCAACCTAACGTGTCCTTCCCCGGCCCCGATTGTGCACTGGTGGGGTCCCTTGGCCTGGCCTGCGCCCTCTCGAAATCCAGGCTGAGAAAACCCGCGCGCGCGCGCCCCCCCCCCACCCCCAGTGCACTAATTTCGTGCACCGGGCCTCTAATTTGAGTATAAACGTTAATTTGTAGTTTGGTCTGTTTTATTAAATTAGCATCATTCACATTGTGACATGGCTTAACCACATCGTCAAGTTTAATATTTTTGTTTTATAATCTTACCTTTTGGAAAATGTTAGGCTTTTTTTTGTAATCATGACAGAGTGAACTCATTCAGTGTGAGTGTGTCCAAATTTGGAAGTTGCTTTTTAACTTAAAGCTAGGTTTATTCTTTGAATTATGTTGTTTTTTTAACAGTAGAAAATCTTTATGTTTAATACTTTAGATGGCAACTATCAAAAGGAAATAGGATCATGGCAGCAGATGATGAAAATGGTGATGGAACAAGTTTATTTGATGTCTTCTCAGGTAAGAGCTTATTGTAATTGTTTTTCTAAATTTATCTAATTACAAAACCATTTATTTGTTCTCATTGAAAATACCGATTATCAACTTTTTCTCTCCACACATAAATGAATTAATACAATAAAGTGCCTGGTAAATAGGAAGTGCCTAGCAAATGTGAACTTTTAGTTATTGAATTCTTTCAAGCCTCTTAAATGTAATGAATTAGCAACTTTGCAAATCTAAGTCCTAATGATTTTTACTGTTATATCCAAAAAAGTATAAGATAGGTATTCGTTACTCTTGAAGTGAATACTTTCAGTAATTGCAGTGGTGCTTGTTTATTGTTGTTCAGGGGGAAATTGACACTATGAAAGATAATCAAGGCATAGTAGTAAAATAAGCTTATAAAATGGAAATATTTTAAGTAATATGTGCAATGTAAACTTCCAGATCCTGATGTAACATTTACTAGTTCTTTCGTCTTAATTGTAATTAATTCTAATTACATTTTTTGAAATTACAAATAAGAGTATATTGACTAGAATTATAATTACTATGCTATAGTGAAAATGACAGTTGTAAAACATGTCTAGTAGAATTCTATTTTTGCTCAAGTACATATTTTTAAAAATTATTATTCATAAATATGGAAAGATTCACATAAAATATGGCCAACATAACTGCTCTGGATAGTATTATTTTTTTTGGTGTTATGTAATTATTTTTTGTAGTTTCAAATTTTTATGCTGGTATATATTTCTCTTATGATATTTTTCTTCGAGATATTTTAAACCAACAGAAAAATTGAAAGTATAATATAATCAACACTTTTACTTTTTACGTCTATTCACAAATGGTTAACTTTTGCTACATCTGCAACTCTTATTATTGTGAAGGACAAACTACATTGTTAATCCCATTTGCTGGAAATAGCTGTTTTTATTTCTACAATATTATTCTTTCACAAGTTCCTGTCTACATACATATATTTTTCAGTAGCTACAGTCCCAGTGTGTATTTTACTTTTTACCACTTAACATGATTTCATGAAACATTTTATTCCTTTAACATTTTCATAATTGTGTTTTTATTATATTTGTTTGGAAATAATTTCAAGGTTACAGAAAAATTGCAAGAATAAGAACATATAAAAAACCATTTACCGCCCTAACCGGTTTGGCTCAGTGGATAGAGCGTCAGCCTGCGGACTGAAAGGTCCCAGGTTCGATTCCAGTCAAGAGCATGTACCTTGGATGCGGGCACATCCCCAGTAGGAGGTGTGCAGGAGGCAGCTAATCAATGTTTCTCTCTCATTGATGTTTCTAACTCTCTATCCCTCTCCCTTCCTCTCTGTAAAATATCAATAAAATGTATTTTTAAGAAAACAAAATACCATTTACCTAGTTTCTTCCAAATTTGCCTTTTATTAATATTTTATACCAGTGGCTTTATTGCTGTGTATATATACTCTCTTTCTATTTTTTTTATATATACATTTTTTTATTCAGAGAAGAAGGGAGAGGGAGAGAGAAACAGAAGCATCAAGATGAGAGAGAATCATTGATCAGCTGCCTCCTGCACACCACCTACTGGGGATCGAGCCCACATCCTGGGCATGTGCCCTTGACCTGAATCAAACTCGGGACCCTTCAGTCTGTAGGCTGAAGCCCTATCCACTGAGCCAAACCTGCTAGGGCCATACTCTATAAATACACATACACACAATTTTTCCTGACCCATTTGAGATTAAGTTATATGTATTATGGTCTTTATTCCCAAATATTTCATTGTGTATTTTGTAAGAAAAAGTTGGTTTTATTGCATAATAACAGCAAAATATCAATTTCAGTAAATTCTACACTGATAACAATACTCAATCTGCAATTTTTATTCTGATAACCCAATAATGTCCTTTGTTATTGTGATTGGATTTATATCTTATATTAATATTTTAGTTTGTCTTCATGATTTTTTTCTTTCTGACTTTCATGCTTCTTTCAAATATTTGAATATATTTTAGAATTCCATTCTAATTCATGTATTAGTTTCTTGGCTATACCTCTGTATTATTTTTAGTGGTTGCATAAGGATTTGTAATATGCATCTTTAACATTTGCAGTGTATTATACTTTTTCATATAAGATGTAATCTTGTACTTATAGCTGCATTTAATCTCCATCCATCCCCTATGTTAAAGATGTCATAAACCCCACAATACAATGCTATAATTTTTATTTTAAATTGTTCTATGTGTCTTAAAGAAATTAAGAGGAATTAAAATAAATTAAGAGAAAATAGTTAATCTTTAAGTTTACTAATTTTACCATTTCTAGTCTTAGTATTATTTTCTTCTCCATTCTCTCTTTTTTCTTTTGGGAATCCAGATATATAATATGTGAGAACTTTTTCTTTTTTTTAATTTATTTTTTATAGACTTTATTGGGGTGACATTGGTTAATAAAATTATATAGGTTTCAGGTGTACAATTCTACAATACATCATCTGTATATTGTATTGTGTGTTCACCACCTCAAGTCAAGTCTCCTTCCATCATCATTTATCCCCCCTTTACCCTCTTCTATCACCCCTCACCCCCCACTGAGAACTTTTGATACTGTCTTGTAGGATATTAAGACTGTTTTGTTTTTCTTTTCCTCTTGGTTCTTCAGATTGGGTACTTTTTATTTATTTTTCTTTCTTTAAGTTCACTGGCTCTTCTGTCAAAAGCACATTCAATGAATTTTTTTACATTAGATATTATAGTTTTCTGTTTTAGGACTTTTAATTTGATTCTTTTGTTTCTATTTCTCTACCAAGATTTCCTTTGTAGTAATTTTGAATTGCATTCTGGATATTGTAAATGCTATGTTTGTAGAGACATTGGATTCTGCTATATTTATTTCTCTGAAGAGTTGCTTATTTTAAATTTTAGCATGTATTTAACCTGACTGAACTATCTGTCTTCCCTGTGGTGGGTAGCAGCTGAAATCTCTGATCAGATTTTTTAGTTTTAGCTGGACTTTTTGCAGTTTCAATCTTTACCATGTAGACCCTACATGTTTTACTGATCAAGCTTTGGGCAAGAATACAATTACCTAAATGTTTGGGGGTCTCTCAGAGATTTGGGCACAATTTGGGGAATCCCCTCTATTACTTTCTAGTTGCTGTTACCACTTCTGAAATTTTTTCTCTGATTCTTCAACCTGTTAGGACTAGAGTTTTCCATCTGAGTTTTCACTGTGCAGTGTGGCTCCAACTAGGTAGGACCTGTTCTTCCACAAAAAATTGTAATAGAAGGGGGATAGGGAACTCACACAGTGGTGTTTTCTTCTTTTAAGTATTATCTCCCTTCTAGTTATTCCATGTTTTGGGTTGCTCTTTAGTTCTTCAGTTCTTCAGATAGCTTTTTTTAAAAATGAGGTATAATTTACATATGACATATTAGTTTCAGGTGTACACAGTAATGATTTGCTATTTGCATATATTGCAAAATGATACCAAATAAGTTTAGTGGTAGAGCATTTGACTGCAGATAACTTTTAATATTTTGTTTAAAGTTTATAGTCGTCTGCAAGAGGAGTGGTCTGATAGACACTACTTTGATATTACTGAAATTGGAACCTTCTCCCTAGTATGTTTTGAAAGTGAGTTTTTAAGTATACTTCTGAGGTAATAGAGTCATAAACCTATGTGCTAAGATCTTCCTGTTTATAAGGCTGAATAAACTGTAAAATAATTATTTTTTGTTGCAATACTAATAGGGTCTCTTTCTTTTCCTGGTTCCTCAAAGTAGGAATGGAAAAAATTTCCCTAGGAGAACTTTTCATAGTAGAGAATAGAAATAAAGACACAGTGATAACTAAAAAAAAAAAAAGCTCCCCTAAGTGAAATAAATTAGTTTTAACTAGTCTTTAATTTAATTTTCTTGCAGCTTCTCCTCTTAAAAATAATGATGAAGGTTCTCTGGACATATATGCTGGGTTGGACAGTGCTGTTTCTGGTATGTAAATCTATTCTCTATATATAAAAGCCTAATCGACAGTTCAACTGGTCGCTATGACGCGCACTGACCACTAGGAGGCAGACGCTCAATGCAGGAGCTGCCCCCTCGTGGTTAGTGAGCTCCTACAGCTGGATGCTGCTCAGCTGACAGCTGGGCGCCAGACGACGGGGTAACAGGCTGGCGATCGCAGCTGCTGTGGCGCGAGCCTCTCCCACCGACACTCCCCATGTGCGCCCCTCCCCCATCTGGACCAGGACTGGCATCAGGACTGACCAGGAGCAAGCCCGTGGCCCCTTCTCAGTCATGGGTGCACCGGTATCGCCCTAGGATGGGTGCATGGAGACTGCAGCGGAATGTCAGCGAGCCTACTGAGTGGCAGTGGGGCCGGGATGAACGGAAGCGGCATGGCACCCGGCCTTGGCTCCGGCTCCTCCCTGGCTGCCTGCTGCTTCTCGTACTACTACATCCCTCAGGGGATGTTGGACTGCGGGTTTCGGCCAGATCCCCACAGGCCACGCCCAGGGACCCCCCCACCGGTACATGAAATAGTTTCATTTTGTTTGGTCAGTCTATTGAAAGTGTTTATTTTGTTACTAATTTCTAGAATAACTCATAGATCCTGAACAATCTGCCCATTTTTTTGAAATGATTACACTTAGGTAATTGTATTCTTGCCCAAAGCTTGATCAGTAAAACAACTTAGTGCTCAGGTTTGTTATTCATCTAGGTCTCAGATTTAACTACATTGTGCAAAAATATTTTGTACCATTGAAAAGCAACTGATGGTCTTGTCTGTACATATTACTACTCATACTATGACAGGTTACATGATACTAGGACTTTTGAAAAGGATAGTTACTATAAATATTTTCAAATATATCAGTAAGATTGTGATATGCAGAGAGCCTCATGACCTATCCAAATTGGAAACCTTTTCCATGCTTTTCCATGATCAAATCTCTAAGGCTTTGAACACATATCACCCTCATACCTGATTTGTTGACATAGCATTTTAGGTAAATTGCTTTTCCAACTCTAATCTGTCAAATCATTATAAATATGGATGAAATGCAGGAGATGGAGAAATGTATAGTTCATTGAGTTGTGATAGACACAACATCCAAAATTTTAAACACATTTCTTTCTTCTTCACCTTTATTGAGTTGTAATTGACATAAAATTAAGATTAATGAGTACATGTGTTGATTTGATACATTTGTGTATTGCAAAATGATTACCACCATAGAATTAGCTGACACCTGCATCACATTACATGATTACTGTCTTTTTTTGTGGTGAGAACATTTAAGATTCTCTTAGCAACTTTCAATTATGTAATACAGTATTATTAACTCTAATGACTATGCTGTATATTAGCTCACCAGAACTTATTCATCTTACACTGGAAGTTTGTACTTTGGTCAACATATCTTTTTCCTCACTCCAACCTCCAGCTAACCACTGTTCTAGTTTCTGTTTCTGTGCATTTGGCTTTTTTAGATTCCACATGGAAGTGATATCATACAGTGTGTGTCTTTTTCTGGTTTATTTCACTTACTATAATGCCTTCAAGGTCCATGTTGTCATAAATGACAGAATGTCCTTCTTTCTCATGACTGACTAATAATTCCATTGTGTTGTACACACGCACACATACCTTTTTTATCCATTCATCCATTGTTGGACATTTCGGTTTTTTCTATATATTGCCTATTGTGAATAATGCCAAAGTGGACATACAGAGTGCAGACATCTCTGTAAGGTCCTGTTTTCACTTCTATTTATTGATTTCAGAGAGGAAGAGAGAGGGAGAGAGAGATAGAAATATCAGTGATGAGAGAGAATCATTGATCAGCTGCCTCCTGAATGCCCTCCACTGGGGATTGAGCCCAAAACCCAGGCATGTGCCCTGACCAGGAATCAAACTGACCTCCTGGTTTCTGGGCCTATCCTCAACCACTGAACTACACCAGCCGTTATATATTTTGGGTATTAAAACTTTTATCAGATAAGTAATTTGCAAATATTTTCTTCCATTGGGTAGGTTGCCTTTTCATTTTGTTGAAGGTTTCTTTTGCTGTGCAGGAGCTTTTTAATTTGATGTAGTCCCACTTGTTTATTTTTGCTTTCATTGTGTTTGTTTTTAGTGTCAAATCCAGAAAAATCATTACCTCCTGTCTTTTCACCCCCTAGGAGATTTATGGTTTCAGGTCTTATATTTAAGTCTTTAATCCATTTTGAGTTGAATATTTGCATATGGTGTAAGATAGGGATCCAGTTGTTTTTTTGTTGTTGTTTTTTTTAATATATTTGTATTGATTTCAGAGAGGAAGGGAGAGGGAAAGAGAAAGAGAAACATCAACAATGAGAGAGAATCATCAATCGGCTGCCTCCTGCACGCCCCCCACCTGGGATTGAGTCCGCAACCTGGGCATGTGCCCTTGACTGGAATCAAACCCAGGACCCTTCAGTCCACAGGCTGACGCTCTATCCACTGAGCCAAACCGGCTAGGACAGGGATCCAGTTTTATTCTTTTGCATGTGGTTGTTCAGTTTTGAATGGAACAGGCTCTTTATTGAAGAGACTAACTTTCTCCATTGTATATTCTTGGCTTCTTTGTCATAAATTAATTGACTATATGTGTGAGAGCTTATTTCTGGGCTTTCTGTTTTGTTCCTTGCTCTATATGTCAGTTTTTATGCCAATACATATAGTTTTGATTACTGTAGGTGTGTACTATTGTTTGAAATCAGAAATTGTGATACTTTCAGCTTTATCTTTTGTAAGATTGCTTTAGCTATTTGTAGTCTTTGTGGTTGCATACAAATTTTACGATTGTTGTATTTCTGTGAAAAATGACATTGGAATTTTTATGGTATTGCATTGACTCTGGAAAGACATATTTTAATATAAGGTTTTCTTTTTGTTTGTTTGTTTGTTTTAGATAGTTCTTCCAAGTCCTGTGAACCATCCAGAAATTGTTTGGATTTGTATGAAGAAATTCTTACTGAAGAAGGAACTGCAAAGGAGGCAACATATAATGATGTATGGGTTGCCAGAATTATTAAAGACAGTTATTTTACACTTTTATAGCTCTTTACACTCATTCACTTACTTTTGGACAAACATTCTGTGTTTAGGAAGGAACTCTTAGGCTAAAAGAATATTTAAGTCAGTTTCTGTCTTTAGATCTGCTCTTTAAATAATGTTTTCTGAATGCTTGTCTAAATTTAGTTATAATTTTGTTTGATTAAATTTAAGTCTCTAAATATATAAAACATCAACAATCAGTGTGATATAACATTTTATCTTTTCATGATTTGTACTAAGTTATAAGATGTCCTAAGACTTAAATTAGAAATTTCTTTCTACCTTATTTGAATTTAAGGTTTGGAGAGTGAATCTGAAACCAAACAAAATACATTATTGGTAGGGTCAACTTTATTTATTTTTAAATTTTTATTGAATTCATTGGGGGTAACATTGGCTAATAAAATTATATAGGTTTCAAGTGTACAGTTTTATAATGCAACATCTATATATTGTATTCTGTGTTCACCATCCAAATTCAAGTCTCTCTTTATCACCATTTATTCTCCCTTTACCCTCTTCCACCTACCCGACGCCCTTCCCCTCTTGTAATCACCATACTGTTGTCTGTGTTTAAGTCCAACTTTAAAACCAGTAATCTTACTAAATCCCTGTGAGCAGAACTAGACCTCATCTCCCCTTTTTAGTGGTTGATTTATAAAATTTTAAATATTTTAAAATGTCATTTAAGCTAAGAAAATAGTTTAGAATGATGCTTAAATTAATCTTCTTATATATTACAGTTGCAAATAAAATATGGAAAATGTCAGCTACAAATGAAAGAGCTGATGAAAAAGTTTAAGGAAATACAGACACAGGTACTATTATAATGAATATTTTATTTTTTGTCCTATTAACTTTTAAAATAAAAAAAATTGCTTAGAAATTAAAATTCTAAAGCGTTGGCATTTTATAAGGAAATTTTCTTCTTAGTATTAAATGAAATAGAAAATCTGTCAAAACATGCATAATTTCCTATACAACTGATGAAGGAAAACTGCTTGATTTGTTAAATGACATTTACATAAAAGATCTGTTAGCTAGTTACCAGTTAAATAATAGAAAATTTGTAGAGATGAGATTAGTTGGTTTAAAAGAGAACGGTTTGATGAGTAAAGACTTAGAATGGCTGTTGGGGAAAATGGTGATGCTCTTAGTATTTTTGCCAACGTGATTTTGTGATCATGCTGCAAAAATCAGGAATGTCGTGTTTTGTTCCTATTTTTATTTTTTAGTAATGTTTCTCTTTTCTGTTTCCCCCAAAGAACCAGTCAATTCTAGATTCATTCTTTTTTTAAAAAAAAAAAAAATATTTTTATGTTTTTATTGATTTCAGAGAGGAAGGAAGAGAGAGAGATAGATCCAATGATGAGAGAGAATTATGGATTGGCTGTCTCCTGCAAGTTCCCCACTGGGGATCAAGCCCACAACCTGGGCATGTGCCGTTGACTGGAATCGAACCTGGGACCTTTCGGTTCGCAGGCTGATGCTCTATCCACTGAGCCAAACAGGCCAGGGCTAGATTCATTCTTTGTTCATCTGAGAATTAGTTATATTGTTGCACATTAAAGCTAAGTTGTTAAATATAACCTAATTTTTATCATTTTTATTTTTAGTTTTCAAGATAATGGCCCTGGGAGAACTTTTTTTATTTGTGTGTGTGTTTTTTTCATTTTGATTCCTATTTTAAGTAGTTTCACTTTAAATGACTTTCTCTGGTGCCATTTATCTTCTCTGAATCTCAGCTGCCCCATCTGTATGATGAGCATAATAGCACTTCTCATAGGACTTTCTTGAGAATTATATAAGATGTAATATATGATGCTTGGCATGTAGTTAGCATTCAATAATCATTAGCTATTATAAGTAGTAGTTTAATAATCCTATAATATATACTTTATTAAATATATTTTATGATGTTTAGAATTTCAGCTTAAAAACTGAAAACCAGTCTCTTAAGAAGAATATTTCGGCACTTATCAAAACTGCTAGAATGGAAATACACCGCAAGGATGAAGAAATTAGTAGCCTTCACCAAAGGTATAATTGAGAGGTTTGGATCTATAAATTACATCGGTATTGATATGTGTAACATTTTTAACTTTGCAAAGATATAAAAGTGATGCATTTTATTAAATATGTACGGTTTTACTGTAAGTGACTAATGGTATATTATAATGGTATATTATAATGACATATATGATTATTAAGTAGAATATTGCCACATACCTCTGAATATATTCAGTTTTCAATATACTGGGATCTTTCTCTGGTATTCTTTACTCCTGAGAAGATGGTTGTATATGTGTTATGGGTCCTTCTAAGCCCCCACTAAATTACTAAAGTATCAAAAGTGCATCTGTGCTCATATCTCTTATCCTATATAATAAAAGGGTAATATGCAAATTGTGCAAATTGACCCTAACAGCAGAATGACTGGGAATGACTGGTCACTATGACACACACTGACCACCAGGGGGCAGGCGCTCAATGCGCTCCCACAGGGGAAGCTCTGCTCAGCCACAAGCCAGGCTGCCAGCTGCCAGCACAGCGGTGGTGGTGGGAGCCTCTCCCGCCTCCTCAGCAGCGCTAAGGATGTCCGAATGCAGCTTAGGCCTGCTCCCCCCTGGCAAGTGGACATCCCCCTAGGGTTCCCGGGCTGCCAGAGGAATATCTGACTGCCAGCTTAGGCCCATTTCCCCGGGGAGCGGGCCTAAGCCAGCAGGTGGACATCCCCCAAGGAGTCCCGGACTGCGAGAGGGCACAGGCAGGGCTGAGGGACCCCCCTGAGTGCACAAATTTTTGTGCACTGGGACTCTAGTCAGTAGATAACCCCGAAACTATCTCTCAATTGTATATTCTTTTCTCTCTCAAATGGATTCTCTCTCTCTCTCTCTCTCTCTCTCTCTCTCGTTGGGGCTAATAATCTGTTCCAGAGAATATCTCTCTTCTCCTTTGTAGTCAAACCCCCAAACAATATATAAACTTCCTGTCTCAATTTCCTATTTCTACTTACTCTCGAACCTAATACATGCTGACTTGTTTCCATTTGTCCATTGAAACAGTTATCATTTGGTTAACACTAACTACCACTAAATACATCAAGTAATTTTGACTTCTCATTTTAACTGATACTCATATGCTCTTGGACATAGTTGACCCTCCTTTCCTGAAATAGTTTTCTCCCTTTGGCTTTCATAATTTTTAGTTTTCTTCCTAAGTTGAGATTTATTCTTCTGTACTTGGCTAAGTTGGAATTCCTCAAAGCTTATCTATGTCTGTCAGTATTTTCTGATGAAGTAATCTTACTCATCCTAGGTCATTTCCATTTATATGTAGATTACTACTTCACATCTGTATAAAATTTTAAAAATTATCTCATCCAAAACTGAATTTATGATCAAATCTCTTTCATTGAGCTGAATAGATTTCCTATCATTCATTCAGCTGGTGTACGTTAGAGACCTAGGTGTAGAATGACCATTTAATTTATTGCCCAAACCAGGGCACTTTTGTAAAGACCCTATCTCCAAATAAGACCACATTTTGAAGAACTGGGGATTAGGATTTCAACAAATGAATTTTGAGGGGATACAGTGCAATCAAACAAGATCCATATAAGTTCTACTCATTGCCTTAGGTTGTATATCTCCTATGTTCTCCTTTGTTGTATAAAAATCTCCTCCTGTTCTCTACACATAGTACTAATTGGGAGTAGATTTGTGGAAATTCAGGGAAGTTTTGGAAGGAAGTTCAGGAAGATTGACTTATTATAAAAAATTAAAATTAGTTATTTACATACTTGTTAAGAAAACTGCTAATTTTCCGAAACATTAATATAAAACTTTAAGACTTAGGATTTTTTAAAAAACGCACAAAACAATAAATACCATTTCCTTAGGAAAGAATGACAACTCTTTATTCTTTTTCTTTGTGCAGTATGTGCTACTTTAAGATGGCTATTGATGCTTTGGTTTACTGTGGGATTATATGTAAAACAGGTCATCTCTGTTTTCCCACAGTTTCATCTTCCTTCTGTTTCAGTTGGCCTACAGTGAGTGAGGGTAAAAAATCATGTCACTGTTCTAAAAGAAGTGAATTTGTGGTTAGTTTGGGAGTTCTATGCCTGTCGTGAAGAAAGTCTAAAAGACATTGGCAAGTGCTAGGATAGAACTGAGACATTCTCCAGAGCTTGTTTGAAAAGAGAAATGAAAGAGAGTTCCATGGTTTGAAAACTGGCCCATTTAGTTGGAAGCTGGTAACTTCTTACTACTCATGCCTTTATACAAAGTAAAATTAGTGTTTCTAGTATGTGAGCCCCTGACTTTTAAAGTGTATTACATGTGATTAAAATTTAGATTATTAAAAAGCAATAATTTTTTGTTGTTGTTAATTTCTATTTCTTAATAGATTGTCTGAGTTTCCACATTTTCGAAATAATCGTAAAACTGCAAGGACGTCAGATATAGTTAAAACAAAAGACTTTACATCCAGACCTCCCCATTTGGATGATTGTGCAAAGACTGATCACAAGGTGCAATGTGATATTTCTAAAGATGGACATCATAGCACTTCACTCCCAAACATCGAAAAGGAAGTAAAACCGCATTTGGAAAAAAAAAGCACTTTGCATTTGCCTTCATCTATTGAAAAACACTGCACCAATGGCATTTGGTCACGTTCCCATTATCAGGTTGGTGAGAGTAGCTCAAGTGAGGATAATAGAAGAGGGAAGAAAGATAGTGGATATAGCTATTATAGTAGAGGAACTGATAGAATACGAAAAGACTTAAACACTAGCTGTGGTGATGGTGAACCAAGGAACTCAGAGGCCAGTCCAAGGCTACAAGGACGTTCTGAGAAATATGGTAAAAGTGAATCAAAGACTGAAAGCAAAAATTCAAAGTTTAAAAGTAACACAGATTTGGATTATAAAAATGAACGCTTTGGCTGTTCCTGGCAGAAGGAGACCTTTAGAGAGAGGTCACATACTCGAGTAGAATCTCAGAGCGATAGAAAACTAGAGAGGCAAAGTGAAAGATCACAAAATATAAATAAAAAAGAACTTAAATCACAAGACAAAGAAGAAAGAAAAGTTGATCAAAAACCCAAATCAGTAGTAAAAGACCAAGATTATTGGCGAAGGTCTGAACGAGTATCATCTCTTCCTCATTCTAAGAATGAAATAAAATCTCATAATTCAAGTAAATACCATCTAGAAGACAGAAGAGACAGGGAAGATGGTAAAAGAGACCGGGGTGTAAGTAATCATAGTTTTCAAGAAGGAAGATGTTCATCCTCCCTTTCAACCAGTAGAACTCACAAACACATTGACCCCAAGGAAGTTGATGCTGTGCACCAAAGGGGAAATACACCTTTAGAAGCAGAAAGGCATAGAACTGAAGATAAGAGGAAAAGAGAACAAGAAAGCAAAGAAGAAAACAGGTATATGAGAAGTGAAAAAAGAACATCTATGGGACATTTGCAGAAGATTAACAAAGAAACCAAGCAAACCACTACTGATTTAAAGAGACAGAATGGACTGAAAAATGATAAAGGTGAAGTTTCTAATAATGATGTTTCTGAACGCACAGATAATAAAGACCTTGCAATTAAAGCCGAGAGTGGTCCAAATGAAACAAAAAACAAAGACTTAAAGTTGAGTTTTATGGAAAAATTGAACTTAACTCTTTCTCCTGCTAAAAAGCAGCCTATTCCTCAGAATAATCAGCATAAAATAACCAATACTCCCAAATCCAGTGGCATATGTGATTTAGAGTCCTTGGTACAGGATAAAACAGTGATATGTGTTCCCTCTGTGAGTGAACATATCACAGAGGAAACCAAATCAAAGTTATTGGAACCAGAAGATGCTCTTGCAACAGCATCATCTGAACCCAGGACCAGTATTCTGGAAAGGAAAACGGAAGAAGAAAATAGTTTGTTAATTAAATCTGTTGAGAATACTACGCAGTGTGACTTGCCCATTTGTGGTACAGAGACTTCTTCTTCAGTACCTGTGGAAATGGAACAAGCAGGATCTTTGTTTCCTTCAGCAGCAGAAATGGAACAAACCATTAATGGTACAAGGACAGCAGTACCTGTGGCACTGGACATACTACAAACAAATGTTTCTCAAAACTTTGGCATGGAATTGGATACCAAAAGAAATGACAGTTTAAATTTGTGTAATATTTCTGAAGTTACGGAAATGAAGGAGGCTTTTTCAACAAAAGTTGCCAAATCCAATGAAAGCATTTTGCAGCCTTCAATTGAAAAAGCTGACATTTTGCCAGTAGTCCTTTCAGAAGTTGGTAATCCAAAGTTCGAGCCTTCTCTTGTAGAAACACCACTGGTTGAGAGTGAGTCTTGTCATCTGGAGCCTTGTTTACCTAAAGAGACTCTAAAATCTTCACTTCAGCATACTGAGTTAATGGACCACAAAATGGAAATTGGTGAAACAAACTCAGTATATAATGATGAGAATTCGGTTCTGAGCATTGACCTTAATCACCTAAGACCTATTCCAGAAATCATTAGTCCTCTGAGTAGTCCAGTGAGACCTGTAGCAAAAGTACTTAGATTGGAAAGCCCCTCTCGAGTTCCATTATATAACAATCATAAAGGTAATAGTTTATATTTTATAACTTAATCTTTTTTTGAGAATGTAAAATGCATAAACAAGATGAAGTGCTTTTTCTTTTTTCTTTTTTTTTGGTGGGGCGGGGGGGGGGGTGGAGGGTAGGGGCAGGAATGAGCTGTGCCCAGCAGATGTGGACCTTCTGAGAGCCTGAGAGGAAGTTACATGTCAGAAAGTCAAGTGTCACCGTCAGCAGGGTGGATATGTCTGTGGGGGATTCACTCAGATGTTGTCATACACCTTGCATTGTCACTCTTGTTGGTTCTGAAAACAGAGGGATGAGCAAGAGGTAGATGAGGTAGACGAAGGAGAGTCCATTGTACTGGAATGCACATGAAGTCACACTTCCTCTGAGCTCCAGAACCAGGGTGAGGCTCTGGGGAACACAGACACATACGAGGAGGAACTGGATTGTCTAGCATCTGGGCAGGAACTCGGGGTGGCTTTCTCCCAGACAGAGGTACACGCAGGGATCATTGTTCCTATGCTGGGACCTCTTCAGTAGCAGGGTTGACTGGCAGCCATTTCTGTTTGCTTCGCCCTGCTTTTTCTTTTTTAATAACAACACATTCAGACTTACATTAACTAGAAATTGAGCCTTTTGTCTTAATTTAGGTAATTTTTAAAAATATATACTTTTATTGATTTCATAGGAAGGGAGAGGGAGAGAGTAATAGAAACATCAATGATGAAAGAGAATCATCGATTGGCTGCCTCTTGCATGCCCCCTACTGAGGATTAAGCCCTCCTAATTCATAGGTCAACGCTCAACCACTGACCCACACTGGCTGGGCAATAATTTATTTATTTATTTATTTTTATTTTTTTAAATTAAATCTTTATTGTTCAGATTATTACAGCTGTTCCTCTTTTTTCCCCCCATAGCTCCCCTCCACCCAGTTCCCACCCCAC
>NW_005364031.1:464145-471116 GCF_000412655.1 Myotis brandtii
AAGCAATGCAAGCAGCTGTGGGGCCTTGGGCCTTCTCTTGGTCTCTCTGACCCAGCTGCAGTTTGTTAGGTAATTTTCAGATTGCAAAGGGCCAGGCCTTTCATATGCAAAAGCCTCTGCACACAGCTTGGGTGGGGCGGGGTCTCAGGGGATCAACAGGGCAGAGCAAGCAGCTATGGCTGCTCCTCAGCCCTATCCTAAGAGGCCCTGCGTCTCAGTGTCCTGGTAATCATTGCAAGCACCTCTGAGAGAGCTGCCTTCGAGTTCCAACCGATGCCAGACAGTCCAGTTTCTCCCTGTATGAGTCTGGGTCCCCAGAGACTCGCCCAGAACTGGAGTTCAGAGCAGTCTGGAGCTTGAGACTCCCAATTGAAAAAGACAACCATGTCCTCAGCTGCCAGCCGTTTCCACATGCGCCTCCGTACCTCTGCACTTTACTTCCGCACCTCCTCTGAGTCTCAGTGTGCTTTTTTCTTTCCTTCTAGTTGTAGAATTTCCACTCAGCCAGTCTTCCTGTGGTTCTGGATGATGTCCGTTTTGTCTTTTAGTTGTATTTTTGAAGTTGTGCGAGGCAGCAATTTCTGGTGTTTACCTGTGCCGCCATCTTGGTTTCTCTCAATAATTTTTTAAAAAATTTTTTATTGATTAAGTTATTACATATGTGTCCTTATCCCCACGATACCCCCCCCCACCCCCCAGTAATTCTTATTTCTACAAAAAGAAGGAGTGGAAGGACAGATTATTTCAGATATTCTTTGCTTGCTTGCTTTCAGATCTATTTTTTATTTTTATTTTTTAGGGAGAGTGTAAGAGAGGGAAAGACAGAGAAACATTGATGTGAAAGAAACACAATTGATTGGTTGCTTCCACCAGGGCCTGGGCTGGGGAGGAGCTTGCAACCGAGGTATGTGCCCTTGACTGGAATCAAACCCGGAACTCTTTGGTCCTCAGGCCAGTGCTCTATTCACTGAGCAAAACTGGCTAGTACCAGATCAGTTTTTATTGTTCAAAAGCTATCATCAGATGGCATAGAGTAGGTGATGCTGCTAACCTGAAGTAAAGATACCTGAACAATAGATTGATGGTTATCCAAAAAACCAAACTATCACTGTTGTCAGACACTTGAATACCTTCTGAGAACAGTAAAAACCAGTGATATGAGTAAGTGTTAGGCATTAACATTCTGTAAAAAGGTATTAAAATAATGAAATGCTTCAGCATTTTTTTTTTTTGGTTATATTTAGTAAAGAAATATCAAATGACTATGATTCTAAGGGTCATGTGATTATCATATACTTTTCTCTTCCACAGATGTGTTTCCACCAAATTCAGCTCATTCCACCTCCAAGAGTCAGTCTGATCTCAACAAGGAAAATCAAAAGCCCATTTGCAAGTCTGACAAATTTACAGAGGCAGACTCTCATAAGAATTCATCTTTAGTTGAATTAGAAGAAGGAGAAATTATAAGCGACAGTGAAAACTCTAAACTACAAAATGGTTTTGAAGAAATTGCCAAACCTAGAGCTTCTACTGAAGGGCAGAACAGAAAAACTAGTCCAGGAAATAAGAAAAGTACTGTGCATTTGGATAAAGACAAAAGGAAAACATCTATGAAAGTTCAACAGACCAAAAGGAATTGGAATAAGAGACAGAGTGAATCTAGCAGGTCTTCAAAAACAGAGAAAAAAGATAAGACAATGAGCACCTCCGTTCTGGAAAAAATAGTTCCAATTATTGCTGTACCTTCTTCTGTACCAGAGGTTATGCACATGTTACGAATGATAAGAAAACATGTAAGGAAAAACTACATGAAATTCAAGATTAAATTTCCATTAAAACAATTTCATAGAATTATTGAGTCAGCAATTTTGAGTTTTACATCACTCATTAAACACCTTGACTTATCCAAAATCTCTAAGTCAGTGACTACTTTACAGAAGAATCTTTGTGATGTTATAGAATCCAAACTTAAGCAAGTTAAAAAGAATGGCATAGTGGATCGGTTATTTGAACAACAACTACCAGATATGAAAAAGAAAGCATGGAAATTTGTAGATGAACAACTTGATCATTTATTTGCAAAGCTTAAGAAAATCTTAATAAAGTTTTGTGGTTTCACAAACTTTGGCAGTGATAGTGATGAAGGGAAATTGGACAAAAGTAAAGAAAAACTACAATATTCAAATTGTCAGAAGGGGAATATGGTCAACTCCAGCAAAGAAATGCCGAAAAAGAAATCCTCAAAATCAGAAGATTCTTATTACAGGGACTCACTAGGATGTAAAAAATCTGAGGTGAAAAAGAAATCCTCAAAATCAGAAGATTCTATTTATTACAGGGACTCACTAGGATGTAAAAAATCTGAGGACAAACATCAAGACCAAAATAACTCTGAAATTAACACATTAAAGAATGACATTAAAAAAAGCTTTAACACTTGCTTTGATAATAATATTAAATGCCCTCAATCTGAAGAGCATTCCTTGGAACTGAACTGTCCGAGCACCCCAAAGCCAGGAAAAATGGAAGGCACCACTATAGAGGATACACAGACATCCCAGCATGCAGCTTTGAAGCCAGAACGCTGTTTTGAGATTCTTACTGAACAGCAAGCATCTAGCCTCACTTTTAATTTAGTGAGTGATGCACAGATGGGTGAGATATTTAAAAGTTTGTTGCAAGGTTCTGATCTTTTGGACAACAGTGTTAACTGTAATGAAAAAAGTGAGTGGGAGTTAAAGACTCCAGAGAAACAGCTGTTAGAGAGTCTTAAGTGTGAATCTATACCAGCTTGTACAACAGAAGAGCTAGTTTCAGGGGTGGTTTCTCCATGTCCTAAAATGATTAGTGATGATAATTGGTCATTATTATCATCTGAGAAAGGCCCATCTCTGTCTTCAGGGCTGTCGTTGCCAGTTCATCCTGATGTGTTGGATGAAAGTTGTATGTTTGAAGTCTCCACTAACATAGCTTTAAGTAAAGATAATGTATGCAGTTCAGAAAAGAGCAAGCCCTGCATTTCTTCCATCCTGCTTGAAGATTTAGCAGTATCTTTAACAGTACCATCACCTCTGAAGTCGGATGGTCATCTCAGTTTTTTAAAGCCTGAAGTTTTGTCTAGTTCAACTCCTGAAGAGGTTATTAGTGCCCATTTTAGTGAAGACGCCTTACTTGAGGAAGAGGATGCATCGGAACAAGATATTCACTTAGCTCTGGAGTCTGATAATTCGAGCAGTAAATCAAGTTGTTCTTCATCATGGACAAGCCGGTCTGTTGCTCCAGGCTTTCAGTACCACCCTAATCTACCCATGCATGCTGTCATAATGGAAAAGTCCAATGATCACTTCATTGTGAAAATACGGCACACAGCACCACCTACTCCCTCCAGTCTTATACAGAATATGGTGGCTGGTGAGTCATTGACATCTTTGCCCAGAGTGGGAAAGGAAACTGATGAAGCAGCAGAGAAGGAATGTATTTCATGTCAGAACACAGTTTTTAAATCTGTGGAAGAATTGAAACATTCCAACGAAAATGTTGACAGCAGTAAATCAGCTCATGAAGAACAGGGTTGTATGATACAAACACAGGTTCCTGATATATATGAATTCCTTAAAGATGCTTCTGGTAAAGTGGATCATAGTAATGAAGTGGCTGATCAGTGCTTCAAGTTGCATCAAGTATGGGAACCAAAAGTGCCTGAAAGCATTGCAGGATTGCCTGCCATGGAAGAAATTCCACATTCTGTCGAGGGTCATCTTCCAAACACATATGTAGACCTCACAAAAGATCCAGTCACTGAGACTAAAAACTTGGGGGAATTCATAGAAGTAGGAGTTTTAAACAATCAGTTGGGATGTTCTGGTAGCAATTTGGATCAAAATGCTCAGATATTAGACAGTGTGCAGCCCGATACTGTAGATGCTTTTATTGATTTGACGCAAGGTGTTTCAAATGAGAGTAAAAGTGAAGATAACCATCCTGCTTTAGCTGTTGGACACTTGGAGTGTGAGGTGTTTTGTGTAGATGAAGGTAACTGTAAGGAAAAAAAGGTGCAAGTGGCAAACGAGTCTTTGGAATGCATGGTTGTGGAAAGCTGTATTGATTTGACCTCAGACTCTCCCAGTTCATGTGAAATAAAAAAGGATGATTTAAAATCAGAACCGGAATCAAATTCTGATAATTTAGAGTTGCCTGTGGCTTTGGATAATGCTCACAAAAAGAGGAAAAAACTTTCTAATCTAAATCATTCTTGTCAGAAAAAACAGAGAAAGGAAACGGACTTAATCAGTAAGGAAAGGACCAAGAAAATTACCCAAAATTCTGGTGAGAATGGAGAAGCTCACCAAAGGAAAGCCAGTAAGAAAAAGGCCCCTACAGTGATGAAAGATCCTTCATCATTAAAGGCAAGCCCCAGGATTAAGGACCACCCGTCAGCAGCATCTGGCACTTCTGTAAACCTTTCTGCAAAGAATATTATTAAAAAGAAAGGAGAAATTGTAGTTTCATGGACAAGGTAAGGATCTTATGAGACATTTTTTTATTTTTTTAATATGGAAGGCTTCATGAATTTGCATGTTCTAGCACAGGGGCCATGCTATTCTTCTCTGTATTGTTCCAATTTTAGTGTATGTGCTGCCAAATCAAGCACTTATGAGACATTTAAATCAACAGGAAACTTTGAGAAGCCAGAAATCTATACTGTCATGTCATAGTTCTATCCCACCCTAAAATAAGGAAAGTGATGACTTCAAAAGTAGTCAAAGTTAATAGAGAATACATTCTAGGGTATAATCTATAGCAGTAGCTCTTAACCAGGGATGTGCATTAGCACCATGGATAGAACTTTTCATTGTGTTTTAACCTAACTTTGTTAATTAAAAAAAATGATTCTTTGTAAAGAACTGGTATCACATTTTAGAAAGGAAGAATGATGGGTGGGGTGGTGAAATAGAGCAAAAAGTGTGACCATTTATAATTTGAGCATTTCCCTAAATTAAGAGTTTCCAAAAAGTTTATAAACAGATTGTACTTTTTACTTTTACGTGAACTGTTTGAGAAATGCTGATTTCAAGACCCCATTTCAGACATAAGGGTAGCCACAGTTGTAAACCATTTCACTAGAGCAGGGGTGGGGAACGTCCAGCCCATGGGCCGTATAAGGTCTATGAAATCATTTGGTCTGGCCCTGCCAAGGCATTAGGGGCAAGTTAATTAAGTGTTTGACCAAATATAGCAGGCTAATTTTTTTAAGTGGATAATTTTGTATGGCCCATGAATGATGTTTATAAATATCCAAATAGCCTTTGGCAGAAAAAAGTTCCCCACCCCTGCACTAGAGGTTCATGATCTGCAGGCTTAACTAGAGTGCATAATGAGGGAAGCTGAATTTTGAAATTGGTCATTATTTTATTTAATACCATATACATCTATGCCTTAATTTCTGGTAACTTGGAGATGACACAGTAAAATCTTAGAGATTGTAATAATACATATTGGTTCTGCCCATGTACAAAAAGCAGAGGCCTGGGTATTGGAAGATTTGGATTCTATTTTACTTTCGTTCTTTTGCTTATTAAGTCTGTCGTCATGTTTGACCCTAATTTTTAAGGTACTGTATACATTAAAGGTAGAATTTTTAAAAATCTATCCTTTTGTCATTAGAATAATAAATGAGTATGTTAGTTTTAGAGAATTTTGGAAATACGTATGTGCTTACAGATTATTGTCAATGTTTTGATATACACGCTTTTTCTTCTATGGGTTTTAATAAAAATGTCACCTATTGATGGACATTAAGACAGTGGAATTTTTGATACCTTTCTGCTTTAATCTACAAAAGCTAAATAACATTTTCTCCCTGTAGAAATGATGACCGGGAAATTTTATTGGAGTGTCAGAAAAGCGGGCCATCAATAGAAACATTTTCTTATGTAGCTGCCAAGTTGAATAAAGATTCATCTCAGGTAACTTCCCAATTTTTACATCTCTGTAGTTTCACAGATGTTACTACTTAAATACTTAGATTTCATTTTAACATATTTAAAATATGTAGATACTTATTGGCCAACTTCTTTAAAAGTATGGCTTTTTATGTTGGACTGTTAAAAACTTGGCGATTGTGGAAGAACAATCCTAATTTATTTTTCTGTTGTCTTACATTTACTTATTTTGATCTTAAACAATTTTGTAATGTTTATTGTTTAAGAAAGTTTAGTATTGATTCTTGAATTGGGGTAGTGAACACACAGTATGATACACAGATGATGTATAATAGAATTGTACACCTGAAACCTATATAATTTTATTAATATCACCCAATAAATTGAATTTAGAAAAGAAAGATTAATATTGAAAGTTAAATTAGCAATCACCTTTAGTATGAAGATATTTTATTTTTCCAGACATTACTTCATCTCTTTATTATTGACAGTAACTTTCTTTAGATGTTTTGTGGAAGTAGTCATAAAAAAAGATCTCATTGTAATACTTATAATTAATACTCATTTTTTACTTTTCAGGTCTCAGAAAGATTCCAGCAACTATTGAAGCTCTTTGAAAAGTCAAAATGCAGGTAGTTAATGGTTATACTACAGAAGATTAGTAAAATAGATCTTTGATACTGTAACTCTGCAGTTAATGGCCTTTAGTCATCAAAGATGTGAGTAGTGGGTGAGAGACATCCAGTTGGGGTCCTGCTTCAGTCAGAGGTTGGAGGATGATTGCTTGTGCAGGCTTCTAAGGTCACCAAACCCACAGGATGTGCTCAGAGTTGCATTTCAGATCAGCATGGCATTCCTCCTTAACCTTCCAACTGCTGATGAGTCTAAAGTGGGAGGGAATCCATTTGATCAATAAAAATTTTTAATATTTTAAAATATAAAACATATACTTGGAATCCATTGTCATCTGAATAGATGACATGATTTACCATGTTAAATTATTAATAATGTTCACAGACCTGTTTCCTC
>NW_005364031.1:471150-477228 GCF_000412655.1 Myotis brandtii
CATTCTACAAGTTTATTAAGGCAACAATGTTTTTCAGCAGGATTTTCCTGTAAGACCTGAATCAGCTGCTTAAATATTTGGACTTTATAGAAGAAAAATTATAAAGATATTTAAGATATCATTTTTCAGTTGATTTGTAGTCATGATTATTTAAATGCAAAACACCCAAGTTTAAATTAAATTAAGTTCAGATTAAATTAAATCAGAATAGAAACCATATTTGGCCATAGACCTTAATGTGAAAGGTTCTCGGTATATTTGAGTTATAAATCTGTTAAATCTGTTTCTAGACCTGATGTAAATTGCTGTCTTTAGAAACTGATAATTTCTCTCAAAGCAACTAGTTTGCTATTGGGATATTCAGAAGATGTTTAGTAGTTTATTGTGAAGTTAAAATTATATTTATATAATTCAGAATGTGAGATTTAATAATGGGGAATTTGAAGAAAGAGCTTGTTCTAAAGAACCTTTAAAAATAGTTTAAGGCAGTGATGGCGAACCTTTTGAGCTCGGCGTGTCAGCATTTTGAAAAACGCTAACTTAACTCTGGTGCTGTGTCACATATAGAAATTTTTTGATATTTGCAACCATAGTATAAAAAATATTTATATTTTTGATATTTATTTTATATATTTAAATGCCATTTAACAAAGAAAAATCAACCAAAAAAATGAGTTCGCGTGTCATAGGTTCGCCATCACTGGTTTAAGGCGACAATGACCTGGTTATTTTTCAGATTTACTGTGCTTTAAAATTTTCACCACCTTTAAGAAATTAAATTGAGTCTTTTGTTTCACCTGAATATTTTCTTAAAATATGACTTCTGTTCTCTTGAGAAAATAATGTATATTTATGGAAGAATTAACTTGTATCTGGAAGTGATGCTTATTAATTTGAAATTTCCAAATTCCATTGTAAATCTTTTATTGGATTTGATACTTGAGATTTTATTTGCTTGCATGATAGCATAATGTGTTGCTTCATTCCTAGTTTGTCTCTTAACTGACTTTTCCCTCCAAGTACTATAGTCTCATTAAATTCTTTTCAAAATCAGAGTATAATGATAAGGTTTCCAAACTGATTCTGTAAAAAGCTAGTTTTAAACATCAGAATTATCTAAGTAGAACTCATTTAAAAGAACAACACTTATAAAATGGTCATATCATAAGAATAGAATCATAACTTTAGCTTTTTCTTACAGATAGTTGCTGAATTCCTTGGAGTCTCAATTGATACTGCATACTACACAGAAGCTTGGAATTCCTCATGTTTTAAATGGGGATGTAGAGGGCAGTTTTATGACATGGATTACTAGATTATCTACATTTGTTATTAATTGCTGACTCTTTACTCTCAAGTCAGCTTGTTCCAGTCATCAGTATGATTTGCTTATCTCTTATTAGTCAAGAAACTTATTTTTAAACAGGTTAGAATTTGTTATTAAGATAAAAGCAACAACAATATAATATTGAAACCTTAATTTTGATATTTCAAAGAAATGAGTTTCTTTTCTAGATTTTTAAAAATAGTTTTGTAGCATTTTTAAATTAACCATTAGTTAGTTTGTTTTCATATATTTTTATTTGCTTTTCTAATGGCCTCATTTTGGTAAATTGTAAAGTAATTTAAATAGTGTATCTGTAAATATGTATACTTAAAATGATGTAAAATACTTTGTGTGTGTGTATCTGTGTTTGTGTGTATATACACTTAAAAGGCTTTGCCTAGCCAAGGAATTTTTTTTTATCTGTATAAAATTTTTGTATAAAGGTTGCTTTCAATACCAGTAATGTATAAATAAAACCATGTAAAGTTCTGTTATATTTTGATTAGAATGTTGTTTTTTAAATGTGTTTAGATAATAATTAAAAGGAAAAAAAGGTAAAACTCACGGTGGACATGGGAGGCTATTGTGAAGTTGTTTGGTGATGGTGCAGATGGCTGAATGTCTGTGCATGGATTAATTGGAGAAAGCCAGTTGCCTTTGCCTGCTTTCTCACAGCAGGTACTAGCAGAGTGAAGCAGACCTCTGGGCAGGTGTCCTCAGCTAAAATCAGGGCAGTACAGAAGCTCTTGGGGGTCAAGATTTGGGGAAAGCAGGTAAGGATTGACTAGATTGTGCATTATTTGTTCGCTCTTCCCCCTCCAGATTCATAGGACTGTGGGTCATTATCTAGGCTCAAGACTCTGGAAGTGCCTTAGGAAATTGCCATTTCTCCTATGGTGTGAAGGGGAAGCCCTGCTTGGTAGATAACAAAATGAAATAATTAACTGGTTTTTGTAGTGCCTGCCGTATTGCCTATCTACTTCCCTCTCTTTGAACTTCCAACATGGCCTAGAGCAGTGGTTGGCAAACTCATTAGTCAACAGCCAAATATCAACAGTACAACAATTGAAATTTCTTTTGAGAGCCAAATTTAAACTTAAACTATATAGGTAGGTACATTGTTATTAACTTAATTAGGGTACTCCTAAGGCTTAGGAAGAGCCACACTCAAGGGGCCAAAAAGCCACATGTGGCTCACGAGCCATAGTTTACCGACCACCGGCCTAGAGGGTTGGCCCTCAGTTCTTCCCCAGTGCCTACTGTCACTCAGAAGAGCCCATAATACCACCAGGTTAAATGAGTTCACAAGCCAAAGTAAAGTGATAATTAAGAGATGCCACTGGTTCAAAGAAAAACAACAAACAAGACCCCAGAAATTAAAAATAAAGCCAATAAACATCAAAAGAAAAGATTTTGGTAATGGGATACAAATATAAGAAATAAACCAAGTATAAATATATGAAAACATAATATTTAAATAAAGAACATAACAAAATGGAGTAAAAGTAGAATGGATACAGCTGAAGAATGAATTAGTGAGTTTGAAAATCAGATTGAGAAACTTTTAGAAAGAAGAAGAAAAAAAGTACACAAACAAAACCAAATAGTAAATATGAATGCAGATTTAAGTGAGGTGAAGGATAGAGGATGTGCCAGTATTAGAGTAACAAAAGAAGACCAGAAGAGGAAAAAAAGATCGAAGGGCCAGAGAGTCAAATGAGAGAGAAGGAAGTACCCACATCTAGACATACTGAAAGGAAGAGTTTCACCCTGGCTGGTGTGGCTCAGTTAACGTTGGAGCAACATTCCATACACCAGAAGGTGGCAGGTTTGATTTCTTGGTCAGGGCACATAACCAGGTTGTAGGGTTCAATCCCTCGTCGGAGTGTATGTGGGCTGCAACTTACTGGTGTTTCCTTCCTTTCTCTGGAATCAATTAAAAAATATTCTTAAAAATGTTTCAATTTTTAAAAAACATCCAATTTGAAACAAGTCTCATTTGTTGTGAACACTATTCCAACCCCACTGCTCTTCAATGCCACCTTGCCAACAAATTGGGTGACCATATATGTGTAGGTTTCTTTCTGGAATCTGTGTTTTGTTTATTGGCCTGTTTGTGTAATCATGCACCCATGTTACCACTCTTAATTACTGTAGCTTTCTATGTCTTGATATCCAGGAGACAGTAGTGGCAGTAGTTCTCATCCTTTAGTGTGCTAGTTTCTGCTGAGACTGGGATGAGGCAGCCGGGGAGCCCCTTCTCTTTCCCAGCAGCAGTGCAGTGCCAGGATTACTTCCCTCATCAGGACATTTCAGGTTATTGCTGAGAGGTTATGGGAGAGTCTCCTACTCTGTGCTCCTGTCACTTTCAGATTCTCTACTGAAAAAGAAGTACATTTTCCTGAGCTGCCTGTTGCAGCCTAATAGAAGATTGCTAGAACACACAACCTACATACAGACGCAGCCCACACCTCAGTGGTCTAAAATTGCTCAATTTCTTTTTGAGATATTTCTTCTTTCAGTATAGCATGATTTGCAAGAACACTTTGGGTTTGACTGTCACTCCATTATTGGGTGTTCACATTTGATGAAGCTAGATTCACCCTGAGCAGCTATTGATGAAATCAGACACCACCCATCGATTTGTGACATCGATTCCCAGAGCAATTAATTGTCTGAAAGAAATGCACTCACTCAAATCACTGTAATTATTCACAAATGAAAAAGGAAAATTCTCATTTGTTTCACTTTTCATTTCCAAATGTCTTACACCAGGAATGGCTGCAGCATAGTGTCAATTAGAGAAATATTACAAGAGAATTCCAAAGCACGAAACAACATTTTGACCTTGGGAGAGGACTAGGTTAGACTCCATTGATCAAAATCACTGTGCTCATTCTGGATTGGGCCCCACAGACAGCTGATCAGAGCCTTTATATTGGCAACCAGCCTAGGTTCCCTAATCAGCCAGACATGGTCCAACTTGAAGGTTCTTTGATCCCATTCGTTATTATTTTGCCCACCTTATAAGGTAAGTGGTCGATAAGTGGATTTTCTTGGTTATGAGAAATACAGGAAATTCCTGTGGGGAAGATCTGAAAATTTAGGAAAGGAACACCAGCTTTTTACAAAGGAGATGCTAAATTAACATTTGATAGTGAAAGAAAAGTCAACAATATTTCTAGGACTTGTAGCCATTTAATGGTAAAAAGTAGTTATTTTTAGGAAACAGGAATATTTGTCTAAAGGATCTGACTTTTGCATGCCAGAATATATGATTGTATTTCTGGTTTTCGTGTTGGCCTAATTTTCTTTTATTTGCTATTTTAAAAGTAATAATTTCCAGTTTTTAAGGATATAGTGGCAAAAAGAAGCATTAAATAGTTTAGGATGGTCACACAGAATATTAAATGAATTAGTTTTTCCACCTCAGGTTTTTTTTTTGGTTAGTTTTTTGTTGTTGTTTATGTAGTTGTTAATCCTCACCTGAGGATATTTTTCCCATTGATTTTTAGAGAGACTGAAAGGGAGAGGGGAGGGGGGAGAGAGAGAAAGAAATATTGGTGCTATGGAGACATTGATTGGTTGCATCCTACACATGTGCCAACTAGGCACAGATCAAACCTACAACCCAGGTATGTGTCTTTGGCTGGAAATTGTACATGAGACCCTGTGGTGCACGGGCTGGTGTGCCAACCACTGAGCACACTGGCCAGGGCTAGGACTTTTATATAAAACTAAAGGCCTGGTGCATGGATTCGTGCACTGGTGGGGTCCCTCCGCCTGGCCTGTGGGGATCAGGCCAAAACCAGCCTGGTGCACAGATTCATCCAGGGCGTGTTCAGCCCATCTCGCCCAGCCCCGATCGGCCAGACCCCAGCAGCAAGCTAACCTACCGGTCAGAGCGTCTGCCCCCTGGTGGTCAGTGTGCATCACAGTGACTGGTCAAATGGTCGAATGAAGGGTCAGACACTTAGCATATTAGGCTTTTATTATGTAGGATAGAAGCTCTATATTTTTATGTGTTAAAGGTATTATTTTTTAATAAAGAATAATGGCCAGAAAAATTTAAATGGATGATTAAAAAAGGATAGAACTTAGCAAATTGTTGCTTCAGTTAATGAGGTATAAGTCCAGGATTTTAAAGTTTTTATTTGGGGTACTATAATTTTTGAATTTGAAACAATTTACAAGTACATAGAGTAAAATATAAAACTCATTAATATCCCTTTCAAATTCTGAGAGAATCTGTTTTTTTAATTTTTTAAAAAAATATATTTTATTGATTTTTTACAGAGAGGAAGGGAGAGATATAGTCAGAAACATCGATGAGAGAGAAACATCGATCAGCTGCCTCCTGCACATCTCCTACTGGGGATGTGCCCGCAACCCAGGTACATGCCCTTGACTGGAATCGAACCTGGGACCCTTCAGTCCGCAGGCCGACGCTCTATCCGCTGAGCCAAACCGGTTTCGGCTGTTTTTTTTTTTAAATTTTATTTAAGAAATTGTTTAAACATGTATGCACATACAGGTATAAATGTACATAAATGTACACATTGGGTAAAAATCAGTCATGCTTCCCGAGAAGCATCTTTTTTTTTTGCCTCTCTCTTCCTCCTCCAAACTTCCCCCTTGCTTACCACCTCCTACAGACCACCAGTAACCTATATTAACTTCCCAGTGTGTGTCCTTCTGTTCTTTTTCCTCCATGCTCATAATCACATACCTATACATCTCATATACAAATG
>NW_005364031.1:477312-584157 GCF_000412655.1 Myotis brandtii
TGATTTTATTTTACTCAGTGATATAGTCTTACATTGCATCTGAAGATCAATTGATTTGGAGAGACTTGGCGTCTTTATGGATAGTAATTGAGTTCTGAATCCCTGAGTATAGTATATCCTACCATTAATTTATTTAAACAGTGGTGTGTGTGTGTGTATACTTGGCACTGTCAACTGTTCTCTCCTGGAAACTGCCCTGCTTTGGTTTCAGTGACACGACCCTCATGTTTTCCCCTTTTTTCTCTGCTATTTTTCTTTCTTGTCCCCAAGTGATCTCATCTACCTATTCAATGATTATTCACAAATGCTTAAATTTTTATCTCTAGTTTGTATCTTTTTATTGTTGTTCTCTAGACTCAAATGCTTTCTGGACATCTCTACTTAAAAATTTTTATTTTACAATTATAGTTGACATTGAATATTATTTTATATTGGAGGCCTGGTGCATGAATTCATGCACATGTGGGGTCCGGCCGGCCTGCCCTGATGGGGGCCTATTGGGCTGGGCCGGCTGGAGGTAGGGGCTGTGGGCAGTTGGCTGGCCAGCTCTGCCCCCAATCTGGGTGTTGGGGGCCGATCGGGGGCTGGGCCGGCCAGAGAGGGTGTGGTGCCTGATCAGGGCCTGGATCAGACTGGTTGGCTGCCGCAGTGTGTGTCATAGCCACTGGTCGTTCCAGTTGTTCTGGTTGTTCCGCTGTTCTGGTCACTGGGCTTTTATATATAGATAGATAGATTAGTCTCAGGTATACAGCATAGTGGTTAGACAATCATAATTCACAAAGTGCTCCCCCCCACCCCGATATTTCAGGTACCCAACTGGTACCATCCATACTTATTACAATATTATTATCTATATTCCATATGCTGTACTTTACATCCCCATGGCTATTTTATAACTGCCAATCTGTACTTCTCAATCCCTTCACCTTTTTCACTCAGTCTTCCAACTTCCCTCCCCTCTGGCAGCCATCTGTTTGTTCTCTGTATCTGAGTCTGTTTCTGTTTTGTTTTTTTTAGATTCTGCATATAAGTGAAATCATATGGTATTTGTCTTTCTCTATCTGACTTCTTTTAGCATAATGCCCTCTAGGTCTATCCCCGCTGCACAAATGGTAAGGTTTCATCCTTTTTTATGGATGTGCCCACTCTGCCATTCAGTTTTGTTGGGGAAAAAAATCTATATATTTTTCCAATTATAACTTCTGCCATTGCTGTACTTAAAAAGCCTTCCTCTACTTCAAGATTGTAAAACATATTCTTTTACATTTTATTTTAATACTTTCAGAGTTTACCTTTTTAGATTTAATACTTTAGTCCATCTGGAATTTATACTGGGTAGGGAAAAAGCAGGTTTACAGTGTGGGTACATAAAAGTTATTCTTGTATTATTATTTACTAACTACTAGTGACCCGGAGCATTAAATTGCATGGCCCTACCCACCCATGCACACCATGCCCACCTGCCTGCCGCACCGCCTTGATACCCTAACCTCTCCACCCAGAACTCAAGTGCACCTGGCCCCGCCCCTGACCCCTCTGGCCTTCTCTGGTCGCTTTAAGCCCCTCCCTTGGTCCCACGAGTCACCTCGGGCTGGTCCCACCTCCTCCGGGTGCCTCCCCGCTTCTGTCCCATCTCTGGAGCAATGCGGTAGCTCCACTCCTACACTCATGCAGCCTCCTGCTGAACAGTTGTTACAGCATGAGGGCATCACGACCATTAGCATATTAGCTCTTTATTATATAGGATTGTATTATTTTCTATACAAACAAATGTAGAGCTACTTTTGCCCCACCCTGTATTTGTGTTTGGAGATAAGTAGGGAAAATATAACAATTTAATGTTTTTTTCTTGTATTTTTGAGTTGATATTTGCTTTTTTACACTATTGGTTCATTTTATATGTTAGTGGGAGTCCTTAGTGACTAAGTACTGTGAGGGCTGGACCAGGCATGTCTGGTTCATTGTTGAATTTCCTGGCATCTACTAGGTGCTAGAAAGATTTTGGTAAATATTGAAGGAATGAATTATGGAAAGAGAAAATTCTTTCATTATTTGTTTTAACCTAATAACACTTTCCTGCTTTTTCTCCATATATTTCACATTAGGAAGTCTTCCACATCTTAGAAGATTTTAATGTACCAAGTATTTTAGCCTCACTGAACCTTGAAAAACATTAAATTTTTCAGTGTGAACCAAATAACCTACTCATGTCAGCTATGTTTCCATTTTTTTCCAGGTCTCAAGTTTGCTAGAGCAGTTTATATTCACTTTTCCTCTAAGTTAGCAAAGCTTCCATGAAAACATGTAATCATATGTCTTATTGCTTATTGTTTCTGTGTCTTCTTAATCTTTACTGCTATTCTGTGCCAGTATCTGAGGGTTTATTTGGCTGATTTCTGTTTTCCTCATTTGTACTTTTAGTCTTGAGTGGGAGCCATGGATAATATATAACGAGGACCTTTGTTTTTCTGCTGATGATTATTCCTGTGAGAGGAACCGAGTTTTAAAGTGAAAAGACAATTCAGCCCACTGTTATTTATTGATACCTTCTGTGTGCAAAGACCAAAATGCTACAACCATCACACAACTCATGTTAGGTACAGTGCCACAGTAAGAGTTATTTAAGATCATGTAGGATGTATGGTAAATGGGGCATCTCAGATGGTAGAAAAATGAGTAAAATTGTGGAATAGACGGCATTGTATAAACATGAGGGCCAATGCATATGTCAGAATGACAGTCAACTTTGTGTGGGAGAGAACAGGATAGGAAGGATATTGGATCAGATTGTGGAGGGTCGTTAGTGTTTTTTCAAAATTGGATATTCCCTGGAACCATCCTATTTCATCAAGCATGGTCCATAAATATTAGGGCTGGGAAACCATTCACAGTTTTACTGGCATGAAAAAACAATCTGCTGTTTTAATGAGCCTGAGTCTTTATACATTACATCCAGGGGTGCTATTAACCTCCGTGTTCTCTATATTTCAGGCATTAGTCTCTTACCATGGGGGATTGGAACTCATTGGGTGACATTCTAGAGGAAGTTCACTCCCACTCAACCATCATGGGGAAAATCTGGCTGACCATCCTCTTCATTTTCCGAATGCTGCTACTTGGTGTGGCTGCTGAAGATGTTGGGGATGATGAACAGTCAGCCTTTGCCTGCAACACCCAGCAGCCAGGTTGCAACAATATCTGTTATGATTGATGCATTCCCTATCTCTTTGACCAGATTCTGGGTTTTACTGATCATCTTCGTATCTTCTCCCTTTCTGGTGTATATGGGCCATGTCCTTTATCGACTCAGGGCCTTTGAAAAGGAGAGGCAGAGGAAAAAGTCACACCTTAGAACCCACATGGAGAATCTAGGGCTGGAATTGGAGGAGCAACAAAGGATAGAGAACTGAGGAGGTTACAAGAGCAGAAGAGGATCCATAAAGTCCCTCCGAAAGGATGTCTACCGCATACTTGTCTTACACATCTTGATCAGACATGTACTGGAAGTAGGGTTTATGGTAGGCCAGTATATTCTCTATGGGTTTCAAATACACTCCCTCTACAAATACACTCAACCTCCATGCCCCAGTGTAGCGATTGCCTTGTATCCAGGCCCACAGAGAAGACCATTTTCATGCTCTTTGTGCACAGCATTGCAGCCATCTCTTTGCTCCTTAATGTACTGGAAATATTCCATCTGGGAATCAGGAAAATCAGGAGGGCACTTTCTGAGAAGTCAGGCAATGAGGGCATTGACGATGAAAGGGCCCCTCCATTTCATTTGAGAAAATATTCAGTGCCTCAGCAATATATGATTTGCTCCCCCTTGTATGAAAGAATCTACTTCAAGCCAACAATCAGCAACAAGTCATCCAAGTCAGTGTGCCGAAGTCTAAAGCCTTGTGGCAAATCCCACAACCCAAGCCACTTGAGGTAGATCCTTGTGATAGTGAAAAGGACTGGGCTGAGAAGGGTCAGCACAGCGGACAGCTCCACGTCCACAACCCACGTCCCTGGGATGACTGTGCTAGAATTCAGCACCCGGGACAGCAACCTGACCATTCTTCCTTTGGCCTACAGAATACCATGTCCCAGTACTGGCTAGGCACAATGATGCCTTCTAGACATTGTCCATCCTATGCAATAGGAACCTGGGAACAGTCCCAGGACTGGCAACGCGCAGGGAGCCTCTCACAGGTTTGCACAGTCACTGCAGAGGCAGCGATGGCAGCGTGAGAGAGAGTGGAGTCTGGATAGACAGATCTCGCTCAGGCAGTCGCAAAGGCAGCTTTCTGTCCAGGCTGCTATCTGAAAAGGGACAGCTACACAGTGACTCAGCTAGCTTCAGTTCTCGGACTAGCTTGTGCTTTCTGCATCAGTAAAACAGCCCCTTGCTCTACCTTCAGCCAATGGGCACAGAACATCAATGGTAAGTAAAGACAGACTGACTGATCAAGGAACTATTACAAGAAGAGTTCCATTTTGGCCCCTTCTAAGCCTTCCATTTCTGTCTCCATGGTGTGTATATGTCTGTGTTGAGAGAGAGGGAGAGGAGGAAGGGGAGGTTAATTTATAGAGAGTTAAATTCATTCATTCAAGAAATTCAACTCATGAAATAAACTTAATTGAAAACTTTATATCCATCTGACTTTTAGGTGCTGGGTGTGTAAATGGATAAAATACCATCTCTGCCATAAAAGGGAAAGTTAGGTAAACATGTAAATGTGATAATGTGTAAGGTGCATGATATGGAGGTGGGCAAAGGAGGGAGTGGTCACTTCTTTATGGACCGGTCAGGAAAAGCTTCATAGTTTTTACTTTTCAATTGCAGTTGACATTCAAGATTATATTAGTTTCAGGTGAACAGTGCAGTTATTAGATAAGCATTTATATAACTTACAAAGTGGTTATCCCCAATAAGTCTGGTACTTACGTGGCACCGTGCCAAGTTATTACAATATTATTGATTAGATTCCTTAGGTTGTACTTTACATTTGCAACTATTTTGTAACTGCTAATTGTACTTTTTAATTCTTTCATCTTTTCACCCAGCCTCCATTCTCCTTCCACCTGGCCACCCTGTCTGTTCTCTGTATCTATACATTTTTTTCTGTTTTGTTTGTTCACTTATTGTTTTTTAGATTCCACATATAAGTGAAATATGCTATTTGTCTTTCTCTGACTTATTTCACTTATAATTCCTCTAGGTTCATCCATGGTTGTCACAAATGGTAAGATTTCACTCTGTATTATGACTGAGTAATATTCTATTGTATATCTGTACCGCATCTTCTAAAGCTTCATAGTTGAAGTGTCTTTTGAACTGTGTCGTCATAGATGTGAGTTTTCCAGGCCTAGGAGAACTGGGGTCCATGGAAGAGGCCATCCCAGTAGAGGGCACACACAGCACAAAGGGAGAGGTGTGACAGCAAGGCTCTCTGGGGAGTCACGTTTGGTGGAGCACAGACTGGAAGGAGGGCTGTGGAGAGAGGGAAGGCTGGAGAAGGGAGCATGGAGGCCTTGAAGGGTGGCAATGGAGAACTCAAAGGGGACGTGGAGCAGAGGAGTGACTGAGTCAGAGTCACTTTAGAAAGCTCTTTCTGCCACAGTGTGGAAAACGGACCAGAGGAGGGGTTGTTCGTAACCTTGAGGTGCCCTTGTCTCACGCCATTGTTTTCATAGCTCTGGCATTTAAAAGTCATATACAAATATTTGGGGATATATCTCACAAAGACTAAAATCAATATCATATCGATTTTAATTCTGTTCTCTGAACAGCCACTGTGGAATAAACATTCCCTGACCATTGTAAGACATAATGGATATTTATTGTAGATTCTTTTCAATTCTGGAAAAAAGAATGACATTTGCTTTACCCACTGCTCCAAACTGCTTTTGTTCATTAAACAACTCTTCCAGGTTTAGAGGTGGAACTTCGCCGTTAAGCTCACTTGGTTGAGCTCACACACTTGGTTTTTCCTTTCTTTCTTTGTGTTAATAGTGATTGAATCCCTCTAACCTAGTTTCATATCTCCTATGAATTTAGAGATTATTATTATTTTTTTTTACTGCATTAAAGCCATACCTCGAGAAGGAATCATCCTACCTAGATTTCTCCTAAAATGCTTCTCTCAAACTGATACTCATTTCTTGCCAGTGACCAGTCATCTACCTAGGAGACTGTGGGGAGCCTTCACGGCCATGGCATACTCATACCGGCTCAGCCTGGTTCAGTGACCCTGAGTGGGGGCGATGAAAGGCTTAGAAAAGACAGACAAGAGAATGAAAACTGGGTCTCGGTGGGACGCTGCCCCTCTGATGGACAGCGCCAGTCCCCACAAGCCGTGTCTTTATTTTATAGCAGATGCCACGAGGCAAAGTAAGGGCATGATCAAGTTGTTTACATCATTCTCCTGGGTTTCAACCCTACTCAACTACATGCACCTGAACTCTATCACACAGGCATGTGGGGCCACGTGTTCGGACCATAGGCTCAAGCATACAACTACAGCTGTTGGCTTTAATTGTGCTGGGAAGGCTCTGCCCTCCAAGCTGAGACTTGCACGTGGCCACGAGAGGACTGTGCCTTCTCATCAGTCCAAGGCTTGAACCTGTCCAAAACACTGTAGCGGCTCCTCATAGGAGACTGTGTTAGGTATCAATGCATGGGTGCTCAGGACCCTCTGCCGAACCACAGCAGGGTTCTCAACTCTGGCTACAAGTTACAGTCATCTGGGAGCTTTACTTTTTTTCATGCCCAGGACTCATCCGATTCTTTTTTTTTTTCATCCGATCCTAATTAAACCAGAATCTCTGGGGATGGGATGCAAACCCCATAATATGTTCCCTGGAGGCCCCCCATGACTCAGTAGGGTGCCTCGGAGATGCATTAGGGAGCATAATTCAGCAATTTTTAACTTCAGTTTCCCATCTGGTGGGTGCGGTCCGGCCATGCACTTCTTGAAGCCCAGACCTGGGTAGCAGGGTGCTCTCTCCAGACATCCTGTGAACAAAACATCCTTTACAGCCTCACTGACAGCTCAGCCAAATGGCTTCTGTGTCCACTGTTCCTCACCGTCTGGCCTGCCTGCCACTCAGTATCTCGGTTTCCCTTGACATCAAACTCCAAGACTGAACTATCAAATAGGCTTTTCTCGCTCAATTGTATTTACTCCCTAACCAGAATTCTAAATTCCTTGCCCTGCCCCTCCTTGTATCTTGGTGTTGATTTCTTTTCTCTGTTTACTTTCATTTACCTTTTGGTTTGAGATAATTGCAGGTTCACGTCATTGTAAGAAACACCACCCTCCCCATAGCTCCCCCCAGTGGTGACATTTTGCATAGGCGACAGCACCAAACCCAAACCAGGAAATTGGGTTTAATGTCTTTCATCTGCTCTCATAGGCACTAGGGGTTTTGAAAATTCAGAGTCGAGGAATCACTTTGGCATGATCACATTTTTAGACTTCTGATCAGATCAGTCAGGTAACAGGTAAGGGTACGAACTAGAGGAAGAGACATGGCTTCTCTGGCAGCAGAGATTTCCTCAGGCCACCAGCTGTGTCATCTGTAACAGGGATCCGAGGCAGAGAAAATCAGTTTACAATGCATAATGATATGTCTTTATTTCATCAACAGAAATGGTGTCTAGACAAAATTTAGTTAACACTAGCAATTCAATTGAGTGAAATTTTTTTTTTTGCACAATAGTGTATTTACAATGAGTAAATGAAGTTTCAATTCATTAGTTCATAGCAACGCTTTCCCCCCCAAAAAAGGTAAAAATTCTTAGTTACAGAGAATAAGCATCAACAGCCGTTTTCATCTTTACAATAAAAACCACAAGAAAAACCACAATCACTTAGAAAGTAAAAGACAAGCCTAAGAACTAGTATAATAAACTGATGCACTGAATTAAGTTACATTAATCGCATAGAATCTGTGTAAAAAGTATGTAGAAAAACACCTGATGTAACCTGTTACAGTCGTTGACCAGTTATGAGAGGTACAGAGGGTTATACAGGTAGATATGTGTGAAAACTGTCCGTATTGTTCGACCTGGGGAGGAGGAGAGGCGGGGCTGCGGCCCCTTGCATACACTGAGAAGACCCTGTTTTGAATATGGCCTCTGGAGTTTGTAAGGCATGTATTAGAGGTGCACTTGCATCCGACTGGTTCTGGAACAAATTCTCACAGGCCCTCTTGGCCTCCCAAGCAAAGGTGGGTGCTTGCCCGGAATGGCTCACGGTGTCTAACCAGCACCCAAAGCTCCCAAGTGCATCTGGAATCTTCCTGATTACTCGCTAGAAGTGGCAGGTCTTCTACGTCCCAGTGTGCATGGGCACCCCAGCATTCACACATGCAAAGTGCACTGTGGGGACTCGAGCGGAGGTCACCCCTCTGCCTCCAGACATGTTTCGGTAGAAGACTAAGCATCAGTCTGTAGGAAAACCCCACTGTGTCCAAGCCCTTTCCCCTTTCCTGATACACGGGAGCATTTGGCACTGAATGCCAGTCCACCTGAAATGAATGGTCTGGGTGCACTTCTGCTTCTAAGGAGCCATGGTTTCCTCTGAGGTCAATAACCTGGAATGAATGTGAGAGTCAGAGCTGTCTGTCCATTGCTTGATACTGAAATGCGCACACCACGCCACGCCATGAAATCATCTCCATATTACAATGAAAACACACTGATAGCCATTTGATATAAATATTACCTCCCAGGGTGGAGTGTAGGAAAATACTATACATTTAACTTTTCTTTGCAAGAAATGTTTTTGCACCGTCAGTTGAATAATTTATCCTTAATCTGCCACAATAGTTATTTTCTATGTACAAATACTATTTGCACATATTTGTGTGCAAATATTTTCTATTCTGCAGCATCCGTCTTTGATGCTTGGGTCATGAGATGGCTTGGGCAGTGTTAGAAACACACAGCTTTAACACAGAATGCCTCCCCACGGCCACCCAGGGCCCTGCGCTGTGGACTGACCTGCCAGAAACTGAACCTACAACAAAATCCTCAATTTGGGCAAGAAACACTAACTCATGATCCAGTGAACAGCTTTATTCTTTAAAAACACACACACACACTATGTTCTTTAGTCTATTTACAGTGATGAGGAAAAAACTTGATTCTTGCTTCCTTCTAGATCTGACTCCTCCACACTAAGCGATAGTGGAGCCGTTTGAAGTCCTTTCCTATGCAGCTCCCAGTTTAAATGGGGTGTGATGGATAGACCTAGGGAGCCAAGAAGGGCTTTGAGAGAGCCTGGCAGGCTTCTGCTCATGTTCAGAGGATTATGCTGCTCCACAGTGGATCAGCTCACAGGGCAGGACTTGGTGGTTTCTTAAACGGCTTATCGTTTTTACACTTTTGTTTGTTTCTTCTTCTTGAATGGCCATCATAAAGTATTAAAGGAGAAAGTGTAGGTGTGGACCTCTTGGCAATAGCACTGAACGTCACACCGCCCACCCGACCTTGAGCCGTCCTCCCATGCAGGCCCTCACGCGGCTCCCTGCCCTCCTTTTCAAGAAGCGGCAGTTGGCCCGCTAATCAACAGCCTTTTTTTAAAGTTCCTTGGGAAAGCAAGACGAGGATTAATTCCAAAATCATAGTGCATCTTCAAAGCAGCATACCTTCAGAAAGACAGTTAATAAATTACTTGTACACTATACAAAACCACACCGTCTGCTGCAGCTCACCTCTGAGGCCGGAGTCACGGCCAGGGAACCCAGAGGGAGAAGCAGGAGGGCCTAGGAACTGCCAGCCTTTTAATTTTTTTATTTTTTGCAACTGTTTTGTTCCAGAATCAGTATGTAATAAAGTTCATTTATTCAAGGCACCCCCAGATAACGCAGAGAAACAAACACATACAGCAAAGCACTCGCCTGCCCGAAGCCTGGCCAACCTGAAGGAAGTGAGGCTGCCTGGAGACACACATAGAACAAAGGGGAGGGCGAGATTCAGGCGGCCCTTAGCTCGTCACCTCCACGGTCCCTGCCCTGACCCATCCCAGGCCCAGACACTCAGAGCCCAGCCCCTCCTGGGCTGGCGTAGGGATCCTACGAAACAGTCCACGGTGGGAGGGTCCTTTATTTTGGTAAGAAAGACCCTAAAGAACACTGTTCCTTACGGTTAACTTGCTTTTCCTTTTCCTACGAGACACAGGCTTCACTAAGGGATCCCAGGGGAAAGAACAGGCTGGTTTTAAAAATTCCACTTGAGGCAATTTGGATTCTGGTCCCCAGCTAGTCCTCCCTTTGAATGAACCAGGAAATAATCTTGACAAACACATGTTTTAGAGCAGTAACAGACATGGACATGTTGCATTGCACAAAGTTAGTCGCTGTTCATGGTGGACGGTGAACAAAATCGGAACAAGTTGTTAAAAAGAAATCGAAAGATCGTTTTTCAAGCAGTGTTTTTAACCAGTTCCTACAGCAAGGGTTTGGTTGGAGAGAGGAATAAAAGTGAGGTGGGGGCTGGTAAGAAGAGGAGGTGGATCGAGTTAGGGTGGAGAGAAAGAAAGAGAGCCCTTCCCACTGGGAGCGGCCACGGCACAGGTGTGTGCAGACCGACCCACGGGGAGAGGATGGACGGAATGCGGTCAAGACTACCAGTTGCACGTGAGCTGTTACCAGGATAAATGATGCCAACAAGGTGTTTGGACCTGGTTATGATCTGAGCAGAAAACACTCCTTTTTTGGAAAAGAGGAGGCCACTTAAAAAAGGAAACAAGAGAGTTCAAGAACAAAATACTGTTGGCTGACTCCACTGTAACACAGACTTGGGATGGATCACACGATTCACATTGACTGTAAATTCGAACTGTCACCAGCTTTCCACAAAGGCGGGCAGACCTCTTGGTGAAGCGCAAGACCTGTCTACTAGGCGGAGAAATACCAACACCCGCGATGACAGGGGCAGCTCTGGTACAGAGCTCGATGAGACAAGCATGCGCACACCACACACACACACACACACACACACACACGAGAGGAAACGAAAACCCAGAGGCAGGTTTTAAAAGTGGAGCTAGTTTAAAAGAAAAGCCTTTTTTGTGTGTTTTAATCCTACAGCATGAACCAACATATTTCTGGCATTCATACATATTCCAACGTTTAGCGCTAATATTTGTACAGAAAAAAGTTAATACTACTAAAACATGTTACTATGATTTCACTTTCGCCTACATCATATACTAATTCCCCCTTTTACATGCAGCTTTAATATTGTCCAAACAATGGCACAAATAAAGAAACAAAGTCAACCATCTAGTCCCCAGTGCCCACCACCCCATCCCCACATCAAACCCTTAGGGACTCTTCCCCTGGCCAGGCTGGGGCCCGCTGGAGAGAGGGAGCTGATTCCTCCTCCTCTGCGGCTGGTGTGGGGTCTCAGCACACTCTCCTGTAAACGTGGCCAGGGGCCCACACCCCCCCAACCCCCCAGAGCCAAGGGAAGCTGCTCTCTGTGGGTTGCAAGCCAACCAGTTTTGCAGCAAGAGAAGAAAATGATCATCAGGTGAGGGCAGGTGTGTGTGTGGTGGGGGCAGGGTCAGGGCGGGCTCCTGGCCACACCACGTCCAAAGACTCAGAATGAAATCTGCCTGGGGACAAGAGACTGGTGGAAAACCTCAGAGTTCAACTCGAAGCATTTGGAGAAGGAAGGAAGGAAGAAATGCTCTCGCCTGTGTCCGGGACAGACCTGAGGCTGTCTGACCTGCTCTCTCCGACTCTGGGTGAGCTGCACTGACCCAGGACAGCCGCGCAGAGGCAGGGCCTTGGGGCTGCAGGTCACCCCCTCGGGTGAGCTCTCCCAGGAGGCCAGTCCTGCTCAGCCGAGTCCTTCCAAGTAGCAGGTCCTGCCGCACTACACTCCCAGGGCAGGCGAGGCCGGATGAAGTGCTGAAATGAATGGGACTTACTCCCCGGGTGAGAAAGCAGGTCTGACTTATTTCTAGGAGCCAACGCCTACTATTTCGATGCACTTTCGAGTGAGATGCCCAAACTCTCTCCCCACTTAGGAATCTGAACATCCAGCATCAACTCCGAACTCTCCATCTGCATTTCGACTTTGCTTAGGAAAGGTGGGGAGGAGGTGAGATAGAAAAATATTCAAGCAGATTATTGTCGACACATCCTAGGATGAATTCATTATTTGGCAAGATTGTTTTTTTTCCCTACATAATTATCACCTGAGTGGTTTTTTAATGAGCTAAAATGTTTTACTTTTAAACTAAAAGCAAAGAATATACAGTATACTCGAGTTATACGGAAGTTACAACTTCATTTAAGAAAATAGGTTTGACCCAAAACTCAGTGCAAGTGGCAAAGTTGACCATGACTGTACAGTGTCTGCAGAAACAAACAACAAACCCACCAACTCAGATGACACCACCTGACGGTGCCAAACCCAAACCAAACAGAAAAGGCTGTCTGAAACAAAAACCTTAAAATGAAAACTTCCAACATCGAATTCTGTCCATAAATAAGTACAAAATCGAAGTTGAACCGTGAAGCAAGAGAGAAAAAAAAGAAAAAACCATGTTAACAGTTGCCAAACTAGTTCTAGCATCAGAGACAAAAGAAGAGGAATGTTGGAACCTGTCTGTCAATGAGAAATGAAGTTTCCAGTTTTAGGATGAGAAAATTGAGGCATGCAGGACTTTTGCATATGGAGAGATATATACTTCATATATATATTATATATAATATGTACAGTCTAGCTATAAAACTTTGATGTGTATAGAAGCTGTCTTCAATGAAAAAAATTGAACATTCAGAAGAAATTCCTGAGATAGGGTTTGTGACATGGGCCACTGAGAAAAAAATCCGTGGTTGGGTCCTAGAGGTGTTATAGTCTATCCCTGTTAAGATTGAAATTAACCCACAGACAGACAGTGTCACCACTGTTGTCTTTCCTTGCCGGAGCAAGGGGTAGCACCATTGTGAAGGTAACGATCACTCCTGCGTGGAGAGAGGAGGGAATACTTGGAAACAGTATTGCTGCTGAGACCGCTGTAGTGTGCACCAAATTCCTTCTCGGTTCTTCCAGACGACAGCTGGACAGCGCCACCTGGTGGGGAGGTGTGAGGACGCGGAGGCGGGCCGCGTCACTAGGTGTAATCCTTCCTGGGCTGCTCGTCCGTGGTACACTTATCAGTCATTTCCTGGCAGAAGTCCACGGTCACCGTTTGGCTCCTGGGTTCAAGAGGAGGCCCTCTCTCCGCGAAGGTTCCTGGGTCAGTGCCTTCCAGCCTCCGCGCAGAAGTACAGTTCTCGGAGGCGTTGCTGGGGGCCCAGGGGGGCCCGGGCGGCGCGGCACCCTGCTCCAAACAGCAGGGCACGGTGTCCCCAACCGCGCACGGAGGGGCGGCAAGGTTCTGCTCCACGCCCAAGGGCGCGGGGCTAATACTGGAGGCTGGAGGGAGACCCATGGGTCTGAGGACAGGGCAGTACCGATGCAGGGCCTGGACCTGCTCGGGGCTCTGGATGTCGCGGCAGACTTCCTGGGAGAGGCAGGAGAAGTTGTCCAGCAGCTCCCCCATGCACGCTTTCAGCTGGTTCCTCTCGGACAGCAGCTTCTCCTTCTCGCACACCTGGGCACGGGGAAACAAGAGACGCCCGGTCAAGCCTGCGCCGGAGGGAGGCCTTGTGGCTGGGCTCTCCAGGATCTAGAAACTCACAACAAATGCCTCCCGGGAGCCTGGACATGCACTCCTGCCAGGTCTCATCGCTGAGCTGCCCACCCACACGGGCACCGATCCCGACACCTCCCTTGTGGCAGCTCTTTGTCCCTCTCGGTGGCCTGGCCAAGTGACCAGTAAAATCACCACCAACCACAACACTTCTTTTTTAAAAGATTTTATTTTTTTTAATTATTATTTTTTAATCCTTACCCGAAGACATTTTTTCCGTTGATTTTTTTTTAGAGAGAGTGGAAGGGAGAGGGAGAGACAGAGAGGAACACAGATGTGAGGGAGCCACATTTATTGGTTGCCCCACACACGCCATGGACCAGGGCTGGGAGGCTGCAACCGAGGTACATGCCCTTGACAGGAATTGAACCTGGGACCCTTTGGTCCACAGGCTGACGCTCTATCCACTGAGCCAAACTGGCTGGGGCTCAGAGCACTTCTGGGAGTCAAGGTTCCTGTTTCTTGGAGTTTGGGGTTTGCAGGGGATCAACTGGAAAACTCTTGGTCTCAAACCTAGAGCTGAGAATCTCCCCCAGATGCATTAGATTGCCACTTCTGAAGGTCAAAAATAACTGAGCAAGGCAGAGCTATGGCGACCAGTGGTTGCCAGGGGGTTGGGGTGGGGTGGGGTGGGAAGGACGAATAGGCAGGGCATAGAGAATTTTTAGGGCAGTGAAACTACTCTGTGCGATAGATACATGGTATTATGTTGTTTATTATACATTTGTCCAAACCCATGGACTGTACCCCAAGAGTGAGCCCTCATATGAACTGTGGACTTGGGTGATTTTTTTTTGTGTTACTCCTCACCCGAGGACAGTTTTCCATTTATTTTTAGAGAGAGTGGAAGGGAGAGGGAGAGACAGAGAGAAACATTGATGTGAGTGAGACACATCGATCGGTGGGCCCCGGCCAGGGCCAGGGCCAGGGATGGAGCCTTCAACTGAGGTACGTGTTCTAGACCAGAATTAAACCTGGGGCCCCTCAGTCCATGGGCAGATGCTCTATCCAAGGAGCGAAACCAGTCAGGGCAACTGGGCGATTCTGATGCGCCAGTGTAGGTTCACCAATTGTAACAAATGTGACTGGTGGGGCATGTTGATAATGGGGGAGGCTGGGAGTGTGCAGGAGCAGGGGGCATGTGGGAATTATGTGTTTGCTATTCAATTTGGCTATGAACCTAAAACTTCTTGAAAATATTTAAGCTATGAAAATTTAAAAAATGTGATTATTGGCCATTTCAGATGGTTCCATCCAACCTCAGCAGGCTCGCTGGCCTTTGTTGCAGACTGAGCACACAGACGCTGGTTAGGACGGCTGGGGACCGGGTAGTGAGGCTGACTCTCCCTGGACAGCAAGAGGGCACACAGGGCTGTGGAGACCGAGGTTCTCAGGTGTTTACCTTCAGGAAAATTCCACACAAGCTCTTGTGCTTCTCAAGTCCATCACCCCCTCAGAGAGAGGAATTTAGCACCGGAGGGGAGAGGGGTTTAAGTTTTACCACAACTACTTGTGTGAAGAGAGAGGATCAGGAGGCCCCAGAGAGGGCACACAGTGACATGGAGAAACTACACATCGAGGGCAACGTGGAGTGAGGATGGGAGAGAAAATGAAGCGGGGGACAGAGTGAGAGGGTGGGGGGCACACATCTGATGTGGGGGCTCCTACACAAGCTGCAGATGCCTTAAATCAAATGCAGCCCGGCAGGCACGTGGGGGCTCCTACACGAGCTGCACGTGCCCATCTCGAACACAGCCCGGCAGGCACGTGGGGGCTCCTACACGAGCTGCACGTGCCCATCTCGAACGCAGCGTGGCAGGCAGCGTGTGCAAGTCTGTCAGAGACAGAGATTTATATGGGGAAAGGGCACCTGCTAAAATATTTATAAATTTTCCAAGAAAACATGTTTTAAAAATGAAAAATAAACAGATGTACAAGTGCAACTCGAGAGAAATACATTATGCAAGTTTGCAGAAGCTGAGTGGCATGCCGGAGACAGCGTGGGAGTGGGGAGTGAGAGTGTCGTGTTGGGGACTTGTGGGCGGGATCGGAGTTGGCCCTGCCAGAGCCACCTGCCACTCAGGCCAGGCGAGTGGGCGCAGCTCCCCAGCTAGAGGGCGGTGGGTAAGAAGCCAAAACCATCCAGGCTGTGCAACCTGGACCTTCTGTGCTGCAACCTGGAAGGCTGTAAAGAGGCAACACCACACAGCCTGGGAGGGGACTCTGAGGGAATCTCAATCTTAATTCTGCCACATCATCTTGGCCAAGCCAGTGACCCCTCCACACCTACTGACCTGCAAAATGTCCCGGGTCACTTTCTGGGGTGAAGAGGATGAAACGCTATGTGTGCGGTGTTTTGGCTCACTGCACACATCAAGACTTGGTTGAAAGCGGGAAGCTCTAGGGCACAGCTAGCTGTACACTGACGAGCACGTGAAACTCACTTGGTGGTGAAATGCCGCATGTTACTTAAGGGGTTTCCAAAAAAGTGGTAGTGGTGGTGGTTGTGGGGGCGCGAACCAGATGCCCTCTTGGCTTCCCAACTGAACAATATTAGCAAGAGCTTTAGATGTCTGCCTGGTGTGTGGTGCAGACTTACTATTTGTTTATATCACACAGTTGCACGGAGAGGAATGCTAAACAAAAATTGGGCATTTCTCAAATATGGGTGGTTAGGGTTATCCTATCGCCTGAAGAAGAGTGTCGGCCCGGCATTCCTACAGACTTGGGCCTAAGACCTTGACGACTGGTACCTGTGGGCCCAGCCCGGCCTGGTTCCCCACCTAAGCCCAGCAGGCTTTCAGAAGACCCACACTCACCAGCAGCAATGTGGTGCTTGGCTTAAATTAAAAACGTTTTGTTGTTCTTAAAACAACATTAAAGAAAAATCTGAAACAAAGAAGTCATTCATAATTCCACGACCCAGTTGCAATTTTAGGTCAACGGACATTTCCCGAGAGGTTTCAATGGGTCTGCACTGGACATTCAGAGATGATCACCAAACTGTCCTTGTTGCACGAAACCTACAGTCTCGGGCAAGGGGCTGGGGCGGCAGATAAAAACATTTTGTTGTTCTTAAAACAACATTAAAGAAAAATCTGAAACAAAGAAGTCATTCATAATTCCACGACCCAGTTGCAATTTTAGGTCAACGGACATTTCCTGAGAGGTTTCAATGGGTCTGCACTGGAAATCCAGAGATGATCAACAAACCTATAGTCTCGGGCAAGGGGCTGGGGCGGCAGACACAGACAATGCAAGACTAATAATGTGACAAGCATGAAGCCAGAGGTCAGACTGGCTCCAGGGCAGGTGCCAGCCTCACAGGGGCTCAGGAAGGGGCCTTCCGGAGAGGGGACAGTTACCTGTGTCTTAAAGAGCACGGGTAGAGTTAGAGAAGAAAAACAGGGAGATGTCCGAGGTAGAGGGGAAACAACAGAGGCACAAGCACAGAGGTGTAAAGAGTAGGAGATGTTGGGGGGTGCAGACAGCTTGACTTTATTCGGGGTCAAGTTGTAGGGAGAGAGTGGAAGGGTGCTGGAGAGCAAGACAGACTGACTCCTGGAGAGCACCAGCTGTCTCGCTGAGGAGTGTGGGCTTTATTTGTACATGACAGGAGCCACTGAAGATGGGCAGGTTTTCCCTGCTTGGTGGGTGTTAATTAAATAATAAAAAGGACTCTGAGGTCCAGGACCATCTTAATAACCCATAACATTGCCTCGCCAGTGTGGCTCAGTGGTTGAGCATTGACCTATGAACCAGGAGGTCATGGTTCAATTCCCTGTCAGGGCACATGCCCGGGTTGCAGGCTCGACCCCCAGCGTGGGACATGCAAGAGGCAGCCGATCAATGATTCTCTCTCAGCATTGATATTTCTATCTCCCCCTCTCCTCTCCTCTCAAATCAATAAAAAAATATATATATCAAATAAAGTATTAAAAAATAACTCGTAACATTTATTCATGCTTTTCAAACGCCTGGCTCTTAGGTTCGCTTTAGGACGGTGGCTTACCAGGAGGCAAAGGATTGCTGCGTGCAGTCTGAGGACCCAAGCGAAGATCATGACCACACTGTGTGGCCTCCCTCTCCCTCCCTGACACACACTCGGCACCTGAGCTGAGTGTCAGGCTTTGGCCAGCAGAAAGGTCCAGCTGAATGAGGTTGTACTGGTTGCCTGCAAAGCTGGTCAGGAGTGAGGCCACCTGGGTTTATTCCTGTAGCTTAAGGTTGCATTTCAAGAAGAAGGGGCACACCGCTCTGAGGGACAGGAAGCTTGGGGGATGGGAGCTTGTTCCCTGACACAAAATACTCTCAGGCATAGGGAGGACGTGATTATCAGGTCGAGGCAGAATTGCAACATCAAGGACCCTGGGACAGGGAAGGGCTTCAGGAGCTGAGCTGCCTCACAGCAGGCAGGCGTCCTACCTCTAACCCACTCCTCTGTGGGAGGCAGGAGAAAACACAAGGTTTGGAATCAGACAATTGGGTTGGCAGCCAAGTTATGCCACATAGTGGGGAGTTACCTAACCCCTCTGCACTCTTGTTTCTGCCTCTGTGAATGGAGATAAAATAGTATCTAAGTCGTAGGGTTGATGTGAGGATTAACCTACAAAAATACTTCAGAATAATACCTGGTCCACATATGCATGTGATAAATGTTAACTATTAGAACACGCTGAATGGAAAATAGGAAAGAACTACCTCTATATAAAATATCGACATGTGATTACTCACCCTCACAGACACACCCATTGTGGATATAAAGCTATTATTTTTGCTGAGAAACTTGTTTACAAATGAACCCAAACTTCCCTGAATGGCGACCCTTCCCTTGACTTCTTTAGCCTTCACTGCTGTACCTTTGCATCAGTCCCGTCACTCCAGGGTACAGATAGCAATGGGAGGGCCAACTCACCAATTTGCGGATTTCACATTCTAAATTCTGAATGCAGTCCAGTTTCCTCTTGCGGCAGCGCTGGGCCGCGATGCGGTTCTTGCTGCGCCGCCGGACGTCGTGAATGAACTCTAACTGTTCTGAGGTCAGCTTGTGCATCTTAATCATCATCTGGAAGTCGTTCCTCGGAAGATCTGTGATTTGATCTACAGGAAAGGGAAGTTTGACCTGGAACCAAGAATAACAGATGATGATTACGGCAGCTGGATTTTTAGTTTTCATTCTGGCAGATAGAACATCAAAGCATGGTAAAAAACCTCCTTTTGAAGACGACCGAGTAATATGGGAACTACTGAGAGCAAGCTGTGATTAATTCTTTCCTGTTTCAAGTATAAATCCGATGTAATATTCAGATAATCAAACAGAATGTGATCACACAAATTACATGGTGCTTATCATCCCTGAGATTTTTGAAGCAAGCAGCATGGAAAACACTGGGAAATGTGAACTTTTTCATTGCTACAGCACTTTAGTAAGAAGGATTCTCTAGCTGGCTGAAACCTGCTTCCATTGAGCCACAACGCAACAAAACGACTATGTATAGAAAGAGCGTATAGAAAGAATGGTCTGAAACACTCGAATGAAGAGAGCATCACACACCCTGAAGATGCCGGAAAGATGGAACAGTGAGCGTGATGCTTAGTTACCACGGCATAAGGGAGACAGGGCGGTGACTTGGATAGGCTGCTCCAGCATGGACAAGGAGTCAGAACTGGACTTTTGTCATTCCTACCAGATGTGAGACCTCAGACAAGTTACTTCACTTCTCTAAACCCTAGTGTGCTCATCTGGAAAACAGGCCGTGCTTTTTAGTCTTCCAGTGCTCTTCAAGTGGTAGGCGCTTTGGCAGATTGTGTTTTCCAAAATGCAACGGCCATCCCATCTCACATTTTCTTTTACAAGAAACCTTCTTGACCTTCTTCTATCGAGAGGATGCGCATTCCTGCCTCGACCAATACAGTGCAGCAGGAGCGATGGTGTAACTTTGGAGGTTCGGTCATCAAAGGTGTTGCCGTTTCCTCTTAGGCCTCCTTGATTGCTCTTTGTGGAGGAAACCAGCTATGCCCTGTGGAGAGGCCCCTGTGGAGAAGACCTGAGGCCTCCAGTCAACTACCGGCATCACCTTGCCAGTCACATGAATGAGCCACCCAGGACGTGGATTTTCTGACCGTGTGGCCTCCCTCTTCCTCCCTGACATGGACTCGGCACCTGAGTTGAGTCTCCAGGATTTGGCCAGCAGAAAGACTGAGCAGAATGAAGTTGCACTGGTTGCCTGCAAAGCTAGTCGGGAGTGAGGCCACCTGGATCTGACTTCCACCTCATGAGGTTCCCCAGCCAGAAGTGCTCAGATGGGCCATGCGTGAGGCCATGCATGAATTCCTGACCCACAACACAGTGAGACGTGTTAAAGCAATTTTTGTTGTTTTAAGCCACAAAGTTTGGGGTGGTCTGTTAAGCAGCAATAGATAACTGGTGCAGATATTATTATCAGCAAGAGTCTCACTTTCAAACTCTTGACAAATCAAAGCCAATCAGCATTATTCAAAGCGAGGACTCCCGTCTCTTGAGGGATGGATCTGTGTCCTCCTCCTATTGTTAAATGCTTGGTTACAACCTTGTCTGTGGCGGTTTGCAACATTTAAGAACCACAGCCTTCTAGAGTCTCATGAGGTAAACACTGGCCTGCAGCTTCCAGCAGTTGGACACCACCCTTTCCAGGATCCTTACTGAAGACCCTAGGGACTTCGGCGTTCAGTTCTGCTTCTGTTTCAGAAGCTCCTAGAAAAGGAAGGTAGCACATTGTTCTGCCGAGTTTCCCAGCACAGACTGCTTCATGCTTGCTTACACTAGTTTGCCGTACACGGACCAGCAGATGGCGCTATGCACCTACACTTCCTTCAAGTTTCCCAGCACAGACTGCTTCATGCCTGCTTACACTAGATAGTTTGCCGTACAGGGACCAGCAGATGGCGCTATGCACCTACACTTCCTTCAAGCGCCTGCCCAGCGCTGTCCAATGCAAACAATGCCGGCTGCATCTGTGATTCTACATTTCTTAGTAGCCACTGATTAAAATAATTCAAAGAAATGAAAACAGGTGAAATTAATTCTAATAAAATATTGACTTGAACCCTATAGATCCAAAATATTTTCAACATGTAATTAATAGAAAATTACTGTGATATTTTACTTTTTTGGATGGGAGGCACTAAATTTTCAAAATCCGAGGTGTATATGACACCTACAACATGTCATAAACCAGCCACAATTCTGGGGCTCAACAGCCACATGTGGCTATAGTACTGGACTCAATGAAACTGAGGAATCAGAAAAATAGGTCAATTAAACCTGAGTTTCATTGATCAGAGTATTTCTGGGTGAGGAAACCAAGCCCTCGCTAATACTCCGAAGGTGCAGCATTATGTCTGCCTGGCTGAGGGGAGGGTGATGGAGAAATTTTATCCTGAGCTCAGGCCTTTTCTTTGGTGACATCAGATGCAGGCGGACAGGCGCCCAGATCCTGGCTTCTGTGACTAGTGAATCCCCGTGCACAAAGGCAATCACAAACGACCATGTGGCTTTTCCACGGCCGGGTGCACCTGCTCTGTCAGGTTCTCTGTAGCTCTGAGCCCACTGGACGCGGCCTTAACCGAAGGCTGCCAGTGGGCGCTGTGATTCTACTTGCGCATGGTGAACGCTGCCCCGTGACACCTATGAAACTTTTTGGCCCAAGAGAACAAAATCACAACGACACACATTACACCACTCTCAGCTCAGCCCTGCTCCGTCTGCTAAAGACGGGCAGCCAGGACAAACAGCTCCTTGTTATGGGCCCGGGAAAGGGCTTTGTCCATGGGGCTGTGTTTGCACAAGGCTTATACTGATATGAAAGAATGTTTGATTTCCCTTTCATACCCTTTGGATGACAAACAGACACTCAGATCCTGGACGGTGCCTAAATAACACAGAGGTCTGTGTGCGGGGACACGGATGTTTCCACACCAGGCAGAAGCCTTGTTTGCACAGCGGAGGTGGAAGCAGTTCTGGGCCTGGTGTCTCCCCTTCTGCCGACCACAAAGCCGTTCTGCTCCCGCTCGCAATCGTGTTTACTGATTTTCAGAAAGAAAACATACCTATAGTTCAGGCCACAGGGAAAGTCAGAAGGCCTTCTGTAGTGAGAGTTACTATATTCAAAAGCATCCAGGCAGTGAATATAAAACACTAGGGAAATAGGACAGAGGTTGACAGGAAAGAAGAAAAATCAACAATGCTCGTTTCAAAGTCCTTGAAGCAAAAGGCCATATAAAATTTCAGCAAAGCTGTTGCAACTCCAGTTGCTTTTTAAAGAGGTCAAAGGAAAAGAAAATTGTCAGCCATAGACTTTCTTCAATGTGAGGGGGGAAAAAAAGCAACAAAGCAAAACCCTAACACTCTTGTTTCTCTTTAAAAGGCTCTGTTTCCTCTCTGGCAAGGGAGAATTTCCACTGACACCGGAGGGTAGTCCCAGACGTGTTCTTGGAGAGGCTCAGTGGCCACTCACCGCGTCTGCTTGCTATGGTCAGAGATGTGAGCTCCAAGCCAATGGCATGGTCCCCAGAGATAAAGAGCGGGCACAGACCCCTCATGGAGCAGGGGGAATGCTCCATTCTCAGGCTCGCAGGCACCCAGCACTCTTCAAATGGGGCTGGGAAGTCCGCTAATGCTACTTGGCCTTTGGATACGTTGAAACACATCGAGAAGGCTGAGGCCCTTCTCCCTTTCTTCCAGAGAATTCTTACAACCCAAATGGCCTAATAGGACTTCCCATCTTATTTATTGTCCTTCCACACACTTATTCTTCCAAGATTTAACTTCTCAGCAGTGGCTTGGTTTTCATTCACTGGACTCTCACAGAGAGTGCAAAACACCCAAACAGACAAGACGAAGATCCTGCCAACTACCACCAGCCCCTGTCCGAATGGCCGGCCTGCAGCTATACCAGTGATGGCGAACCTGTGACATGCGTGTCAGAGGTGACACGTGAACTCATTTTTTTTGGTTGATTTTTCTTTGTTAAATGGCATTTAAATATATAAAATAAATATCAAAAATATGTCTTTGTTTTACTATGGCTGCAAATATCAAAAAATTTCTATATGTGACATGGCACCAGAGTTAAGTTAGGGTTTTTCAAAATGCTGACATGCCGAGCTCAAAAGGTTCGCCATCACTGAGCTATACAGTCAACCACGGGCATATGAGACTAAGCATAGGAGGCTGAGCAGGCTGCACAGGAGGGGAAGGGCCCCTGTGGCTTTTCCATGGGATTGAGGGACCTGATTTCTCTTCAGACTCGGGGCCGCCATGTAGGTGCACCCGAGCTTTGCTTCTCAGTAGAGACTCTGAGAGTCAGCAAGCCCAGGGCCTGTGACACCGGAGCCAGCCGGTGCCTCAGCGTGCATGGTCTGCCCCCGTTGACTTGACCCGGCCCAGCAGAGTGCCCAGGCTTCTCTTCCTTCTTAGCACAATGGGAGGAACAGGACACAGGTGTTTCAGCCCAGCACCTGCACTGGCTGGCTGAGCAGTGGCCAGAGGAGGGTGAGACCCTCTGGGGGCCCCAGCTCCTGATCAGTCAGGGGAATGAACGGCCCTGCCGTGTGCCGAGGGTCCTCTGGCCCCAGAGGCTGACAAAAGGTGGGGGCGGGGAATGCTGTGTGACTTCTGGAGGGTGAATAAAATCTAAATATTCCTCATCATGGGCCTGGCCAGGGGGTGCCAGTGCATCCTTCTCACCAAACGCTAGTCAGCGGCTCCACGCCCCTCCCCTGCGAACAGCTGCCCAGCTTCTGCAGCCGATACACCCCCCTCTCCCAGATAAACAAAAGTATCATTTAAGAAATTATATGAGAAATATAACTTCTTGCAGAAAGTTCAAATATGAGACAAAAGAGGGGGAAAAGATTGCCCTCCCCAAACAATAACACTCTTGCTTTGGTGGACTTCCCTGTGATCTTGTTTCCTCTGAATATTTTACGGGGTTTTAATGAGACGGGTTGTCATCACCTCCTGTGTCTCTTAACACATCTCATGTGCCTGGTGTCTCTGGGAGGCTCGATGGGGGCTATTGAAGAAGGACCGAGATAAAACGTTGTAGAAAAAGCCGAGAACAAGCATCTATTTCCTCTAGAAATCCCAGTGGAAGCTGGTGTGTGAATCTTCTTTGCTATCTCCTTTTTTGGTTTCAGTACCAGAAGTTGAGTAGAAGCCACGGGAATCGATCCTACTAACTGTATCCAGCTCTCCAAAGCTTCTACCACCTACGCTCTTACAAGACCCCAGATCTCTGGGAGTTGTCGGGGGCGGAAGCAAGATGCCCACTGGGGCTAATGACTCCAGTGCTGCTGGCATGGGGACAGCCAGCTCAGCGCTGGGCAGATGCCAATGACAACACCTCCCTCCCAGACTAAGAAATGTTTCCTGAACAATTGTCCTTTTACCCCAGAGTCTCATGGTCAAATGCAGGACACCTGGGATTCAGTTGTGACACTGCAATCAATTAGCTGTGTGACTGCAGGCAAGTCTTCCCTCCTCTCTGTCCTGAAGTTCTGTGAGGGTCTGTGAGTCAGAGACATCTGCCCTGTTCATCTGACAGGGCTGCTGCGAAGACTAAAATTGGATAGGAGATGGAGAAAGTGCTTTAAAAAGTTGGAATTGCCTTACAGATCTGACATATTGTTAATAACATTATATTTATTAGCTTTAATAAATATGATTTATTTTTCTTTGTCACATGGTTCCTTATTCTAGACATACAGTATGCTTTGAAATTCCAGATGCTAAGCACAGCTTTCTAGACATCACAAAAGGACTGTTTTAGTTAGAAATACGGCTGACGTCTATGCTGCCCAGCAAGGCCTTCTTTTCATTAGGTGGGCCAATTACAGACATGTGAAAAAAGATGCCTGATTCAACAAACTACTAAAGCAACTGTAAACACTTTACATGTAACATGTGCCTGGAAGTCAGCATTTGGGCGGGAGAGTTAGAGGCAGAAGCTCATCTAGGCGATTATTTGTCAGTGTTGGTGCTGGGCCTTATTTCTCCCTGCCCCTGGCTCCTAGAGAAACACACAAGGATACACACACACTCACATACTTGATCCCTCTTGACATGATCCATGTTAATAAAGCAAACCCAACTAATCACTACTTTTGGCTGTCTTTCCAGTACTTCCTGACTAAAGTTCAGGATTAGAAATTGGTATGGTATAAAACCGTGTCACTAAGAAGCTTCCTACTTAGAAAATACTTGTGACTTTTCTATAACTTTCAAATGTCAAAAATGAACCTGTAAACCAAAACAAGATACTACTTCAGATCCACTAGAATGGCTATGATAAAAAAGATGGACAATAACGAATGTTGGCAAGGATGTGGAGCAACTGGATCCCTCATACACTGCTGGTGGGAATGTAAAATGGTGCAGTTGCCTTGGGAAACACTGATAATTCCTGGAAAGGTCGAAGAGAGTTATCATGTGATTCAGCAATTCCCCTCCTAGATATGTAACGAAGAGAACTGATAACACATCTACAAAAAACTTGCACACAAGAGCTCACAGCAGCATTACTGACAATAGCCCAAAAGGGTAAACAACCCAAAAGTCACCAAACGGATGAATGGATCACCAAAGTGTGGTACATGCACGTGGAATATTATCCAGAAACAAAAAAGAAATGAAGTAACTGATACATGACATATGGGGGGCATATCAATGGCAAGAATAAACCTTGAAAACATTATGTTCAGTGAAAGAAGCCAGACACAAAAGGCCACAAAGTGTAAGATTTCATTGATATAAAATGTCCAGCGTAGGCATAGCTACAGGGGCAGAAAGCAGAGCAGTGGTTTCCTGAGTTGAGGGAGGGTACCGAGGGGTGGCTGCTGATGGGTATGTTGTTTCTTTCAGGGGTGATAAAAATGTCTTGGAATTAGAGTGGTGATAGTCATAGAATTTTGTGAATCATTCAAAACCCTTGTCTTGTTCACTTTAACAGGGTGGATTTGATGGTATGTGAATTACATCTCAATTTAAAAAATGAACCTGTGTGAGATATATGTAATAAAATTAAAACATTATAGAAATACATAGAAATGAAACTTTCCCCTATACTCCTTCTCCCCAACTTTGCCTCCCATTTTCAGTCAAACTAAGACTTTGTTATGCAAAGTGTTACTTTTGTTACTTCTTATGACCTATTCATTTTTTCATCATTGGAAGAAAAAAAAATTTCCAAACTGACTTTTTATGTAAATAGCAAACCCAGAAGTCATAAAGAAAAGAATGGATAACAACTACATAAAACTTAAAATTTTCTATATAGAAGAAGATACCATAAGTTAAAAAAAACCCTGGGAAAATATAGAAAACATTTATCAGAAAGGGTTAATATTCCTATATTAAGGATTCTGTACACTGATTGAAAGACAACACGAAAGAAAAATGGACAAAGATGTCAACCTCATTAGCAGTCATCCTTTTTTTGCCCATCACATTGGCAAAAATTAAAAGGATGGATCACTCCTACTGGCAAGAACAGGAGGAAATTGCTGAAGGATATGGGAATTGCTACAGCCTTTGGGGAGAGTAGTTAGGCAGTATTTAATGAATGAGCATAACCTTTAGCCCACTTAAGGAACTCTAACCCATAAAAATAAAAGCACCACTACTAAATATCTTCACAAAAATATTTATTGCAGCGTTTATAAGAGGGGAAAAATTGGAAACAACTGGAATGGCTGCTGAGAGATGATAGATGAGTAAATTGTGGTTTATGGGACTGAAGGATGTTAAAGAAGCCCCACGTGATGGACCTAGAGGCATGTACACAGGAGACAGCTGTGTGGAAAAGCAAGTCACTGAGTAATTATTCTGTAAATGCCATGAAAATAAAACCCAAGCCTCTAGAGATGTGGATATGTGTTTGTATGTTGTTGTAGGCACAGAGAATTTGGTGGGTCAGGAACTGGGTATGCTGTTTGATTATTTAAAAAAAAGAAAGTTTAAAAAGCTGACTGTTGATAAAGGACAGTATTGTGCTAACTTAAGCTTTCTTCAGCGCTAGGGAATCATTAGAAAGGATGAGAGAGGTCAACACTGATGAGATGAGAGAGTTAACAGGGCAGAACTTGAACATCTTAAAGTAGGCTAACACCTCTTCTGATTGAACATTTCGGCTCCTCACAGAGTACCTGCAGTACTGGACAGGTGCCTGGCTGGCGGTGAGAACTCTTTCTGGCTTTTGACTCTGATCTCTCCTTGGGAGAGAAGTTACCTGGACCTTACACAAGAGCAAACTGGGGCAGAATCAGCCCAGTACACGTTGGATTCTTCTGGAGCAGTGCAGGGAAATGAGTTATGAGTCACGTTGTAAAGGATTTGCCTTCAATGTTATTACAGGGCACCATACTCCCACCAGGGTCAAAGGAACTCCCGTAAGCAAGTGATGAACTCAAAGATGAGCAGTGATGATGAGTCCCCGAAACAGTTCTTGGGAAACCTAATCTCCTCTACTCTAGGAAAACTAAAACGTCAAACTGGGAAAAACCTTAGCTTTCCTGTATCGATCCTGTCCTAAATGTACTACCAAGAGGGGTGAAGTGTGATTTCTGAAATAGCATAGAACTTTGGTAAATGTCACTTCTTCCACTATTTAGATATGCAAAAACCCTAATAAAAAAAGGTAAAAATTAAGTACTTTTTAAAGCAGTGGTATTTTTCAAGGGGAGATTAGTCCTGTTCATGACTATTTTTATAGGTTGAATGACTCCTCCTTTAAACTGATTCATGTAGAAGTGAAAAGCTCTAAGACAGACGAAAGATGGCTCAAACATAAGAAAAACCATGGGCTCTTGTTGGTGGCATTTAATTCCAAGAAGTGGCTTTCAGCTCTCTTTTGGGATAGTAGAGAAACCACAGAGCTTTATCTGAAACGGACAGTTCCTTGAGCATGTGCAAATGTCATAAAAACACAGCCCCTTTAGCGTAACGGCAAGGCTCCTCTTGAGGGAGAGACAAAAAACAAAGATTTGGAGGCTTTTTGTTTTTGTGACACCAATCCTTGGCGAGACTAAATCACTATGTGGACGAACCAGACCCAGTGACGAGGCCTCAGCATCGGGGGCGCCTATGGAAAGCTTCAGGGGAAAAGAAGACAACCTCACAAAAGTGATCGGAGGGAAAGGAGTGAGTGAGGGGGGAGAGCACAACCTCTGGCTGTTCTCACAAGACTGCTGGTCTCTGAGGCTAGAGACACAGACGGGCCTCTGGCTTGGCACAAGCTCCCACCCAAACCTGAGGGGATATGGTGTAGTTGAGTAGAAATAGTTCCCATTCAAATTGCCTTTACAATTTCTTTTAAATCAATTAAAGCCTGCCTTTCTCCATTTTTTGCCAGGCAAAAAGAAGAGAGGGCTATCCAGCAAAGCAAGGCAGTGACCACAGGTTATTTCTGCAGCTGGCACGGCGGGCTTTGGAATCTATTTTCAAAACATGCCCCAACTAAAGCCTCGGGTGCTTCTCGCCAAGCTTGCAGAGACAGCCTGTGGCTCTGTGAAAAGCCACCTCACCCGTGTGGCATTTCCGCTGCCTGGTGGGGTTAGCATCCCTGCCCTACTAGAGGCTGAGATCCAGGGAGCGCAGGCCTCCTGCGGACCACGCTTCGTCTCCCTCTGTCTCTTTTGAATAAGCAGCTCTGAAGAGGGACTTCCCACTGGATGCGCTCACTCTAGGTCCAGAGGCAGGTCTGAGACACAGGTGGCAGTCTCAGGCTGGTTCCTGGTCACCAGGTTAGGCCGTGCCAGATTGTGGCACAGACTCCCTCATCTCTTCCCAGGGGCCTCTGAGGTGGTGGGGTGAGGGGAAACATACGGGGTGTCTGTTCTTTCTCTCCTGAGCCATGTGAGTCGTGTTGACAATGTGGCTGGTATTGCTCCTGCTCCCTCTCCCAGCGTTGGTGAGACATGGATGGAGCCTGGCAATTTTTACCTATAAAGTACTTTGCTCTCGGGGTGGACCGAAACGGGCACTCAACCCCACTGCGCTCCAAAATAACTCACCATTTGTGGGGAGCCTGGGAAGTGGTATGTTATTAAATTATGTGTGACTGATTACGGTGCTTCTGCAATGACCCTGAGCCCAGAAGGGATGGTGAGCTGTCCATCTGCACGGGTTGGCCCCAGGGTCTTCTGTTGAAAACTTAAAGGGTGCTAGAAAAGCATTTGTTTAGTGTGGATCTATCTAGTTTTAATGGGTTTTGAAAGTGTTTCTATATTTCCCTTTACACTGAAGGGGTGAGGAGCAAGGACGAAGGTGATGGGCACAGCATCCGTTCAGAGCGGATGGAGAAGGAGCAAGGGAGGTCTGAAGTACCCGGGCATGCTTTCATGCTTTTTTTCAATAAGCAGTTTGCATCTGCTGGTTGACTATTAAATCTAGGTAAATTTCAAGTGCTTTCTAGGACAAAAGTGATTAATTTGGAATCAGTTTGAACCATCCATGAACAGGGGAGGCAGTCCCTTTACCGTAACCTTTAATCTTGGCAAGTAAGAACACTCTGTGAGTGGTGGGGAGGGGGGCAGGGAGAGTCCAGATAAAGGACTGAGAGAGTGGATGACATGCTTGAATTTAGGCGGGTTCCCTACCTCCTGGCCCCTGTCCTGCACAGGACACGACTCACTGTCTGCTTCCGAGAACGATCCGGATTCGTCACTGGAGTTGGTTCCGTAAGACTGCTCACATTTAATTTGGGGTCGGACTTGGTTGTACATTCCATCTCCCATCAGGCCTGGTTCCTGATGTTCTGTGGCAAGGAATCTGGCTCCCTGGGAACAGGGTGAGGAGGAGAACTCACAGAGAGGGAGGCTGCAGGGCGAGCCCCCGCTCCCGTCCTCCGCGTAGGAATAGGAGGAGCACGAACTGGAAGTCCTGGTCCTGGTCTCCAAGGGGGGCGAGCGAGGGCAGACCTTGATTGGCACCGGGCAGCTAGTGTTGGGCCGCATCCTTCCTGGCAAGTGGTCGGCCATCAGCCCACCGTGGGGGTAGGCCTGCGAGCTGGGGAGGGACTGGCCAGCCCCCACCCACAGACCCTTTGGCACCGGCTCAGAGAGGTCTTTGTCCAGACTGCTTACCCCAGAATACGAATGCACCGAAGTGCTCACTTGGTCACAAGCGCTCGAGGAGAAGATGACACTTCTCCGGTCCAGCTCTCCTTCCTGCTTACAGAGAGCCTCCACCCCAGGGCCCTTGAGGGGCGACCCCATCGGGAGGCTGGACGCATCCTTCTGGCCCCCGTGGGCCTGTCCATAATTCCCCGCGAAGGGGGCGTAGTCAGTTTTAAGGTCACCCTGAGTGATGCCCTTGTCGAAAGGGCACGCGGAACTCCTGGCAAAGTGCTGCTGAGATGTGCCGGGCAGGCCAGACAGCTCCGCACTTTTTGTTACGCTGAACAGAGACCTCAGGCAGGAGGGGGAGGCCAGGGTCCTGGACCTCTCCAGGCAGGCGGCCCCCGAGGGGGGCGCAGGGGCGGGCGCGGGGCTGGGCTGCTTCCGGTCCATTTCCACATCCCCCGCTCGGTCCTTGGCGTCAGGCTCGTCCCCGGACAGGCAGAGCGTGATGCTCTCCTCCTCGTTCTCCTCACTGGGCGGCTCGCTTTTGATCTGCCCCATGGCGAGCCCGGGCTTGAGGCTGTGGCCAGAGCTGTCCTCACCGAATGTGCTTGCGAAACCTGAGGTACTGTGTGAGGATGCATTGTAGACATTCTTGGTACATGCGAGCTGGTACTTCTTGTATCGCGGGTACTGCGTCAACGCGTCCTTCTCGGAGCTCTCCTTGGTGTCCGTGGGCCCGTCGGCCTCGGGCGCCAGCAAAGCCTCTTCCTTCTGGGCTCCCGGGATGGCCGTGGGCTCGAAGCTGCCGGGGTGTGGGAGCGGCTGGTCCCTGGGGCAGGCCATCTTGGCCGTCTCCGACTCCATCGTCTCCTCCTCTTCCTCCTCCTCCTCCTCCCCCGCCGAGTTCTCATGGTCCTCGTGGGGGCGCGGGCAGGCCGTGTCCTTGCGGCACACGAACAGGCCATCCTCGCTGTTCAGCAGCTGGGTCTGCAGGAAGCTGAAGCAGGAGTCCTCCAGGTTGTGCATGCGCAGGAACTCGGCGCAGCGGATGACCTCGCGGATGTTTTCCCTGCTGAGCAACAGCTTGGCGGTGTAGGCGAACTGCAACAGCGGCCCGAAGCCCCTGGCCGTGACCTGCAACACAAACAGGGAGAAGGGCCGTGAAGTCACCGGCAGCACCGCTATTGTCCCGAATCCCTCAACTGAAGCAAGATAACCAGACGGGGCTAATGTCCCAGAACAAAGACTGCAAAGGAGCAGTTAATCTGTCCTGGGTCGGCAGTGATTCTGCGTCCGATAATTAGCGCCCGCCTCGCGCATGCGGCTGCTGGGTGGATTGCATCGGCGGCGCACAGAATTGGAAATCACCAGGGTCAAGTGGCTGCACAGGACGACAACGGGTTCAGTGTTTGCACTAATGAAATATCCCGGCGAGGATGCACGGGAACAATGGGACGCCTATTAATTTCCCTCCCAGTCGGCCCTGCGGAGAGCCCTTCTGCACCAGGAGTGCGCGGACACTTGCTGCAGCTGCCTGGAGCCCAAGACGGCATTCCAGGTGGCTTGTTAACCGCGCAACTGGCAGTGTGGCCTGTTCAAAACGGAAAGCCTGTAGGGTTTCAAAATAGTTTTGCCTCACTTACAAGTTCACAGGAGACATTAAAAGCAAACTCCCATTTTGCTCATTCATCATGGCTTCTAGTTGGAACTTTTCAGTCATCACGTCATACCCGATCCTACAATGATACTGGAGATGATGACAATCTAAAGCAGTGTTCGCAGCAAGAAATCAACTCCCAGCCCGTAAAGAATGGGGGTTACAGGACTCAACAAACTGGCTGTCATTTGGAAGGTTGAAGCTGCTGAGTGGCACAGGACCTGGGCTAGTCCTTCCCTCATTATAAGCAGCAGCTTTGCCGCGCAGCTGTCTTCTCTCCTGGTAAACTGTCATGTGCTGCTCATCCATTGTATTTTACACAGATTGAAAATGTGCTATTTATGCACACACACAGAAAATAACTTAGATAATTAGAAATACATTGCCCAAGGCCAATTGTTTTTCTCCCCGATGGAAGTGGATTAAACTTGCTGGTATCTGGGGCAGGCTTCCTTACCCTCTATGCAAAACCAGGCATCCTCGAGGTTCTTGCAAGCACTGCTGACCCCATTGGGAGGGGCGGCAGTCTACAACTTGTGATGTACAAATCAGGTAAAAGAAGCCATTGTACCAGTGATTTAAAAATATCTGCTAGGGGAATAGGCGTAGAGCAAGAGGAACTGGCAAGCTTTGTGACCGACTTCCACATGTATTACATTCACCACAGCACACAGAGCCAAAACTCTTATGAGGACTTATATCTGCTGATCACAGTTCGACTCTGACATCAGCTCCTCTGGGAGCCCTCTCCAAACCTTCTAGACAGAAGGACTGACACACCCTCTCAGCCCCACAGCCAGAGTGAGGCATGTGGATCCCCAGGGCAGCACTGGTTTTATATCGCTGCATTCTTTCTTGTAAGGGAAATTTCTTAGATACATAACTGAGTGGGATTTTAATTGTTAAGAAGTTTGAAGGACTTTAAACAAAATACCAGATTAAAAATTCTCTGTCATTAATGAGTCCTGAGATATTTGGTTAAAAAAGAAATACAACAAAAACCGTGACTGTTAGCCCCACATTAGAGCTCTACAAGGGCAATCATTGCCATCTCAGTTCTGTTATACTTAATTGGGTCTGTTTCTACCATAAGACAGCAAGGTTCTTCAGATCATGGATTGTTTCATTTCTCATTGTAACTCTGCATCTAGCTAGGGTCTCTCGAACACGATAAACGCCTGAGAAAACTTGTATATTACTGAGTATGTCATAAGTCTAAGTGTGCCTGTAACATACAACTACAGAAGCTGACAACACTGCTTGGTAAGTGTTGTCTCAAATTATGTTTGGGGCAAGGCATTGAGTAAACCAACATACCAACCCTAACCAATGCATACAGGCAAGAGTCCCTATTTGTCCAGTCCCCTAGAATTATTATTAAAAAGGAGCTCATCTAACCTACAGTTTTGTGGTCTACTAAGCTGACATCATAATAGATTCAATAAATGTAATACTGTTCTATTGCCATTTCTCTTAGGAACCTTTAAAAGGGATGCAAGACAAAGAAGTGCGTATTTATAAGTAACCAAAGACGGCAACGAGAATGTCACACGGCCAGTTCCTCATTGTAACATAGCTCCACCACAAAGAGAGGAATGGCAGAATCAAGGCGGGGTGACCCTCCGTAAGTAAGCATCTCTGCTCTGTACCTCGGCGATCTGCCAGAGGCTGAGTGGATAATGCACATTTTTAGTTTTGGCAGATGTGCTCACTATACGGGAAATGGGGAAAACTCATCTCAATGCTATTTATGTTTTCTGTACAGACCTCCTCATACTCTCATTCTTACCACCATTTCTCTTTTATTTTGATGCTCTTAGTCTCAGTAGGCCCCACCACCACCCACCACTGTGGTTGCTTTTAAAGATAATTCTTAAATAAGTCAGAGACACCCACAGGGATCGCTGGATCGGTCCTAGGCGTCACCACTTGTCTCATGGCTGCAAGGAGCTGGAGTAAGCTTCCCCACTCAGGGAAGAGCTGATGCTTCAATGTATGAGTTGGATGGGGATGCTAATGAGCACAGTCTCCACATCCCAAATCAAATCACCACTGCTTTTGGACTTAGGAGAATGATGAGCTTGAAGTGATTGTCAGACGGTCATGAAAGAGTCATGAATAAAAACAGGGCTATAAACTGTCCTCCAAGCCCAAGGTCAGGGGAAATGGTGCCCTCACCATGAAATTTTAAGAGTTAGTCCATAACTAGCTCTCCTCCCACAAGGGTTTAATCCTGCTTTGTCATATTCAATTGCTCAGCTTCTGTGTGCAGGCTCTGTCTAGTGAGTCAAAGTACTCATTCACCAAGCACCTCCTGGGGCCCAGCACTTTGCTAGCTGGTTCCTGTAACACCCTGAAAGGCAGGCATGATTGCCTTTTAAAAATATGTTTTTATTGATTTCAGAGAAAGGAAGGGAGAGGGAGAGATATAGAAACGTCCATCCGAGAGAAACATCGATCTGCTGCCTCGTGCATGCCCCCTACTGGGGATCGAACCTGCAACCGGGCATGTGCCCTGACCAGGAATTGAACAAGCAGCCTACTGATGCATGGGATGACATCAACCAAGTGAGCCACACTGGCTGGGCTGCCTTGTTTTGTAGTCAAAGAAACGGAGAAAGAGGTGAGGGAATTCATCCAAGGTGATAGAGCTGGGATTCCAATCCTAGAGCTGTGAGGAATGGATAAGAACAAGACCCAGCCATATGCTCATGAAACCTACAATTCAGCTTTGTAGAAGAGGTATCAAACAATGAAAGTTAACTATTAAGTCACAATGTAAGTCAATGGTGGAAGGGTTCTCACAAAATTACATAATTAATTGTCAACTGAGAAATCCAGAGCAGCTTCAGGAGATGAGGAAAGTGCTGAGGTCCAGGGGGAATCCCGTGAACACTGGTGAGCAGGACACTGGAGTGCAGTGAATTCCCGCTGCCAATGTCTGCTCTGGGTCACAGCTTGCTTTGAAACAACGGGTACCTTCTGAACTGCCACAGGTGTCCCTCCCCGGAACCCATCTCTGGTGCACCTAGGCCAGCTGTGACACCTCCAAGTGCACAAAGCAGAATGCAATTTGCCATCATACCTGCAGGCAGAGGCTTTCTAAATATTGGTTTAGCTCCATCTTGAGTAGGTTACACTATCTTTCCATTTTTAGGACTCATTAAACTCACCAATTATATTCCTAAAGCAAATGTGAAGCCATAAGCTATATGTTTATGAAACTGTGACTACAAGTCAGCCTTGTTATTTACTTTCTATTTTTTTTTTTTTAACAAGCAAGGCTCTGATAATGGGAAAAAATAAGAAGGGATGGGTGGTGGAGAATCTTCCACAAAACTAATGACCCATGAAAATGTTATTTAAAAAGGTAATGATCAGGAAGTTAAAGTGGAATGAAGTGGACTAGAAATAGCACACTAGTTTTATCTCACTGATGTTAATGGAACTGTGTTCCACTGTTGTAAGGGAAGCAGACATATCTAGGCTAAAATTTACTAGTCAGAAATGGCCTTACAGGCATGATAAACAAATCCTAAATACAGTATTAGTGACAACTTGGGAGAACAGTCTTGCATTTTGAATGAACTATTTTGGATGGATCGTGTTGAAGAGTATTTTTTCTTAAACACATAACTACCTGGTTCCATAATATGCTCTAGATGAGGCTGAATCACACACTAGAGTTAGAAAGGAGTGTGCATGGGGGGCTAAGACCTCGGAGAGGTCTTGGTTGCTCCCAAGGAGGTAATGAACTCATCTGGGAGTCGGCACACGCAAGGCAAGTGGCACTGACCTTCAGGTTTCAGGCCTGCAAGAAATCAGGTCAGACTACCAAAGTCATGCATGATGGTGGGAGTCCACATGCTGCTAATGTGTTGAAAATTTGACCCAGTGAAATGATGGCCCTAATCCTGTATTCCCTTGGGCTGTGAAGTATCATCTCGATGCTGTTGATGGAAGGAAGATGAACTGATGAAAACTGAACTGGCAGGGGGCACGTTTGGGTGCTGTTGGCAGAGCTGGGGCACTCATTCTCAGGAGGTGCCCAGTTTGCTGCTGGACAGAGCTTATGAAAGGGAACTTCTAAGTCTCATCTTTCTGGACTATTCAGGGATCAAGCATTGGGAATTTTTATGAGACTTGGAACAGCATCCCCTTCTTAAGCCATGTGATTAAGATCTCCTCAGTTGGTTCCGGCAGTGTAAACACACGGCTGTAGCATTGAGCCATCTGCAGATGGCTGATCCGACAAATCAGGAGATCTGGTGGCTGCTCCCAGGAGAGAGGAGGCACACTTCTCAAGGTCCCTTAATTATATCCTTACACGACGGGGAACCTTTTACCCTCAGCAATACCATGCACATTCCCTGATGAATTGGGATCTCTCCTACACCGACTTTTTATTATTATTATTTTTATTAATTTCAGAGAGGAAGGGGGAGGGAGAGATAGAAACATCAATGATGAGAGAGAATCATCAATCGGCTGTCTCCTGCATCCCCCCCCCTCCCCCACTGGGGATTGAGCCAGAAACCTGGGCATGTGCTCTGATCAGGAATCGAACCGTGACTCCCTGGTTCATAGGTCGACATTCAACCACTGAGCCACACAAGACGGGTACTGGTGGGCTTTTGAAAACACTGTGACCACTGACCACCCCTCTCGGTTGAGTTCTGCACAGCAAGGCACTTGTGAAATAAAGAAAATGACACTGGTGACAACTCACTCTTCCTCCCCACCCCCACCCTGCACTGCATCCCATTCTGTAGGATGAAGACTGAATTAGCAATGAGCTGTCACTTCTAATCTGAATTTCCTATAATTTATATACATATTATCACACTTATCTCCCCAAAGCAGCAAGCTATACAAGCATACTACGCTCAGTACATATTGGTTAAATTAATTTAATTATCTCAACAAAGCTCTTGGTCATTTAGTTACTATTTTTCGCTTACTCATCAAGTCATTTATCAACCATGTATCAGGCACTCACTGTGCACTGTGTGAGGTCTGGGGAACCAGCTTTCTTAGATTCAAATTCCAGGCCTACTGTGTACCAGCTGTGCAACTTGGGCTGGTTACTTAACCTTTCTGTGCTTAAGGTTCTCCGACAGTAAGACAGCGATACCAGCGGTGCCTGCCTTGTAGTAAAACCTTTGGAACAGGGTCTGGCATTGAGTGACAACTATTACTACAGCTGTTGTTACAAAGAAGAATCAAGTATAGTCTCTTTCTCCAAGGAGCTAAGAGGGTGACCAGGGAGACAAATGTTCAATACAGATGTCTACAATGGAACGTAAGTATGTTACAGGTATTTGCAGGGTAGTAAGGAAGAACGAGCTGGGGGTATCAGCGTAACTACTAAAGGTATCAGTCTAAGTCTTCCTAGAGGAGGTGACCTTTGCCCTGAATCTTGAAGGCTGAGTTGAAGTTCATCAGAAAAAGTTGAAGAAAGTCATGGCTGCTCCTTCACCTCCTTTAGGCTCTTCCTCAAATGCAGCTTTCTCAGTGAGGCCTCTCCCGGGCCTCTGTTCACAAGTGCCCTCCTCTGCCCTAACACCAAGACTGGCTACGAAGTGAACTGGCTACGAAGTGAACATGTGTGCTGTTCAGAGACTATTAGGAATTTCAAGACGATGACAGCAGAACCTTAAAAGTACAGGTTCCTTCTGAACACAGGTCCCTGTGCAATTGCACATGTCATATGCTCATGAATCCGGCCCTTTCAACACACACACACACACACACACACACACACACACACACACACACACCCTATCCCCTGCAGCTGAAACCAGTTCCCTGATTTCAGTGGGGGTGATGGCATCCTAGGGTGGAGGTCAAACAGTGGAACTCTACTAGTATTGAGTTAAACCCCAAAGGCTAGCTGGCATGCTATTGTGATCACAGGATAGGTCGGTGGTGACTGGCAGGATCATGGATGTCTTGATCTGAAATACATGGTATTTCTTTTTTTGATTAGTTAACCAGGTAGGTTAAGCAAACAATGACCTGACCTGAGTCCCCATTATTAAAAGGCATGATCTGAGACTCATTGAAATTAATTCCTGGGATTATTGCAGGATGGACCCTACAATAACTCACACTTTCCCTATAAGTTCTCCTGGCTCAAGGGTTTGCAGAATGTACATCTTGTAGGTTCTCCTAAATCAGGAAATACAAACTTCTTTTACAATAAAAAAACCAAACTTTAAAATTATTCCAAAATTGTTTAGGTCAGAACCAAATCCATCCATCTGATCTATGTACTAAAATAGCGTTATTTTAATACAAACAGGAAAATCTAAGTAGCTGTGACCAACTACTAACTTTAACATCTGACAAAATAAACTCATAAACTGCTGCTTTACTATTTATTGTCTCTCTGCCTCATGTCCATTCTTGTCATGTTCCCTCTTACAATGCTGAGGCTGGGAGTTTATAAACTGGGGTTCCCTGGCTCCTTGTTACTGGATTCTGCCAATAGGGAGCACTGGTGGGAGAGCAGAAGGTGGGAGGAAAGCAGAAGCTATGCTACGGTTTCTTCTGTTTCCTTCCTTCTTTCTTTCCTTCCTCGGTGGTGTGTGTGGAAGTGGCTGCGTCCGGACTTCCCGCTGGAGTGCCGGGAAGGGGCCGTTTCCTCCACAGATGCAGCTCCTGAGGCATCGGCCCCTCCTCCACGCTCACAGGTCCCTTTTGTGCCCTCCTGCCCTAGCCGGGGTAGCTGCTTCCTTCAGTCATTAATCACTGGGTTAATTCTCCTTCCCCTTTCTGTTCTTCCAGTTTCCCAACACCTGTGTAACCAATTCCCTGTTTTATATCCCCTCGGTTAGAAACACCTGGCATGGTTTCTGTTTCCCTGACTCAATCCTCATCCATTTTTCAATCAAGGAAGCCAAAAAAGGTGAAGTCCAGAAAGCCCAGAAAGGTGACGGGATTTTCCCAAAGTCACACGGCTGGTCAGCCAGGGCTCAACTCAAGTCTCCTGACTGCAGAGTTCAACTGCCATGCCCCCTTCCCATCTGTTGCTGCTTCTCTGAACTGAACAAGGAAAGAAATGTATTTCCTATGGAAAGACGTTACTGTGAGTTTTATGACACTCTCTAAAATATTCAGTTTTTTCTTTCTTTCAAATATTCAGTTTTCTATCGCTCCATCCAAAGGAGACTGGTCAACTGGAAGTGGTCCTTCCTTGGCCATGAAGGAGGGTGAATCTCACACTTGATTCTCGTGCCTTGTTAAACTTTGTGTCTGTGAGGTAGTGGTACTTATTTTATTTCCCACAATGACTTGTTGAAAGAAACATTAATCTCTATTGTTTCATGCCTGGTCCTTTCTCTTGGGAATGTATGAGCATTGTGATCAAAAAGTAAAAAGACACTTAAAAATTCATTTGTCGTTTTAAAAGATTTAAAAAAATTATTTACATTCTTCAGAATCAGTGCCTAAATTTCTCTTGAAAAATCTAGATAACTGCTAAGTCCCTCTGTTGCCCTGTAAACCCTAGGAAGCGTTTTTATCACATATAAATTTGGTAGATTAGCAGGATCAGCTCAGCACCAGTCCTTAGACTCTGGATGACATGAAAGCAGAAATGCGTTTCTCCATGGGGAGCCTTGGCACCAAAGCTTTGTTCCAAAGTAGAAAAGCAGCCTGATAAAGCTGATGTTGAGAGGGAATGTGTCCCCCACCTGTGTCAGTCAGCTCAGAATCATCATGGGGCTACAGGACAGCTGGGCCTGCCCCACAGGTATGTATTTGGTTGTCACAGGGTGGATGAGAACAGAGAAGGGGAAGCAAACATTCACTGTCTTTCCTGAGAATTAGCAATACCTTGACCCCGTGGAACCTTCATTTCACCTACGTGGTTTTACCCCTTCATCTCAACTCCTTCATCTGTGGCCTTCATTACTTTCTCACTCATGTATATATAGTTACATTTCCCAGGGAAGTGACAGGCAAAAGTTACACATGATACAAACATAAGGCACTGTATTCACATTTACTCTAAAAGCATATAATAAAATAGAAAAATCTCCCTCCTGAAACATTATATAATGAACTTCATGGAATAATTTTTGAAAACTCAATTTCGGTATAAGTGTAGAGCCTAAAATAGGTACAAGGTGGTAGTAACTTTTTACCTTTTTCAGTGTAAAATGAAAGTGAAAAGCATCCCACTCACTAGCCAGAAAGTAGTAAAACCTGCATCTAAGTTTACAGTTTCATTTGAAAAACTGCCTCCAACAAAAAACTATTTTTACAATTATTTAAAAAATTACTAATTTCCATTTTAAATGACCCTCTCCCCATTTAGGAAACCAGTGATCTTCCTAGACCAGAATTTCCTTGAGTCAAGGTTTGACTTTACCTCCTCAATCCCTCTAGTCATTTCAAGCCCACCATCAACTACTTGATCTTCAACCAGAAACACAAAACATTTTTTAAGGTTTCTAGTGATGAGAAGTTCAATCTCTCAACAAAGCCTTCTAATGGCTCTTCTCTCAAGCCAAAAATTCCCACTCCTGACACCGAAGTACCCTCCTCTGAACCATTCTGAGTTTGACTACACCCCCCGCAGGGTATCTGGACTGAGTGAATGCTCCATCATTGGTATAAAGGACAGAACCTTCACCTCCCTGAGTTTAGATCCTATTTTCTATGAATACCAACAAAGATTTATTAATTGTCACTTATTACTTATGGTGTTGTCAGTTAACTTCTCTGAGCTTTTTTCCCCAGCATGTGCTACTGATAAGCCATGTGTCCATCATAATCTTGCAAAATTGATTTTTTTGACCCAAGAGTATATACTTGTCTAGATATCCAGATTATGCAAGAAGCTCTTCAGTCACACTTTGAAGATTCACTTCCTTCCTTGTTTTGAAAACTATGATACCCTTTTCTGGTCTGCAGACTTCTGATGCTTTCCTGGACTCCACAATTCTTCAAAGAAATTGACCATAACAAATTGTGCCATAATCATATCTAATTTTTTCCTGTAGTTTAGGAGCTTTATTTCATCCAGACTGGGAACTTAGATGTTTTCATATTGTTCATCCACCTGGGGTTTCCTTTTCTTTCTACAAGTTTTTCTCACTTTTCCATCTAATGGACATAGATTCATGAGACTGGACTTGGTAACGACTTCTTGGATGTGGCACCGAAAGCATAGGTAACGAAAGCAAAAATAGACAAGTGGGACTATATCAAACTTAAAAACTTTTGTGCATCAAAGGACTCAACAGAGTGAAAAGGCAACTTATGGAATGGGAGAAAATATTTTCAAATCATTTATCTGATAAGAGGTTAATACCCAGAATATATAAAGAACTCCTACAACTCAATGACAAAAATATCAAATAACTTTAATAGATTTATATGCTTCTCTAAAGAAGATATACAGTATCCAACAAACACATGAAAGGGTGCTCAATATCAATAATCACCAGAGAAATGCGAATCAAATTCAACCAGAAACACAAAACATTTTTTAAGGTTTTTAGTGATGACAAGTTCAGTCCCTCATCAGAGCCTTCTGATCCAGAAAGTGGCATGGTGGTTACCAGGGATGCCATCTCTTTTACAATGCTAAGGATATTCTCATATGTACTTTTGTGAATTCCTTGTAGTTAGTCACTATTATTAGGACCAAAATAGCAATTCTACCCTTGAATTGTCCACTTTCTTGAAGGTGAAATTACCAGTAAGGCAAATTGATAACTACTCAGGTATTCTTATATTATTTGAAGAGAATTCTGGTAGCTATTCACACAGTTGAAGTTCTGCACCATGCCTCTCCTTTGCTCGAATTTTGTAAATGGAAATAGGAACATGGAATCTGAAATTGCCCTCACTATATTACCCCAAATGAGCTCCTACACCAACAGCAATGCTGCCCCTCTTTCTTCTCCTCTCCTCCACTACTCTTCTGAGGGCCCCTGTCCTTATGCTTCTGGACTTGCTTATAGAGCTTGTGGACATACATTGCCGCTCTGCATTTCTTCCCAGTGGATATAAAAGTCCTCCTCACAGCCATATTTCAACGTGATATCCTTTTGCTCATCAGGTTACATGGGTTACCTCAGAAATACTACTTATTATTCTGGTGATAATCTCCAATTTAATTTTTAAAAATATATTTTTATTGATTTCAGAGAGAAAGGGAGAGGGAGAGAGAGATAGAAACATCAATGATGAAAGAGAATCATTGATCGGCTGCCTCCTGCACACCCCACACTAGGGATCGAGCCTGCAACCCAGGTATGTGCCCTTGACTAGGAATCAAACCGTAACCTCCTGGTTCATAGGTCTATGCTCAACCATGCCCACGGGGCCAATTTAATTTTTTATTATTCCTGCTTCACCCATTGTTGGATTGACATTGGAGACTAGAAGAATTGCTTTTGTATTCCCCTTCTCCTTGGTTTATCCAATTATTTACCAAATATTTCAGACCTTCATATCACTGTCAAACCTGCTTGCTTCTGTAATAATTGGTGCCATGAGTTTAGCAGGATATTCATCTCTCCCACCCCCCTTATATTTAAATCATGGGCCTTGTGCACTATAGGTTCTCCATAACTATTAGTTGAACTGAACTGCACTAACCCTAGCAATGCCCACTGCAGCAGACAATTTGAATCCCTCTTTCACACGACAATCCATCACATATTTGAAGACATCTGTTGTGCCTGGTTAGGGAAATTTTTCTTCTTCAAAAACCTAAGTTATATTTTCCATTGAAATCAAAACTGAAGAACTGACAGATCGCACATCTCTTATGAAAAATGTTATTTTCTTTTTGACCTCTGGAAGCAAGTGGGTTTACACTCCATGATCACTCCAGGAGCCAGGAGGGCTCGGTGCCACAGGAGAGGACCCTGGTCTGTAGAGGGGAAGGTAATCTGACCCTGATTACTTGAGAACCTCTGCCGCTGTTTCCCCCTTTCATTTGCAAAACAGAAATAAGTAGGGACATGCTGAGGAAATGCAGAGAATACACTCAAAGGGCTTTTGAGACACAAGCACTGAAGGTCCTAAGATGTGCACCATCTCCTCCGGCAGTAGGCTTTCCTCCACAGTGGAAGTGGGTGTTCCTGTCCCTTACACATGAACCAAGCTTCAGGTTTCACCTCATAGGCATGGTTTATACAACAGCAATAACAGTATTTCTACAGTTTCCTTCACTGAAATCCTTCACTAACCACCACATAACAGATGCTGAGACTGGTTACCCAAGGCTGTCCAGTGAGTTGGGGTAAGTGCATATATGGAAAGACCAAAGGGACCGTACACCTCTGATTTCTCGTTGCTCCTGTTTCCACAATGGGCTCTGCCCATGGGGAAGAGTTACTGCTGATACAATTCAGGCGCCATCTGTGCTCTGTAAGGATTTAAACAGCGGCCAACACAATATCCCCACATGTGCATTGGACAATGGCTGCCCTGAGCTGGGGACTAGCAGACAGGACATTAGGCTCTGTAGCCATCAGGGCTGTAGAAATTGTTATGATACGATACCCACACTCCTGTTTTGTCACTCAGCCACTGCCCCTCCCCTCCCCTCCCCTTGAATCCTAATCTTTTCTATTTGTGATTCCTGTTGTCAAGGGAGGGAAAGAAGAGGTGCCGATTCTATCCATCGGCATGGCCACGGCTACTGTTTGTGCCCAGGTCTGTTTTTCTCTTGTCCTACAGCCTTCCACATGCTTTCCTGCGACATTAGGGCTCTAGGCTTGCAAATGACATCACTGCGGACTGGGACAGGCCTTGCTGAGAAGGCCTCAGAGTGCTGGAGATGAAGGCAGCATTCTGTTTTCAGCACGGTGTCACTTTGGCAGCATTGCTGCTGAAGCGGGTGAGGCAGAAACGCCTGACAATGAGTTGTTGTGTCCACTTTCTGTGCAGCGGAGACACTTTTCACGCTAACTCAGAAGACGGTGATAAAAGGATACAAGTCACAGATGCAGCCAGGCTGCACCCTGGAAGCTGTTCTGGGCTATTTTGAACGTGGCTTGAACTGTTATAAAAGACCTCTTTCCTTACAGTGCCTAACTAAGAAAACACTGCAAATAAAGACATCCAAACATCCTGAAAGTGAATCTTTGGTGTTTGACAAAGACGAAATCTTAAGGACACCAGGTGTTCCAGTTTGGGATGAGTCAGATTATTTCTGAGTGCTCATTTAGGATGAAATGACAATGTCCAGGGGGTTCCAGAGTGTTGATGGAATCTTAGTCACTGAGGTTGGACGTCAGAAACCTAACAAACAAAATGGAAAGCCAGCCCTCCCGCTTCCTTGCACCATTATAGTGGGACGTATTTGGCTCGTGGGAGGGAGGATCGCAGAACTCAGCCACAGCCACTTTCCAGAACCGGGTAGCTTTGAAACCCCAGCTGAGCTAGCAGGTGTCAGAACACCATCGTCATTTCTTTCTTGAACAAGCGTAGGCGGCCAGGGCCCAAGAATCTCTAGGTGGAGTCATCCTTGAGGTAAAAGTACTAAGACTCAAAGCAAAAGGGAAAACTGTCTCTTCTCTGCTCATGACCTCTCCTCTCGGTTGACACCACCTCTCCTCCCTCCTGCACCTTGATGATCTTTCCGGATCATTGATCACAGGGAGGCTGGGGAGTCTTTGGGGGATGTTCCTGACATGGGCTGTGTTTCAAGCAGCAATTCCCTGCTTCAGAGAGCAAACTTAATTTTCTTCTGTCTGACCTCCCCAGTTCCCCCCAATGCACTCCTTTTTAGTCTCATCTTAAGTGATCCTCTTGAGCCAGACTGCCAGCCTCTCTCCTGCCTTCTAGCATTTGCTCAAGCCGTGCTTATGCCGGGATGCAATCTTCACTTTGCATCTCTGGTTCAAACTGTACCTGTCGCATATGTGCCCAACAATGTGAAATGCAAGAGCCAGGGAAACCCTTGCAAAGGAGGTGGTAACTAAACTGGACACCCACACCCCCTGGACAATAGCTGCTGCTCATAGACCACCAGTATTAGCTTTTAACCACATGAGTGTTGTTTTGCTTTGTTATCTGAATGTTGTGCCTGTCTTGATTAGAAATTCCTGCAAGTTAAGGACCAAGTTTTACATACTTTCACGTGATATCTACATGTATTTTTAAAAATATATCTTTATTGATTTCAGAGAGGAAGAGAGAGAGAAACATGATGAGAGAATCATTAATCGGCCGCCTCCCGCACGCCCCCCACTGGGGATCGAGCCTGCAACCCGGGCACGTGTCCCCGGCCAGAATGGAACCCGGGACCCTCAGTCTGCAGGCTCAGGCTCTATCCACTGAGCCAAACCGGCTAGGGCTATCTACATGTATTTTAATAAATTTGTTAAATAGTTGCATTGTGAAGAAGAGTTTGTTAGTTATTTTTAGAAGGCAATTAATATTTTTTAATATATTTTATTGATTTTTTTTAGAAGGCAATTAATATTACAAATTTAAAAATAATTAACAGCATGACCAGTGTGGCTCAGTGGTTGACTTATGAACCAGGAGGGCACAGTTCCATTTCCTGTCAGGGCACATGCCTGGTTGTGGGCTCGATCCCCAGTGGGGAGTATGCAGGAGGCAGCCGATCAATGATTTTCTGTCATCATCGATGTTTCTATTTCTCTCTCCCTCTCCCTTCCTTTCTGAAATAAATTTAAAAAATACGTCGAACCGGTTTGGCTCAGTGGATAGAGCATCGGCCTGGGGACTCAGGGGTCCCAGGTTCGATTCCGGTCAAGGGCATGTACCTTGGTGGCGGGCACATCCCCACTGGGGGGCGTGCAGGAAGCAGCTGATCGATCTCTCTCATCGATGTTTCTGGCTCTCTATCCCTCTCCCTTCTTCTCTGTAAAAAAATCAATAAAATATATTTAAAAAAATATATTAAGAAATAAAAGGAATTACCAAAAGGTCACATTTTCATGTCAACCTAATACTGTAGTTCTAAAAAAAGACTAAACGACAGGAAATCATTAGGTCATAGACAAGTGCTGGGGCCATGAGTCCTTTTGTGTATATGCCAGGTATCTTGCATAAACAATACATTACTAAATAACCAATCCAAAAATACTTACTTGAGCATTTACTATGTTGGGTACTGAGGTGAATTTGAAAGAAGCAAAAAAATGTATATAGTTTTACTTTGGAGGAACTCACGATGTCTTATCCATACTCAGAGAACAATTAAATTGCCGAGACTCCTGGTGCAACAGAAGACAGGGAAGAAGGAGAGCATGGGTTGTCTGATAGCACTAAGCTTGAATCTGAGCAGGCTGCAAGACTGGGGCACAAAACCCATGCGGTCGTTCGTTGCCCTCCAAATACTGGGCTCCTGCCGAGACAGCCTGGGGTCTTTCTAGGAAAGGGTCTTCCATAAGCACTTAGGATTGAACACCCTGCTCTACCCGGGAGAACCGGTGCCCTCCCCCATCTAAGTGAAACCTCACCTGGACCTCGTAAAAGGAATTACCATGGCAGAAAAAGGAACGATCCATGGGAAGAACCTGACAGTGCACAGAGAGTCACAGAGCAAGACAGACGGGACTTCAGAAGAAACAGCCCCTCGCCGTAGGAGCTGCAGGACTGAGCAAACAGGACTGCAGGCTGGTTTGAAAATGAAAGCTGGGGGAGTTCAGTGGGTGAGCAAAACTGGTTCTTCCATAGCCTGCTCAGGGGAATATAAGATACCTAGAGAGTAGGGGATTCTTCTAGATCAGCTTGAGAAAAAGCAAAACCAGAATCCCCTTTTACACTAAAGTAAAAAAATGACATAGTTATCAAGGAAGGTATTTCAGAAAGTCAAATGGGGAAAAAATAAGGTAAACAGGTAACATTAGGAAATGTCTGAGAACAATTGCAACAGGAGAAAGAAGGCGGGCAGAGTCAGAACTCAAAGGTCATGTTGGAGGCTGCTGGGGGCCAAGAAGGCCTCTGAAATCTGGTCTCTCTCTTGAGGGCAGGTCGTCCTGCCAGCTCTGTGATGGGGCCTCCCACGGCCTCACACCCGGAAGGCAGGCACTGCCCGCCAGCCCCGGAGACCATGCCATACTCTTCCTCTTGGCGGGAAGAGAATCTAGTGTGCTCCTCACAACAGGCACACAGCAAACACCAGAACACTTTGTCTGGCATATGGAAGGAACAGAATGGCAAAGGGGCTTTTACTGCACCTGACCAGATAATTAGGTAATTAGCCCTGTGAACGGATAGGGCACATCCTGCGAGAATCTGTGTATCTCCAGGAAGGCATATTTCCAAATATGTACTATCAAGTGCTTTTTATTATAATTTTTTTTCCTGGAGAGCATTTCATTTCTCAAAAGGATGCCAGGCATGTTTCTGTTCCACGCCAGAGTGGCCCTTTTTCACTTAGTTAAGCTGGACAGCCAACAAGGAAAAAGCGGATCTGTTTCTGGTCCCCTACGGATCTTACAACGCCCCTGCAGGCTGGCTGGCTTCTTTGTTCACATGCCAGGCCCCACCTGAGGAGTGGAAGGGGCACAATTCTAGAAGCATGGTCTTGCTGAAGGGCAGACAAGACCAGGAGAGGGAGCACAAGGACACAAGATGTTTCTATATCTGGGTCACAGGGCAAGTCATAGAAAGAGGGCAAGGCAAGAGAAGCAAATTGCCTCAAAAAATATACGTGGAATCTGAATGGTGTCCTTTCTAGGGGGAAAAAGGACATGTTTGTTCACTACAGAGAATAAAATATTAGCTGATTACATTGACCGGAGACCAAAAGCCATTTTACTTGTTTTTAGTTTGTCCTGGATGATAACATAACTTTATGAACTGCTGAATCTGCCAGCAATGAAGAACACTCTATAGCTAGCCACTCCCCTTTTAGCTCACCTTCATCACACAGTGATAAGGGAAGCAGATGCGTCAAAATGGCAAGCGTGCAGCGTGATGCGGAGCCTAGCGGATCTCAGCTACATGACAGTACTCAGCTGCCTTAGGTTTGTAGCTGAGGAATCCACGTCACCCAGCACGAGACGGTGAGACCAGGCATTCTCCCCACTAGGAGTTCACTGTATGGCATGCTGCTGGTGACCACCTTTGCAAAATAGGGTACAGATCACTTTATTCCTTCCACAAATACACACTGATCTCCTCCCATGGTTCTGCAGAGTCTCAGGTGCTGGGGGGGATAAAACAGTGAACAAGGAAGGGAGGGTACCTGGTCTGAGAGGTTCTAGACAGATGGGACAAAGACAAGTCAACAGGTAACACAGCTTGATAAGAGCTGTAATGGGGGTGGTGGTGGTGGGCAGTATGAGTGCTGACAGAGGGACATCTAACTCAGGAAGTGACATACAAACTGGAGCCTGAATGAGGACTAGCCAGGTACTGGGTGGGAACTGGTGCTGCATGTGGAAGGAAAGGAGTGTGCAAAGACAAAAGAGAGAACCAGCACACGATGCAGTGTGGCATTGGGGTGGCCACAGGTGACCCTGGAGAGATGAGCAGGGCGAATGCCAGGGAGGCCGTTCTATGTCCTGCAGAGGAGGCTGGCCAGCAATGGAGAGCCAATGGCGTCTATCGAGCAGGAGATCACTTGGGAGATTACTCTGGCTGCATTTGGAGAATAAGCTGGGCAGGGGGCAAGCCGGTCACAGAAGTCCAGGCAAGCACCAACTGTGGCCTGAACACAGGCAGTCGCTGTGGCAAGATGTAGACAGATTAGAGAGGCCACTAAGAGGAGGAGTTGGTGATGTGAACAAGTTTAAAAAGGTCACATTGCTTCTAACTAATTAACCAAAGCTATAACCTGGATACCAGCGTAGCGAAAATAAGGTTCCAGTTGGAAGCCATTTGGGACACTTTACCGCATGACTGTTCCAGTAGGAATTAGATAAAAGTTCACGGGAGTCACCAAGGTAGTTTGGGACTCAGAGTCATATTCCTGAGGAGGATACGGTGCAGAATCCTGTAGCCTAGAGTTTTATTTAAGGGAAGACAACCCCATTGATGCTAGTCAGTTGTTTTAGCTACTGCATGATGCAGGATTTTTAAAAAAGCAAACCTGCCCAAGAAATCATTCTGGTCTGCAATAAGAGGTGAAAGTTCTTACAGAATGTGAGGAGTCCTTTTATTTTATTTTATTTTTTAAAAAATAAAGAAGAATGGAAGATAGAAAACTAGTACACTATGAAATGACTTGTTGAAAACAGCTATGGTCAGAGATGGGAAAAGACAGCTTTCCTCCTTGTTCATCGATTTTAATCATAATTGTGGAGCAGCCCCGTTCTGTGGCCTGGATCTCTACTTGGGTCCCTAGAAGCTTCTTCCATCATCGCTTGAGTGAAATTCAACTTCAAATTCAACTTTCTGACTCTGACCCTCCTATTTCCCTCTTATGAGAACTCTTGCAATTCCGCTGGACCCGACTGCATAATCCAGGTTAATCTCCACCTCAAGATCCTTAAATTGATCACACCCGCAAAATTCCTCTTGCCATGTAACATATTTACAGGTTTTTGGGGGATTAAGATGTGGATATCTTGGGGGGGGCTGTTTTTTGCCTATTACACTGGGTTATTATGTGTCTTATGCGTTTTGTGCCTCAAAATTGAGGCCCCAGACAAAGGCAGGCAGCTCCTTAGGTAAGTCAAGGTGACCTAGATAGTAAGGTCCTTAGGTGAACATGGGGCATGAACTGAAGAGTCATCAATGGGTAAAGTGAAAAAAAAAATGAAAATTTATTTCAGACATTTTCTTTTTGTTATCACTGTACATTTCAACCTTCTCAGTGTCTTTTCATTATTTCTTCTGTAAAGAGAAATTCCTCGCACTGGGTTCATGGTGACTTCTGCATGGCACAGAGAGACCTTGAACAAGAGCTGGAGACACTCGCTGTCCCCACATCTACAGCTCACTGGTTTGCATTTTCCCACCTGATGAAAACACAGACGTGTGCATGTTTAGTGAATGTTACTACTGTCATCATTGAGCCAAGGGCTTAAGAACTTGGGCGCTGGAGTCGGGCTGCCAGGCTTATACCTACGTTCCTTGATTTAGGAGCTGACTGTTGAGCAAGTTAACGAACCTCTCCTGCCTTGGCTTCCTCATTTGGCACATGGAGATAACACAGCAACCCCACAGGGTCAGTGAGTTAAACACGTAAAGCGCATGGAGCAGAGCCTGGCACGTGGTGAATGCTCAGTAAAGATTATTATTATTTTTTATCATCACAGCACCGTACTGGACACAAGGGATATACAGAAGGTAAAATATAGCCCTTTTCCTTAGTGCTGGGTCAGATGATTTTTAAGACCAACGTTTTATGATTCCCAATATATCACAGAAGAAATAAACTCCCTTGACATTCTCACTTCCCATGCATCATGCTGCGTCAGCAAGATCTTTTAATATTTCTCCTTGCTGCCAATTAAGGGTACCAAGTCAAAGCTGAGATGTAAAAATTACTGTCCCATTATCACCTGCTGGCCTCACTAATAAATCTTAGCTCAATGAAGCGTATGTTTCTTTTTAGTAGAACAGGGTATATAACCCAAACTAGAGGGACATGGGGCTTTGGCTTGTTTACAGCAGTATCTTAAGAAAGCTCAGTGCATAATTGCATGCCCATAAATACAAATGCTGTAATTTTCTTGAGTCGAAGATCATTTTCAAACAGCAAGCACATATACATCTATACTCGTGGTAGCTTTTAAGGCAAGTTCTACAAGGTCCAAGAAGTCCATTTTGAGAGAAGGGCTTTCCAATAGCTCTCTTCCACTTGAAATCTGAAGTGTGGGAAGTGGAGTGGATGTATGTTTTTCTGAGAGTCGGCAATAGAAAGGGAGGACACTCACAGCTGTAGCAAGCCTGGGTGGATTTATACAGCGAATTTTAAACCAGACTCAGAATTGGCTTAAGTTATCCACTGAAAAAAATTCCGGTGATTTTGGGCTTCCTGATGATGTTTTCTGGGTGAGGCAGACACTAGACTGAGAGCCAAGCAAAGCTTCAGATGCAGACTTCTTTATTTTCAAAAGAACCTGAAGAGGCAGAATTTACTAATGGAATACAGGAACAAAAATGAATATTATGCTTCTACTTGTTAGCAACTATCTTGGCATTAAACTCAAATGAAGTAGTTCTGTCCCAGTGGCTGAAATTCTTCCACCTTACTATTACATTTTTCGATAGATTTTTAACAACTTCATTCCCCCGCCCTTGTCTTTTCTCTCTTCTATTCAAACACTTCTATAAAACATACTTTTCCACTAAAAAAAAATCCCAACTCTGCAAGTCTACTGATCTTCTTTTGTTCCTCTGATGGGAAAACTTTATTTTGCTCAAATTATTTGCATATTCACTTGGCATACAATAGGTGCTCAATAAAGGCAATTTCTTCCTTCTTCTTGCTCTGCTTGACCCCTAACTGGTAATGCATGTCTTCCTTCAGTCTTTAGTTTACAAATCACTTGCTCATAACTGACTCTGAGAGCCTCTTTCAGACTACACCATTGGGAAGCTTGGCTCAAACTGAGATAACTCTCATTAGACAGCTTGGAAATGAAAAGGTTTCAGAGAAAAACAAAGTCCCACTTATTGAAATGAAGTGCCTTTGTCTCATTTCAGATCTGGTGGCAGAAGGGAAGTATCAGCTAGCAGAGGTCCCAGGGAAATATTTGACAAGGTTATGTGAAATGTTTTTCTTCATTTGGTCTGCTTGTTTCACAATGCAGTCGATGTGTTTCACCAGAAAAACAAGGTCAATTCAATTGACCAAACGCGGTTTCCGCAACAGACACACATACATATAAATGCTCACACTCTCCCAGTTATAACAACACCGAATCTAATTTAGAACCACAATGGCTAGGAAATGAAGAGTTAATACTTAAACCCATCCTTAATTCATCCTGTCATGCCTGAGTATCACTTCTCCCATAGCAAGCAGATCACCCACTGTTCTGAGGCTACTAGACGGAGAATGAAATTGGCTATAACGTTACTTTGTCATAACGGAGGGAATTAAGGATAAGCCTGGAGAACAAGCTTGGGTGCTCTTTGTGTGTGAGAATGGGAAGCAGGGCCGGAGGGAAAGAAAGGAAGACAAAATAAAAAGACTGAGAAAGCGGGCACATCAGCCTATTCCTGCCGAGGGCATCTTTATAGGCGGGCACAGGCTGCTGCTCTCAGGACAGCAGCCCAGCCTATTAGCCGTCTAAACTCCAAAACAAACTGGAAAGAATATGTGAACTATAATGATCACAGCTGATAAAATACTGTGGTCTTATGCTTTCTCGTGCGACTGTGCACTTGGGCAGGAAAAGGGGGACTTCTCCTCTAGTCTGCTGAAGTGCCCCTTGGTGTGCTCACTGCAGGAATGGTTTGAATTACTGCTCTTTCAACATTATGGGGCATATCCCCACTAAAATGAAACAATCACACTTTACTTCTTTATCGTGAATCCCGTTTTAATTTTTAACCTAGCCCAGCAGGAAATCATGTGTTTAACCCCATATAACTTTCATATTCAATCATGGAATTAATAAAATGTCCGTTACCAAACAGAAGGACTCATGGAACTATCTCAGGGCAAAGACAGATTTAAGGAGGGAATTGCCCTCCTCTTCTCTGATGCCTTCTTGACTCTGGAGCAGGTACAATCACAGACAAAACAGCAAAAAACAAAGTTACTAACCTGCCTCGTCTATTTCCAACTTCACCAGAAAGAGGCCTGCTCTCTCTATATAAATTCATTTTTCTTCAAGGTCTTGCCAATAAACAATGCTCTCACATTGTTGTTTCTCTATAAACTTTCAATGTTACTATGTTTTCACTTTTGCAGTTTGGAAAATTTTATCACACAGCAAGGAACTGCTGTCTTGATGCCTCTGCTCATACACACAAAGCCCTTCCTCCCTGTCCTGTCTGAAGCCTCCTCTCAAAGAGCAGAATGACATTACAACACTCTTGGATTTATTCAGAAAATAAATTCATATATTCATTACTAGGACATTTGAAATTTGTGAAAAAATACCTAGTTGAGCCTAAAATATGAGCAGAAGGTGAGCTATTATCTTAATCTCAAATTCCACTATTATATTTATATCACAGATGTTCTGTGCTGATAGAAAAGTCTGAGCTACTTGGATTTGCCAGCTTGGACTAATAACCACCCATCTCGAATCATTAATGTTGCTGGTTCCAGTTCAGTGATTGAAGTGGGTAAAAAAAAAATTCATTTTATTTCTCCTTATGAATGAGCCATTGGCTTTACAATGCATTTCTTTTTTGAGAAAAAAAATCCCTTTGAAAGGGAGAATACTAAAAACGGTGTAAGAAGCATGAGAGAAGAATAGAAATTCATTTTAAAGCAGTGTACCATGTACAAATGCTGTCTTACAAATAGGATTATTTAATTTAAACCTTAGATCTGTCAAGCTCCATTACTTCAAATGGAGCCTGTCGCTTCTTGAGTTCATTATATATCGAGATTATATTACAATTTCTGTTGGGTTAAGTCATTGCTGAGATACAAGGCGGTTAAAAAAAATTACACAGCAGTGTCAGTAAATAGAGCAAAGTCACTGCTGTGTTCGGAAAGGCAAAAAGTCATCTTGCTAAATGAGGATCCAAGCTGTCCTGTACCAAGACTGTTACTAATAAATAAAAGGCCTCTGGGAAAAGTGCTGAGCGCACGCTGGATCTATTTTCAGCTTGCATCAGCAGCTGCTGCCCCTGGGATCACATCTTTACGCATACTCTACACCATATGTAATCACTCCAGTGCTGCAACCAGTAAGATAATGAAAGAGCATGGCATAAATCTATACTTGAGTGGAATGCTAAATGAGAAAAATAATACAAAAAGGGGGAAATAAACCGCATTTTCAAGTCATTAGGAAGAAAGACTTTGACATATGAAGTGTTGCAACCATTAATAGCACTTATCATATAGAGTGGAGACAAAGAGACAAATTAATCAAACTGACAGAACTAGGACATTTTATGCTAATGCAGGCTCCTGGGTTTTACTCTGTATTCCTCTGCGTCTGGAAAACTGATACTATTACGGGGCAGGAAATTGCACGAATAACACGCAACAGATCATAAAAATTCACACACCAACCGCAGAAACCCGCCAAAAGCTCTGTAAAAACAAGGATGGAGACCTCAACAGAGAAACCACCAGCAAGTAACCAATGCAAATAAGTCCAGGAATTTCTCCCATTCATGAATCGTAATTAATGATCGGCTTCTGGCTCATAATTATAGTGTTGAAACTGAAGCCTGGAGAATCAACTCTGCAGGTAGCCAGAGAAGGCTGCCCAGGCCCTCATTCAAGGTTATTTGCCATCAGCTGAGGCAGTGCCACTCCAACCTAAATTTACTGGCCTGGTTGTGTTAACCTAGAATAAACGCAAAATAAACATAAAAACATTAACTTAAGACTTTTAAAGGGAGGAGAGAGAGAAAAGAATTGATAATGCAAAGGAAAGATGAGCAAAAATCGCCAGCTATGTTTGTGCAAGTTGTGGAAATAAAGAGAATCAGATACCGAAAGCATTTTTATAAAACACATGCTGTCCCTGACTTATGAACAGCGTCCACTTTATGAATAAGCTGTACTGAAGGTGAACGGCAGGCAAGACCTCATGAAGGCTCATGGGAGCAACTGCCCTTTGTTCTCTGTTGTGAACTCCTAGGGTGGTTGGTGGAGACAGATCCACAGGCTCATCTACCCCAATCTATGGAGGTAAATAATGCTGCCCGAAGATCTCTATCCCTCTCTGGAAGAAGCTGGTGCACCCTTGATACTGAGAGAAGAGGAGTTCCCTGGCTGGAACCCCAGAGAATTTTCTCATTTAAAAAACACGCAAGACATCAATAGTAGCTAAGTGTGGCTTAAAAAGTGCATCAGAAGTGGAACCCAGTGATATCATCTTTGCTGGCCTCTGGCGCTCAATGAGTTGTTTCCATTCCTTCCCCTCCTTCTCATCTAATGTACACTACACGCTTTCCTGCCTCTAGAACTTTTGTAAAGGATATCCTTCATTTATTTGACAAACGCTAACCAAATGGCTCCCATGTTGGCATTGTTCTCATCTAGATGGTCAATTTGTAGATTGAAAACAACATCAGCACCATCACCACCACTCAGAAATCTTGTACAAGGATCTTAGTGTACAAATGAGGAAAAGACAAGCAATGAGTCAATGACAATACAATGCAAACGCTGCTATGGCAGAAATATAGAGAAGGCACTACATGCATGTAATGAGGGACACTGCATTCAAATGGCCTTTTCCCACGGAATGAAATCCTACCCACACCTTCTCTCCTACCGAAGTCTTCTCTCATTGGGATGATCTCCTCCTTTCTACTTTCATGGCCCTTCATTATTCCCAGACTGTGGAATTAACTTCCTTCTCTCTTTGCATAATGATAACTATCTGTTAACGGAATACATTTAAAACAACGAAAGGCGATAGATGAGATTTGGAAGATGGTTTAGGAAACTAACCACTATTCATAACCTGTTTCCAGGAAAAAATACACGCTGAGTTCAAACAACTAATTTCTCCTTTTTTATAAATTTTTACTTTTTTTTTCAAACAACTAATTTCTTTACAAACTCTTAAAGTGCAATTTATCCAAACTGTCAGTTCTAGCTTTGTTCCTTAGGCACTGGGCACCAGAAAATATAACCCGCATTTGCATGGACCAGTGCATGAGACAATGGAAATGTTTCAAGTAGTGCAAATGTGAAGTGAAGTTTCTTCTACAGTCATGTAACTTGCATATGAAAAACAAATCTGTTTCAGGGAAGAGTCCTGCCTCACCCCAGCCTTGGTGAAAGGAAAAGTGAAAAGCACACCTGGTCTTGTATAGGGACATGGGACGATGTCTGGCTGTACACAGTACTGTATATGAAAGTGTTTTATAAGTACCCTGGGTTGATGTATTATTATGATTATAATCATCAGGTTAGGCTGTTCACAGTGGCGGATCTGGAAACACAGCTAGACCACGGGGGCTAACCCTTACTACCAGGTCCCAAGTCTGAGTGGCCACCCTCCAGAGGGAGGAGAAGGGTCAGATGTGTTTTTTCTTTACTGCCTTTCAGCCTGAGGACACTGCCTGAGAACCCAGATCTTGGGTGTATGTGTGTGAATCGCCTAACTGTGCATCTGCAGAGCCCTGCTGGCCTCCACTAGAAGGTGTTGGGTCTTGGACTTGTACTGCTGCTTTTTTTGGTAAAGTCCAACAGCTTTTGTTTCTTATATCATAGGGCTCTAAAATATATTATTTTCATTTTGTTTGTTTTTTTTAAAAATAATTTTAGGGTATTATTTACCATTTTACCCTTTGTTATCAATACAGTCAGGTATCATACTGTTGACTGTCTGCAGACCCATTCATTTTCAGTATTTTTACCAATGACTGGTGTTAGTGTGGCCTTATCTTTTGTGTGTTAACCATAAAGAGATGTTTGAATTAAAATTTAAATTTAAATATGACAAATGGTCTAAATTCTGGTTGGGCTTAATTAATGTAAATATTTTGGGAAGAAAAAAGATATAACTGAAATGCAAGATAGAAAATATTTAAGTATATATATATATGCTGAAAGCCAAGGGGTTTAGAGTGATTCCTGTCTTTAAATACGGTCAGAAAGAGAACATGTTCTCTGTGAGGAAGAATAAGGGGAATATGACGGTGAAACTTGAAAACGAATGTTCGGGTTCCTTGAATTGATGAGCATTTATTTAAATTGCTTATAGTTATGACCTCTTATTTTAATAAGTACATTACGCTCCGAGAAATAAAATGACAAAAAGATCAGAAAGAAGGTCATATTTAAGAAAGTCTTATTAAATGGGTTTTGTACTGTGAGGAAATAATTCTAGTGGCAACTTAATAACTATTTTCAGCAGAAATCCCTGTAAAAAATCCTGGATCTGGGGCACAGCATGAGAACCTGACACATGGGCCAAGTTTTGCCTTTCCTGTAGGTAGTTGTTACTTACAGAAAGTGTGTTAGTTGATACGCTGGTGTCAATATGATATTGTCTGACAGGGTTATGAAGAGCTCCATGTCTGTGGGTGGTGAGTACCAGTGGGATGATACAAACTTTGCTATAATCATGGAGACTGAAGACAGGCGAATGGGGGTGGGTGAGGGGAAAGTGCTGCCCTGTGGGACTCAGGTTGCTAGAGAGGTTTCTTAATAGAAAGCTTCAGGTGCTGCAGAACGTGTGTGTTCGGGGAGGTCAGTTCATGGAGAAAAGAGTCTAAATTTACTGCTAAGACAGAGGACCAGAGGCAGGTGATGGAACTACAGAGCAGGGAAGGTGAGGGAAGGGTATAAAGAGGTGTAATGGCAAGTGAGAGGTGGTCTTGGGCAAACAGGGAGGGAGAGGTAGCCAATGAATCTAGAAGGGCAGAGAAAGGATGGAAATGCACAAAGAACTTTCTGGCAACAGCACTATTGAATCATAATAAGCTATAAGAAGGAGGCTGTGGTATCAGCTTTTTCATAGGTTTTTCCCCCCCCCAATATTAAGAGAGATAAAAGTCTTTTTGGATCATTTAGGTTATGTTTCGGATGGAGGTGTTCAGAACTTGATGACTTATTATTTTTCTTTTTCTGAAAGGCACATATCAGAATTGTATCCTATATAATATAAGCGTAGTATGCAAATTGTCCCCTCGATGGGGAGTTATCCAGGAGTTTGACGAGGGGGCGGGGCTGGCTGGGAGAAGGAGGGAGGCCCTGGCCTGCAGTAGCAGCAGCAGGCAGCCAGGGGAAGGGAGGGAGTACCCGCTGGCAGCCAGCAGCCACTAGGGACCCTACCAGTGCACGAATTTTGTGCACTGAGCCTCTAGTTTTAACAATAATTGTGTCTTTCAGGCATGCATTTGGGTAGAATTCCAGTATGTGTAAATTATAACCAACATCTGAATGGAACTTTATGGATTATGAAACACAATTTTTTCTACTACATCATTTCTTCCTCCCAACAATTTGGTAAATGAAGTGTCATTACTCTTATTCTTATTTTCTATGAAACTGTGGTTTGGAGAGCTTAGGCAACATGGCCAAGGTCACGGGCTTGAATCCTGAGCTCCTCACAGATCATGTGCCCTCTCCCCCACATCACTCTAGCATTCTAACAAAGCAACTCGAACACATTTTCTTTTTCTCATTCCTCCAAAAATGCTTTTCCCATTTTGATTATTACCCTTACACATTTCGAGAAAAGAGTGTGGGCATTGTGCACTGTAAGAGCCAGAAAAGCCAGCAGCCACTAGGGACCCTACCAGTGCACGAATTTTGTGCACTGAGCCTCTAGTTTTAACAATAATTGTGTCTTTCAGGCATGCATTTGGGTAGAATTCCAGTATGTGTAAATTATAACCAACATCTGAATGGAACTTTATGGATTATGAAACACAATTTTTTCTACTACATCATTTCTTCCTCCCAACAATTTGGTAAATGAAGTGTCATTACTCTTATTCTTATTTTCTATGAAACTGTGGTTTGGAGAGCTTAGGCAACATGGCCAAGGTCACGGGCTTGAATCCTGAGCTCCTCACAGATCATGTGCCCTCTCCCCCACATCACTCTAGCATTCTAACAAAGCAACTCGAACACATTTTCTTTTTCTCATTCCTCCAAAAATGCTTTTCCCATTTTGATTATTACCCTTACACATTTCGAGAAAAGAGTGTGGGCATTGTGCACTGTAAGAGCCAGAAATGAAGACCAAGAAGGCAGGAACCACAGCACAGACCCTGAACTTGGATTTTCCCACCACACAGCCGATGTTCACCGGTCCCCTTTGGTGTGACTTTCCTCCACCTGTACATGCTGAGAGCTTCAGTTTAAACGTGTGGGAGATACCCTACATGTGTATGGGAAATCTCCATCCTCCTTCTTCTGTTTCAGATGGGGGTGAAAATTCTCCATAAAGAAGTTTGTTGGTGAAAAACATGAAGAAGCCCACTGTTCTGGGCTCCAAGGGCAGAATGACAGGCAGGCATGGTGCTTGAAACTTGTCTTTAGTTCTGCACTGTCCAGGATGGTGGTCCCTAGCCATGCGTGACTATTTAAATTTAAATTAATTAACATTAAATAAACCTAAAAATCCAGTTCCTTAGTCACAGAAGCCACATTCTAAGTGCTCAATACCACATGTGGCTAGTGGGTACCATACTGAGCAACACAGATCCTTTCCTTCATCAGAGAAAATGCTATTGGACAACTGTGACTTAGAGGAAGACGCTGGTAATAAACAGCTAAATAAGTTAAGAAATGTACAACAGAAAATTATGCAATTTAGGTTTTCTCTGTTTTTCTTCAGTCTTTAAAAGTCACCTAGCTCTTTTCCAAGAAACATGCCTTATTCTGTGGCTTTATTACTTTTTGCTTAGACCTTTGCAACAAACTGGCCATTGTTGCTTCCTCCCTGAACTCTTCTTTGTATTGCTGCCTGATTCATCTTTGTAATGCCAATCATTTTATCTCCCTGTTTCCTACAGAATAAAACCCAACCCCTCAGCATGGCACTCAAGGCTCTTTTTAAAAAAGTATTTTTATTGATTTCAGAGAAGAAGAGAGAGATAGAAACATCAATGATGAGAGAGAATCATTGATCGGCTGCCTTCTGCATGCCTCACACTGGGGATTGAGCCCACAACCTGGGAATATGGCCTGACCGAGAATTGAACCATGACCTCCTGGTCCATAGGTCGATGCTTAACCATTGAGCCACGTCAGCTGAGCCTCAAGGCTGTTTATAGCTGATCTAACCTGCCTCATCTCCTGCCATGTTCTCTCCCTACCCTACACTCTAGCAACAGAAAATGGGGTTATTATAGCAAACCCATTGTCCTCCATATCCATTCTTTGGAAGAACATCTAAAATGATAAGAATGTCCACATCAGCCAAACAAATAGGTCTTCTTTGTTGAAACATCAGAAGGAGGGAGAGAGGCAGAGGTGTGGTCATAGAGAACTGAGATAGAAGAATAAATCACCTAAGTTAGTCCTGAAGAAATTCTGCAACACAAAGCAGTAGTGAGGGAAAGCATCATTCTCTGACCTCACCATAAGGAGGGCTTCGGAAACAGGTGAGGTAGCAGCATAGCTGCTTAGGGACCCAAGCAGGAGGGCCAGGATATTTTGGAAGAATACACAAACCAGACAACCAGGAATGGTTGACTGAAAGAAACACACACACACACACACACACACACACACACACGCACACACACACACACAGTTGATGTTTCTCCCTCATGTACTTAATGCAAAAAGCCTGTTCCTATATTTTATACGAAACTTATGAAAATAGGCATGACTCTGTGTTCCCAATAAAATGCCATTGTGGCTTTCTTTGAGTAGAAATTGTACAAAATAGACAGGACTAGTGGACAGAAAACTGCATTATGGAGTGTTGCCCAAACTACAGGCACAGAATTTTCCAAATGTCTACTGTAGTTCTCAGCCCTTTGTGGGGAAGTAACAACTGAGGAGGAGGCCACCTGGGAGCCTCTCTGGCAGCACTGGGCTTCTGGAGGCGCTGACGGTCCAGGTTTGTGGGGGCCTCAGGGGGTGCTGGCAGCAGCTTCCAGCCTGTGGTGCAGGCCATTGCCTCTCTGTCTGGCCCTGATGCAGGGAGGTGGCAGCAGCTCTGTGAGGGTGGGATGCTAAAATTCACACATCAAGGATGCACCAATGTCCAGCACCTCTTAATGGTGTCCTTGAGAATGACACAGGGCCACGTCTGGGCTGGCAGAGGTGACCCCTGAATTAGCCTCTGCAAGGACTCAGCGGGCAGCACCTCTACAGCTCAGCCAGAGGCTTAGTTTTCCTGCAAAAAGGGGAGAAGAACCCGACTCCCCAAATGAAGGGGATTTTATGTAACTCTCCTGCCATCTTTCTCGCCTCTACAGTGTAGTTGAGCGCTTAGAAAACTGGTGTTACAGCACTTCAGCGAGAAGCCAGGCAATTGAAAGCCCCTTCTAACAGCTGTTAATGGCTGTCAGTGAGCACACAGACACCAGGGCTGGAGGGAAGGGAGCCAGAAATAACTCCACAGCAGCATTTTCCAGGATTCAATCATTTCTGATGCCGAAAAGAAACTTGAGGAACTCTATGAAACAGTGAAGGGGCTGCAGGGTGAGGGCCACTGGGCGCTGCTCACACGCCCCAGCCCTGTTACAGCAGGACTTACATGGCCTGTCTCAGAAACCCGGTGTCCACAGGAAAATGGAAAGACAAGGTAAGGGAGATGGGTGCTGGTGGTGAACTCAGCCCCTTGCATGCAGGGGGATAGGCTGTTAGTGCCTGGGCTGGAACATTGCAGGAGCTTTCATTTTAGGGACCTTTCTCCTCAGGAGCCCCCACCCCCTCGACTCATACCCTTGTCTGGATGGGGCTGCCTCCTATTGAGTTTCTACTCAACTTGCTTTTTCTCTAATAGAAATCTGTAGCGCTATGGGCTTCAGGGATCCAAAGTTTCTTGTTGTTTTTGTTTTTTTAAATAATATCCCGATTTTATTAGCCATTTTCCCAAGAATTGTAGAGACTTTTTGTTTTCTTTTTATTGTATAATTTTTACACGTAATGCAGCATTTTTCCCCCTCACATTTTCCCTGTCACTCAATCCAGGTGTGCATGGGGCCCTTTTTAATATTCCCACTTGCTCTCTGAGAGTTTGGATGCTCTTAATGAGTAAAACTATGTCTTTAAACGGCACTTACATCTGAATTGTACACTCTATATTTCTGGGTTTGGCAAACAAACCATCACCCACTCAGAACCTAGACAGGAAAGTAGCAGATGATTCAAGCTTCATTAGGAACAAGTCATGCTAAAATAACTTCATTTCTGGTTTTGATGGGATTACCGCTCAGAGAATGTAGAGTAAACAGCATCCCAGGATTTTAGCAAGGCAGCTGATCTCTTAGGTCACTCTTTGAACAATATGAAAAAAATAGGGTCTGGAAGATAGTAAAATTAAGCAATCAGTTGCTGGGTGATGGATCAATGTCAACTTTAATCTGACGAACAGGGTCTGGTAATGAGACCCATACTCTGTCATGCTTCACTTCTATCTCTGATTTGGAGAGGATCTGAGTGGCAAGCTGGTAAGATACTCTAGGACAGTGGTCGGCAAACTGCGGCTCGGCAAACCGTGGCTCGCGAGCCACATGCGGCTCTTTGGCCCCTTGATTGTGTCCTTTCCGAATACCGACTTCTGCTCATGGGCCACGAAGTTTCAATCGCACTGTACGTGCGTGCCCGCACGTGGTATTTTGTGGAAGAGCCACAATCAAGGGGCCAAAGAGCCACATGTGGCTCCCCTGCTGCGGTTTGCCAACCACAGCTCTAGGAGACAGAATCAAGACCCTAAATGATGACCACAAGCTGACATTATGTATAGGATGCAATTTAACAAAAATAGACATCAAATCCTGTACCGGGAGTTAAAATGTCAACTTTGCAGGGACAGGATGGAAGAGTCCTGGTTTAATGAGGTGAGTCAGTACTCTGACACGGTTGCCAGGAAATTTAACACAATCCTGGGTTACATCAAGAGATGCATAATGGCCTGGTTGGTGTGGCTCAGTGGTTGAGAGTTGACCTGTGAATCAGGAGGTTGATTCCTGGTCAGGGCACATGTCCGGGTTGTAGGCTCTCTCCCTAGTAGGGGATATTCAGGAGGCAGCTGATCAATGATTCTCTCTCATCATTGATGTTTCTCCCTCTCCCTCTCCCTTCCTCTCTCTAAAAAAAAAATAGAGGCATTATGTAGAAATGGGGTCATATCTTCACTCTATTCTTTAGTGTTCATATCACATTGAAACTCCTGTATTTTAAGAGCCAGGCCTGACCAACAAGGATCATGATGAACACTGAATCTATGTCTCAGGAGGTGTGTGGAACCAGAAATGTTAAATCTTGAGAAAAGGAGATTTAAACTCACTTAAGAGTTATCTTCAGAGAGCTAGTGGGCTCTCATGAAAAGATGAGATAAAATTTGTTCTCTTCCATTCCAGAAGGCATAAATAATATCACAATGAAAATTTAAGGGAGGTGGATTTCTACACTCTGAAGTGGTGGTGATCTCTGTTTCTGGAAGTGTTCCAGCAGACACCGAAGAAGCACTGATGTCATTATTGTGAAAGGATTCCAAATTGGATGGGATATTGGACTAGACAACGTCTACCATGCCTTATTTTTAAACTTCAATCCTTGACACTCCTCACTTCCTACCACAATAAATAAGAGGAGTTATGGTTTTGAGTATTGCTTAAGCACTTTGGATAAAAATTGACATGGAAGAAAGATGAAGTTGATAGTGTTTTCATTTACTCTGGATATCAGTGGCAAAATATATGGACTCGTGAGCTGGCAAAACAAAGCGCTTTCTAGAATTTCCCCAAGTCTCCTATAAGTCTACGAATGACACACCCTTCAAGCTACTTTAGTATGGAATGCTGACCTACTCCAACCAGTCTGCTGAGATCATGAACAATTTGCAGAGAACACTGGGAGCCTTGATAGGATGTAATGGACGGCAGTATTAAAAAAATAAGGAGTCAGTGATTTCCTAAATATGTAAGTTTTCAAAGGCCATCATACCTATTCAACAAAAATTCAACTGTACAGTTGCAGAACCTTGAAATTAAACAAATGCAGACTCGGCAGTCTGAGTTTCAAGACATTTATACAGGCATTATTTCCAGGCATGATTTTCCCTTGCTGAACAAGTAAGCCCTTTCTATTTAGACCTGTCAGAGGAGCTAGTGCAGTCAGTCACCTGGATCCCGGGTTTTGTTTGAATGGATAGCAGCATGCCCCATCTTGTATTTTCCTGGACTTGACATAATAGCAGCCATTTAAGAATATCATAAAAGTTGTACACACCTTCCCATTCTCTATACCCTAAAATGGCAGGTGAAAATAGCCCAAGGCCTTTCCTCCTTAATAATCTCTTGGACAGGTTTTAGAACCGAACCAGGTAATCTCAACACCTTTACTGATGAGTGGAAAAGAAACCAGAAGATCTGACTATAAGTAGAAGAGATGGAGGATGCAAGGCAATGAACAAGTGAGGCGAGGGTGAAGGACATACTCTAAAACATGGCAACAAGTACTGTGTTTTACTCATGGTTGATAGTCAATAAACATCTATTAATTTATCAAGAATGGTAAGCACTTAGGAAAGAACATAGTTCTGAACCAACAATCTGAGACAAAGGCAAAAGAGATGCTCATGCAGCGATGGGAGCACCTAGGCTCCTGGAGGCCATTCTGTTTCCTGTGCTGATGGTTGGGACCTGACTCTGGGTTGGAATTTTTGGGATGATTCTCCCAGGTCTGTGACCTTGTTATCTAATTAGTGATTTTAACTCAAACCCTAGACACAGAGTTGAGGTGAACAATTGAACCAAGGCCTCATGCTGTGAGGTTGGCGATGGAAGGACCTTCTCTTGACACTGATCCTGATCACAGATGGCCACGCTGGTGCAGAAACTGGCCCTCCAGTTCTGGAAGACGGAGCAGGAAAGGAAGCCTTGGATAGTAAGATAATCATGCTCTTTCAGAAATCTCCTTTAACTCAAAGCACGTTACCATTACACATATTTCATACATTTTTGTTTCCAAAAAGGACTGAAATGAATCCTAAGGTCCAAAAATAACCTTCTAATAGAGATTGAGGGAACAATGGAAGCCAGACTCCATAGGACCTGGGGAATCACACAATTCAACAACTGCTTAGAAAAGGGGGCCAAGTGTCTAAAGCACAAAAGAGGACAAACTTTAGGAATGTTTGGACCAAAATACAATTGTGTTTTCAGTAACAGAAGGAGCTGGATAGAAACTTGCCCCCAACTAGAGTTGAATTAGACTGCTACTCTGATATTAAACCTAGCAGAGGACTGGCCAGTGGAGGTGCTGGGTAACTCAAGGGTCATGTTGAAGCCTTTTTCTTGTGATGTAATGATAATGATAACCACCCATGGAAGACCCATACCTGTCGACAAAATGCTGGAGTGCACACGCACGCACACATCTCCAGCAAAATCATGGGGAGATGGATAAAAGAAATATCTACATCTATAACATAAAAAACCTTACCCCGTGGACTCTATTTCTTTGCTATATCCTACGGCATCCCATACTTTAGAACTTCGGTAACTTTAATGGAGCAATGCCGTTAATGTGGCTTTTTAAAAAATTGTGGTAAAAAAATGTAACAAAATTTACCATCTCAACCATTTTTTAAATGTACAGTTCAGTAGTGAAGTATATTCAGATAATTGTGAAATAAATATCCAGAAGTTTTTCACCTGTAACTATTAAACAACTCCTCTTTCCCCCTTCCCCACAGCCCCCGGTAGTCCCCATTCTATTTCTGTTTCATGCATTTGACTACTTTAGATACCTTTAAGTGCAATCATACAGTATTTGTCCCTTTGTCACTGGTTTATTACGCTAATATGGCTTTTAAAACAAACCCAGGGAGGTGGGGAGAAAGAGAGGCAGAAGGGAGAGGGCAAATCCACCTGACGTTTGTTTCTGGTGTTGGCTGTAAAGGAAGTCCCCTGGAGTGTTCTCTTAGGCCAGACTGCAGTTGGCAGGATGCACTACGCTGCAGAGATGGTCCTCCTGGCCAAGTAGGTTCAAGGACCATTGTCTCCATCAATAAGCATCTACTGGGGAGTTCCCATTTCAAGGACTCTCGGAAGGCCACAGAACCTCAGCAATTCTTCAAGAATTATCATGAAAAGCGCTCAGCATCTTCCTGGGGGAGGAAGAATCTGAATAAATAAGCCTCATTACTTTAAGAGCAGGCTCTGTAGGAATCTCGGAGGGAGAGCAGAAGAGGCAATGGAATGTGAATGAATAGTCTCAAAGCTGCCAGAGCCTGCTCTTGAGGAACGAACTATGCTTAGAATGTGTGTCCCTCATGGACGCAGGCGTGGAGCATAGAAGGAAGGGAAATTTGGGTTCAAAACTGAAAGGCAGTCTGTGAAATTCAGTCACATGTCAAAAGGGTCATTGGCAAAAAATGTCTGGGAACCACTGCACACTCTGCCTGAACCTTGCAGGGCCACTCCCACCAAGGCCGCCTCACATGTCACTGTGAAGAGGGCCACATCTGCAGCACAAATCCCCTCTTTCCCACCGAAACTTCCACCCAGCACCCAGAACAAGGAGTAAGATGGGGGTGAGGGCGTGGGGGAGGGGGGACTGCTACAGAAGCTCCATGTAGGAGTTAGACTCTTAGAGGCAGAAGTCAGTACACACTGGGAGTTACCCTCTTCCTCTGAGCCAACAGAGCTCAAGTTAACATTAGGTTAATTTATAAATGAAAAAAATTCAGTAGAAAGATTTATACAAGGCAATCTTAGTTATCTTAGCACAAGTCTGTTCTGAAATTCTCAGTATAGCTTTTGCCTTTTCCCTCTGCTGGACTGCTAATCACCCCCTGGTCTTGCCATCCACCCACCCGACCCCGTGTCCTCTCTCAAACTACTCTTCTGGCAGTCTTTCTTTCCCACCTCAGTTCGTGGCTACTCCCATCCTTCTGGTTCTTTGGGCCCAAAATCTCATTCATCTTGGATTCACTCCTTCTCCCCTATCCCTCTTCTAATCAGTTAGTGGGAAATCCTGGCAACTTCACCTTCAAAACAGAGCCCAAATCCGAACCTTTGCAATTCTTCCCTGCTTCCACCCTTGTACAAACTACCTCTCGTTTACAGCAGGTGCTTTACTGGTATCTCTGCTTCTGCCCTCACCCCTTCCCAGCCTATTCGCAACCCAGTGCCAGAGCCATCCTTTAGAAAGAAAGTAGGATTATGTCACTCTTTTACCCAGAGCCCTAAAAGCCAAAGTCATTCAAACGCCCCATCTGGTCCTGTGTGATCCACCTCCCCCCGGACCCCAGCTCTAGCCCTGGCCTCTATGTTTCCGGCTTGGTGAGCCCTTTCTGAACTACCATATCTACCATTTCAACTCCTGACCTTCATTAACTGTTCTTCTCTATGTTTTATTTTCTTCTGTAAACTTATCACCAACTTATGTGCGTATACTGTAAACATACAGTGGGTGCTCAATGCAAATCTCTCTCCTCTTTGGGGAAGCCTTCCTTGGCCACCCTATCTAAAGCCATTTCTTCCTCAATAACTATGCATCCTATCACCGTTTTATTTTTCCTCTAGCACTTTTCACAATAAAATTATCTTGTTTTCTTATCTGTCTTTTGCATTAAATGTAGCCCAGAACTCCTATATGCTCTGTTCTATCCTCGCCAGCACTTAGAACAGGGCTTGGCACAGAGCGGGTGCTCAGGAAATGCTTCTTAAATGAATGGAGCACCTTCATGACAATCCAATTCCATTACTTGTTTTCCTTAACTAGTTTTCTTGAAATTTCCACTTGATACAAAAGATGAAGAAAATGTACACCTATATAGCTTTAACCTGTGTTCACCAACTGTTCAATGTTGCTAAATGTGTGTTCTCTTTTCTCTATACATGTGTACACACACGTACACATTTCTTTTCAGAGCCAATTTGAAAGTGAATCATGACATTTTACCCCGAAATACTTCAGCATGTATCTCTTAAAAACAAGAATATTATTTTACTACCCAAGAAAAGTAATGTTGACATAATATTATAAACTTATACATAATATACATTCATATTCTCTAAATTGCTCCAATGATGTCCTTTATAGTTTTTTTCCCCAATCTAGGAGCCAATCCAGAATCCCTTATTTCATTTGTTCTTAGTTTCCTTTACTCTAGCACATTCCCCAATCATTTTGAACTTTCATGACAGTGATATTATTGAAAAATTCCAGCCGGCTGTCTTGAAGAATGTCCCATAGAGGGTGTTTAGCCATAGTAGTGTGTTCAAAAGTTAATCTGATTTATTCTTTTATTCCGTGTCATTAATTAACCAATTTAATATGTAATGAGTTCATGTTTCCGTTTGATTTACATTTTAAGGTTTGCCACTTTTCATGTTCTTGATTGAATTTTAATTTGTTAACTATGTAAAACACCCAAAAGGTTCAAAAGTGAACATAAAGTAGATGCTTTCAGAGAGTCACTGCCATTCCAAATTCTTTCACTTTGTTTTGCTCACTTTCCATAGGTCGCCATTTTCATTTCTTTTATAGCAAAAGGTGGAAATTTATTGAGAAACTCCCACGTGGGGAGGGGGAAAGAGTCCCACAGCACAGACTCCCATGTGGGGAAAGAGTCCCCCATTTTCATATTTTATCTTATCTATGATTCTTTTTACAAAATGTGCAAATGTTTATGTACTTACAAATTATAGATATACATTAATACATTGTAAATATATATTCCTATTTTCCTTTGTTTCTTGTACAAAAGGAAGCATACCATATAAAGTATATGTATTCTTCTGCATCCTATTTTTGCCTTCGAAAATACTGGTCATCATTCCACATTAGTTCATGGAGATCTTTCTTTTTTATGTGGTTGTGTGGTTGTACACACATACATGTAGGTAATCTTGCACATATATTGTTTTGTATTTTAGTGGGCTGTTATGGACTAAATTGTGTCCCCCAAATTCGTATGTTGAAGTGCTAACCCCCAATGTGACTCTATTTGGAGACAGGGACACTAAGGAGGTAATTAAACTTAAATGGTATCATAAGGGTGAAGCCTTGATTAGCTAGAATTGGTGTTCTTAAGAGGAAGAGACACCAGTGTTCTCTCTCTCTGTGCACATGTGAGGACACAGGAGAAGGCGGCCGCCTACAAGCCAGGAAAAGAGGCCTTGTCAGAAAACAACTTTTGACAGCACCTTGATCTTGAGCTTCCAGCCTATAGAACTGTGGGAAAATAAATTTCTGTTGTTTAAGCTCCCAGTCTGTGATATTTTGTTATGGCAGCTTGAGAAGACTACTATATGGGTATCAGAGGAGTTAAATGCTATAGGTCTCCCATGAAAACAAAATAAAGATTGATTTAAGATAAAATCACTTAAAAAACCACACAGAAAACAACTTTTGACAGCACCTTGATCTTGAACTTCCAGCCTATAGAACTGTGGGAAAATAAATTTCTGTTGTTTAAGCTCCCAGTCTGTGATATTTTGTTATGGCAGCTTGAGAAGACTACTATATGGGTATCAGAGGAGTTAAATGCTATAGGTCTCCCATGAAAACAAAATAAAGATTGATTTAAGATAAAATCACTTAAAAAACCACACACACACACACACACACACACACACACACACACACACACACACATTTCTGGAGGCTCCTGAGGGGCGAGTAAGGAAGAACCAGCATTCCATTGATCGCAGAATAGGTAACAGTTTGCATTAAATTGGTTTAAATTCCAGTGTGAGCCTCCCAGGTGCAGATCCATTGGACCATCATTTTTATTTTGACTCACTCTCCTGAAATCTCAATCACACCCATGTCAGTTGTCTCCTCCAGGCTTTGGGCATGCTGCAGGGAAACCACCTCTTTCTGCAGGGCCCCCAGCGAGTGGCCCTCTGATACAGGGAAACGTGGCGAGGAAGGAGCGGTGTGAGTTCCAGGGACACCCAGGGGTCCAGGCTTTTCAGGAGCGGGGTGTCTTTGTGGTGTCCTTTTTCTTTCTTTAAAGAACTTTAAATTTTATTTTCAATTACAGTTTACATTCAATAATTTATATTAGTTACTGGTGATGGTGTTCTCTTTTAATAAAGTTTAGTTAAGGTTGGAAGCAGTCTTTTTTTACAGTTATTTTTAAAAAATGTCATCATACTTCTCATTAACATAAAAACATGTCCTTATTACTGAACATTCTGACACCGCCTTAAAGCAGCAGCTACTTAGAGATAGTCTGTACACAACTAGAGCCCGAAGTAAATTCTAAGCTTATTGAGTGACTTCCTAAAGCACACCTTTATAAATATTTATGCATGTTGAAAAATACCCATGGGAGAACTCTCCTGTTCGTCAGTACTTTAAGAACTTACATGCCAGGGTGGCAGGAAAAGAGAGACACTCCCCACATCCCCTACGTTCTTCATAATCGCACAAAACTTGACTAGATGGTGAGAATTTCCTTCTCTATCTGGGGATGCATAGGGTCAGGCACTTGGAAAACAACTGAACTATTTTTGCTGAAAATAACACCAGTAATTTCCAGAGATGGAAAGGCAAAGGAGTCTTTTAATAAGAAAGCACTAGAAGAAATCTATTCCCTTTATTGCTTTTTGGGTTGATTTTCATTTAACCAGTGAGACTGTGAGTACAAGTTGGTTCAGCCCAAATTAAGAACTTCAGTATCATAGACAGGAGGATGGGGAGCCCTGAGCTGGGCAGAAGGACCAGGATGCATGGGGTAGTGCAGGTGCTTTTAGGGAGAAAACCGATGAGGCCTGTGAAATCACATATACAGCCACAGTGTAGAGTTTTATTTTCCCGGTATTATGCTCCATACTTCATCTGGTCTTCCTTTCTTCCTTCCCTTCTATCCATTGAACTGTTCAAATAACCCTTTTACTATTAGAAAAATGTAATAATATATGCTGTAAGAAATTGGAAAACGCAGACAAACAAAATCCAGCACAGTCCCACAATTCATGGGTCACCATTGTTAACACTTTAGTACATGTCCTTATGGTTCATCACACACACACACACACACACACACACACACATTCATAGTTGTATTTTTTAATCAAAGCAAGATCATACTGGGCATACTACTCCTCAGTTTGCCTTTTCCATAACCATCTTTCCATTTCAGGAAAATTTCATCTAAACCCAGACCACATTTGAATTTTCTCCAATCCCCAGCCCCTTCCCCAAAGCCCTTTATAACTGGTTTGTTCAAACCAGTAACCACCCCAGGACCATATCCTGCATCTGGTTTTTAAATCCCTTAAATCTTGTTTAATTTAGCATAGTCCCATTTATACAACCCTGACTTATTAAAGAAATCAGGCCATTGGTTCTGAATAACATCCCACCCTGTGGATTGATCCTGTTGCTTCCTCATGGTGTTGTTAAGCTTGTTTCTCTAATCCTTGATTTTCCTCTAATTGGAAGTTATATCAAAAGGTTTTATAACATCAAGCTATATACTGAATACATCATTGGGGATTTTGTGCATTTTATGAATATTTGCATCAGAAGATATCTAATACCTGGTTGACCCATTTGGGTTAGTGTGAAGGCAGTGTGTGTGTGGTATTACTTTGTGTCTCTCTGTGTTGCTTTGCTACTCCACTGATGCCCATCATACATTCATCATAATGGTTTTAACTCTAAGTGATCATCTTTGTCTGAATTTATTCCAGACATTTCAAAATATGTGGCAACGGATTACAAATAACCTTGAGGCAAAGGCTTAATCCTCTAGAAATTTAGCCGCTCCTTGATGTTCTTGTATCCACCCGTGCTAAGTAAGGGTTGGTGCTCATAATATCACTTGGGAGGCATACTCCTTCAAAAGTAATTTAGAGAGCTCTGTGTCTCCTCAGCCTGATAAACTGTGCGAGATGAGGTATTTCCCAAATAAATGAAGACACCTTTAAAACCAGCAATCCAGAGTACACTGTTCCTCACAGAAGAACCAGCAATGGCAGTGTAAGTGTTGGGGCTCAATCTCAGCCCTGCCCTCTTTTCTCTTCTTTTTCCTTAGAGGAATTCCTAGTGGTGTCGGCCATCGCCAATGTGCTGGTGTGCCTCACGTGTTTCTTCAGTTCTGCACTCTCAGCGGACATAGAAAGCAATATAGATACAGATCAAGGCCAGATGGCATCTTTCCCCACATGTGTGCTCTCATACTTCTATCCATTGAACTGTTCAAATAACCCTTTTACTATTAGAAAAATGTAATAATATATGCTGTAAGAAATTGGAAAACGCAGACAAACAAAATCCAGCACAGTCCCACAATTCATGGGTCACCATTGTTAACACTTTAGTACATGTCCTTATGGTTCATCACACACACACACACACACACACACACACACATTCATAGTTGTATTTTTTAATCAAAGCAAGATCATACTGGGCATACTACTCCTCAGTTTGCCTTTTCCATAACCATCTTTCCATTTCAGGAAAATTTCATCTAAACCCAGACCACATTTGAATTTTCTCCAATCCCCAGCCCCTTCCCCAAAGCCCTTTATAACTGGTTTGTTCAAACCAGTAACCACCCCAGGACCATATCCTGCATCTGGTTTTTAAATCCCTTAAATCTTGTTTAATTTAGCATAGTCCCATTTATACAACCCTGACTTATTAAAGAAATCAGGCCATTGGTTCTGAATAACATCCCACCCTGTGGATTGATCCTGTTGCTTCCTCATGGTGTTGTTAAGCTTGTTTCTCTAATCCTTGATTTTCCTCTAATTGGAAGTTATATCAAAAGGTTTTATAACATCAAGCTATATACTGAATACATCATTGGGGATTTTGTGCATTTTATGAATATTTGCATCAGAAGATATCTAATACCTGGTTGACCCATTTGGGTTAGTGTGAAGGCAGTGTGTGTGTGGTATTACTTTGTGTCTCTCTGTGTTGCTTTGCTACTCCACTGATGCCCATCATACATTCATCATAATGGTTTTAACTCTAAGTGATCATCTTTGTCTGAATTTATTCCAGACATTTCAAAATATGTGGCAACGGATTACAAATAACCTTGAGGCAAAGGCTTAATCCTCTAGAAATTTAGCCTCTCCTTGATGTTCTTGTATCCACCCGTGCTAAGTAAGGGTTGGTGCTCATAATATCACTTGGGAGGCATACTCCTTCAAAAGTAATTTAGAGAGCTCTGTGTCTCCTCAGCCTGATAAACTGTGCGAGATGAGGTATTTCCCAAATAAATGAAGACACCTTTAAAACCAGCAATCCAGAGTACACTGTTCCTCACAGAAGAACCAGCAATGGCAGTGTAAGTGTTGGGGCTCAATCTCAGCCCTGCCCTCTTTTCTCTTCTTTTTCCTTAGAGGAATTCCTAGTGGTGTCGGCCATCGCCAATGTGCTGGTGTGCCTCACGTGTTTCTTCAGTTCTGCACTCTCAGCGGACATAGAAAGCAATATAGATACAGATCAAGGCCAGATGGCATCTTTCCCCACATGTGTGCTCTCATACCCAATTTTCAGGATCTCTGAAAGGCACCATCATTCTCACGGGTCATCACATAAGCACAGACCGTCCTCTGGCTCATGCTAGACTCAGGGTGTGTCTCCTGGCTGTGCCCTCTGTCTGGAGTGGTTTGTTGTTCCATCTGTCAAGCATTCCATTGCTAACCAAATATTCCTTAAATTGTCTCTCAGCACGTCACTTCACACTGCTTCAGTGGATTCCTATTGTTTACTTGATCAAGAATGAATTCTTCTGTCTAAATTTCATTCTTTCACAGGAAGGCCCCAGATAATCTGACCATATTTTGAATTATTTCCCCAAATTACCATTTGTGCTAATCAAAGCGGGCTCCTCAATGCCCTTTGAGAGCTTCATTTGGGGCCTCTGTCACACCAGTGTCTTTCCCTGCAGGATCTCTCCCCACTCGTTCCCTATGACAGTCTTATCAGTTAACATGTAGGTGGTCTAAGCTTTGTGCAAGAGATGCAAGGGAAATCCTGTCCACACTCCCATCTGAACCTTTGCAGCACAAACAACAGCCAATACCTCTTGGCCTTTACAACACATGTTCTTGAATTGTTCACCCTCGATTTCTATAATTTTGTCTTGATTCTTCAACTATATTGGAAAGAAATGGTCTTGCTTTATATTTCTAATTAATACCCAAATAAGTCACCTCTGGCCCTAGCCAATTTGGTTCAGTGGACAGAGCGTTGGCCGATGGACCAAAGGGTCTTGGGTTGGATTCCAGTCAAGGGCATGTACCTTGGTTGTAGGCTCCTCCCCCGCCTGGGCTCATGCAGGAGGCAACCAATCGACGTATTTCTCTCACACCAATGTTTCTCTTGGTCTTTCCCTCTCTCTTCCATTCTCCCTAAAAATCAATGGAAAAATGTCCTTGGGTGAAAAAAAAGTCACCTCTGAAAGGGCCATGTATTACATTCCTCTGGCTCTATGAAGTGCTGTACTGAAGCCATCTTGGCCTTTTGCATTTTTTTGTTGTTTGACCTTTTGAGTTTTAAGCACACGCACACAACATAACTCCTCTGAAGGTAATTCTATATTTTTTGTACCTTACTCCAGTGTCTAGTATCGTACACTATTATAAATTTTCCCCTAATATAGCTGAAATCCCTCACATGCAGCTGGGACACTATTTCTGCGGTTAGTGAATGAGAACGCCTGGTCAACATCCACTATAAAGCCTCAAGCAGGAGGCACGGAGAAACTTTGTTCAACAGAACTTTGAAAGGTCATCACATTTCTCTACATGAACATCTTGTAAATCTGATGCATTTAACTCACCCCCTACCCCCAGATCTACAAAAGCTGTGCTTCAAATATCTTCTCTTAGAATCCTGCTCATTTCCCCGAACCATGAAAGTTTTATCCCGAATCTTGGTGTCCCACATTTCTAACCTCTCCATTTTCCTATCTGTAAAGCATCATTCAATGCCTGGGCTTCCACAGCTCCATTTGGCAGAAATAATATTCACACATGGTCCAAGATGTCCACTGGGGAGGAAGAAAACCTCTCTTGGTGCTAGAGTGCCCATCTTTACATGGCAAGACCCATGAGGTCCTCTTTTTTAGCAGACATTTTCCTGGACTTTTAGTAACTTTCTTGTTTTCCCCTCCCTTCTCTTTTTGTAACGAATAAAACAAGAAAATAGATAAGTTGTAAGGTTTTAGAACGCCTCTTTGGACAGATCTTTGAAGTGACCTGCACACATAATTCCACTCCAAACCACATCACTCAACACGGCTCGGCACACATGTAGCTACTGCTCTCCCAGAGCTGCTCCACTCACTGCTGGGTGCTGGTGCCGCCTCCCCAAATGGTATCATCTATATAACACTCTTAGAAAAATAAACCGTCATTTGGTTCTGCATATAAAGAATTTAAAAAATAAAGAAATCACCCTAGCTGGTTTGGCTCAGTGGATAGAGCATCAACCTGTGGACTGAAGGGTCCTGGGTTTGATTCCCGGTCAGGGCACATGCCCGGTTGCAGGCTCGATCCCCAGTGTGGGGTGTGCAGGAGGCAGCCGATCAATGATTCTCTCTCATCATTGATGTTTCTATCTCTCTTTCCCTCTCCCTTCCTCTATGAAATCAATAAAAATATATTTAAAAAATTAAAAAATAAAGAAATCAATAGAATAGAAATGAAGACATACAAGGAATCAGAAAAAAAGTGAGTAGCAATGACATTGAATACTATCCTTTATAAAGCAGAAGATAAAATGAAAGAGTTGTTAATTCAACAAGCTGAAGGCCTGTAAATGTGGCCTTCTGTATCCTTCCTTTGATTTTCTTCTAAACGCAGGAATCTTTTGTTGGCTAAATCCCAGCATTTTTTTACCCTCACCCTCAGGCCAACTTTCGGCTTGCTTGGAAACAGCTGCCAGTATTTCTCTTTGCTGCCAGTCAGTCAAAAAATGTGCTCACGTTGGAGGCCTGGCTCCATCCCACCCAGGGCGCTGAATGCATTAACTTTTTCACACACGGCCTCTTTGCCAGGCCGCACACAGAAGTCCATCTCAACAGCAAAGCTCACTGAATCACCGGTTAGTCTGGAGGTGGTGTCAATGTCAGTTAGAAAGACTGTCAACATATTTTGGAGTCTATGGCCAAGTGATAAATTTAACGATATGCATCTAGTTAATAGAAAAAAGGAACACTTCTGAAATATTAGGAAACCAAAAGTGCCATTATTTAATTGCTCCACTCCTGAAAGTAAAAACAACTCTTTATCCAGTTTGTGCTTTGGTTAAGAACCAAAACACACAAAATATAAACATAGAGTTGTTAACTGATTAGTGCCAATGATTTAATTTTACTTTCTTTGTGCTTCTAAGAACAGCCTTTTCTACTGACAAGTATGTACCACTCCAATGTCTGGATATAATCCATTTTATTAAGAAATTCCTGAATCAATTTCCTGGTTTACAGCTTGTCCAACCAAGATTCCAGGTGTTCTCACCCTAAGAACGGTCTCTTTCAAAAGCTGCCTGCTTGTATAACTGCACATCCACAAGAAATGTCATGGACACCCCTAACAATAGAGCTGAAACCTGAAGGAGTTTGGTGACATTCCAAGTTTTTAATGGAATGTAAATCCATTAAGATTATTAGGTAACTTTACTGATATCCTCAAATTTGTGCCAAGTGTTAAAGCTGCCAAAGAAAAGACAGAATAAAAACCGACTCTTGGATTCCAGCTCTGAGTATTTTGGTGTGGAAACTGTATTTTCTTGTAACTCATTTAAAAAACACACCATGCTTTCACTGTTTAATTGCAATCTCAGTTTTCAGGAAGCAAAGAGAAATGAGATACATAATCGATGTTTCTCTTCCGTTCGGCTTTCAGCCTAAATGGTCCTGCACTTTTATTGGCAAAGTAGGGCAGGTAATAACAGTGAACAAGAAAGCTATTCTAAGAAGTACTGGCTCAAGTGAAGTACCACTACATCACGAGTGACTCAACCATCTACTCAAGAGTGATTACTCTGCAACGATGAAGCCATACTAATTGGACAATGGCTTGCTGCCAGCTCATGTTGGCATGACCTACAATACCCTTGGCTGACAGCCATTCCGTCTCTCTATCACACCTTTTTTTTTTTTGTAATCTGGATGGGAAGTGGAAATAATTTTTAAAAACCCTCCCAAGTGCTATTTAACTTCTTATCATGAATTGAAAGTTTAATTAAGTATCCTGTTAAAGGCCTAGGTTCTATGATTAAATATGACAAAATAATAGTTATGATTACTGATCAAGTGAGGAACTTCACAGCTCTGAACTTTTGTCTTTAAGGTTATTATTAATTTTAATTGAAATAGTTAGGAGACTCCATAATAGGGGAAAGGAAAAATGTAAGGGACATTTAATTCATACGTAGAGAAGAGGTTTAGAATGAATAGATATACTGATAACTAAAGTTTAATGCAAACAAACTGACTGTCAGAGGCTTTGTTACAGATCCACTTAAAATGTTGATTACTGTGGTCATCTTATATTATATAGGGATAAACAGCTATAGTGAAAGAAATCCTTAAATATGGCTTTGAAATCAGGTCACTTAAAAATAATTTTTAGAGATGTCTTAGTTTTTGTCTATTCAACTCCTTCTACTTTGCCCAAATAGGAACATTTCTACATAAGTTTCTTGAAATAGGATTTATTGGCCTCAGGATTTAAACACTGTAAGAGGTTTGAAAACAGCTTATGCATTTCAGTTTTAAAATTAGCTATTGCTGTGGCTATTTTCACACCAGATTTCCCTCCCTCTGTATCAGCACCGCCGAGCAGCCTTCGGAGATGGAATCGCAACAGTGTTAGCTCCTCTCTTCATGGCTCTGCTTTATTGCGCCCCCGTGTGAGACTGGGGCCCAGATTTCAGGGCTGGAAGTCACCTTTGTGTTACTATAAATAAGTTCTGCCTTTAGGCATTTCAGAATTATTAGCACGATTCTAGGACTTGAAAACTTCTTACTTGCCAGCAAGTAGTTACCTGGAATATTTTGACTTATTATTTATTTGCTTTTTTTTTTTAAGCTGCTGCCAAGTCTCACTAATGCAACTTGGAAAATTGCACCATAGCTTCTAATGAGGATTCTGAGGTAAGAGTCATTTCATCAGACAAGACTGTGCTTTCCTTTTATGGGAATAATAACAACTACTGTTTATATAGCACCATCCTTTCAAGAAGTTTAACATATCCCATTTCATTAATCCGAACAGCAGTCCTGCATGCCAAGCTGGTAACCCGTATTGTTACTCCCTGCACACTCCTATTGAAATTAAGGTCATTAAATGTAAAATACTGTGTCCAAAATCCTAAAACCGTCTGAAATGGTTAGAGAGCAATGATCTGCATCTTCTACAATCTGCCTAGGTCCTAGGTCATCCAATAGTGGTTCTACAGTTCTTTCACTGTCATCTCCTGTGAACTCTTATAAGACCATTTCTGAAAAGTCAGGGAATATTCACAAAGATAAGAGACATGAGTTCTCTCCTCTTCTGAAGTTGTGTGGTTCTCTCCTGACCAGTTTCCATGGTCTTTCCCTCCTTCTCAACCCAACTTCTCTCCTCTCTTTTGTCCAGCAGAATTTCTTTTCTCCCTCCAGCAGGGATCTAGAAAAGTTCATAGGTTCACAAATTTATATATAGCATGGGATAGGACTTCAGAGTTCATTCAGTCAGAGTCCATCATTTTCAGATAGAGATGTACCTTGCTAGATTGAGTCTGTCCCCTTGGTCAATAGATCCTGTCCTCTCAAGGGCATTCATTTAATAATTGACTTTCTGTCTCCTGTATCAGCAAGTTTTCTCTCTCTTTTGGAACTTTCCCATCAACCCAAGTATTAGTCAGCATGGGCTAGGCTCTGCTGTGGTGACATATAAACACCAAATCTTAACGACTTAACATAAAATTTATTTCTCAATTCATGTCAGATCTGATTTGAGTCAGATGGCTCTCCTCCAAAAGTGACTCAGGGATCTGGGCTGCCTGAGTTTGGCACATCAACTACTTTCTCTTCATCTCTTAGCACAAAATACACGTACTAATTATAAATTAGTAACTCCACCTTAGAGGTTTTTTTTTTGATACCAGTTAAATGAACAGAAAGAACATAAATAACTCATACCTACTTTTAACTGCCTCATACCAGAGTTGACACATGATTTCTATTCATATTTCATTAGCTAGTTCTAGTCACATAACACATCTGACTGCAAATTTGGTCTTCCTGTGAGTACAGGATTGAGGAAAATTGGATATGGGTGAATACTGATAATCTTTACCACAGAGTGAAAACATGCTGAAATTTCTTTATACTTAAAACAAAACAAACAAACAAACAAACAAACAAAGGAAACCACTTTTGACACCATTTTCCTCCAGTTATTGAACTACTCTGCTCCCTTTAACTTAAAAGGCGGACATACAGATGGCCAATATATATATGAAAAAATGCTCAACGTCACAGATCATCAGAGAGATGCAAATTAAAACCACAATGAGATATCACCTCACACCTGTCAGAATGAATCAATAAATAACAATCATCAAGTGCTGGTGAGGATGTGGAGAAAAGGGAACACTCATGCACTGCTGGTGGGAATGCAGACTGGTGCAGCCATTCTGGAAAACAGTATGGAGTTTCCTCAAAAAATTAAAAATGGAACTGCCTTTTAACCCAGTGATCCTACTTCTGAGAATATGTCCCAAGAATCCCAAAACACCAATCAGAAAGAATATATGCACCCCTATGTTCATAGCAGTGTTATTTACAATAGCTAAGATCTGGAAACAGCCCAAGTGCCCATCAGTGGTTGAGTGGGTAAAAAAGTTTTGGTACATTTACACAATGGACTACTATGCAGCTGTGAAAAACAAGGATCTCTTACCTTTAACAATAGCATGGATGGACCTAGAGATTATTAAGCTAAGTGAAATAAGCCAGTCAGAGAAAAACCATTATAATCTCACTTATATGTGGAATCTAATGAACAAAATAAACTGACGAACAAAATAGATCCAGAGGGATGGATACCTGGGACAGATAGACAGATCTCAGATGTGAGGGGAGTGGGGAGGACTGGATAAAAGAAGTTGAAAAGATTAGCCAAAGGACATATATGCATAGCCCATGGACACAGACAACAGTGAAGTGAAGGCCAGGGGAGGGAGGGACACAGGGGCTGGGCGGAGGTGGGCAAAGTGGGGGGGGATGGGGAACAACTGTAATAGTGTCAACAATAAAAACAAACAAACAGACCTAAAAAATGTAGCTTACATTAGCTTTTTCAAATTCTACTCTTCCCATTCTTTCTTGAATACAATTGATTTCGTCTTTGTCCTAGACATGCTTCCCCAGAAGTGCTCAATGAAATCACAAATGGCTTCCAAATTGCTGGATAGTCAATATTCAGCCTTGGTCTTAATTGACTAACAGCATCATTTGACATGGTTGATTACTCTCGCTCCTTGAAATACTTTTCCTGGCTTCCAGCACTCTTTGTCTATTCTGCTGGTTCGATTTTATCTCCCTGACTTTTTTTTAAAAATTAATTTCAGAGAAGAAGGGGGGGGGAGAGAGAGAGAGAGAGAGAGAGAGAAACATTGATAAGAGAGAATCATGGGTCAGCTGCCTCCTGCATGCCCCCTACTGGGGACCGAGCCCACAACCTGGGCATGTGCCCTGACCAGGAATCGAACCGTGACCTCCCAGGTCATGGGTCAACGCTCAACCACTGAGCGACACTGGCCGGGCTCTCCCTGACTTCCTAAGACTGGAATACTGGAAAGCCCAAGGCTCAATCCTGGAACCTCCCCCGACCACCCCCTGCCCCAGCATCTACACTTATTCCCTTGGTGATTGTGTCCTGTCTTGTGGTTTTCAATATCCCCAATACTCTGGTATTAAAACTTCTACCTCTAGGCTAGATTTCTCTCATGGATGCCAGCCATGCATCCTCCTGTGTACTAGATATCTCTATTTAGATTTAACAGACATCTCAAACTTAATATGTACAAAACAGAATTCATAATTCCAAACCCCTCCTAAAACCTACTTCTCCCAGTCTTCACCAATCTTAGTGAATGGCAACTCCATTCTTCCAACAGCTCAGGCCCCAAACCTTGAAGATATCCTAACTCCTCTCTTTCTCTTTCATCCTATGTCCAACCAAAAGAAGATCCCATAAGCTTTACCTCCAAAATCTCACCGGAATCTGACACTGATCACCACCTACTGCTATCATCCTGATCTAGGCCATCATGCCATGCCTACTTCTGCCCTTGCTCTCTTTACATCTATTTTCACACAGAAGTCAAAATGATCTTCTCCTGTGAAACCCTCCAAAGGCCTCCCAGCTCATTCCAAGAAAAGGTAATGTGTTCAACAGGTTCACAGCCTGGCCCTGTTACCTCTCAGCTGCTTCCTCCCTCTTCCTTGCTCACTTGGCTCCTGTGTGTCAAACATGCCAGTCTCAGGGCCTTTTCCTTGCTATCCCTTTTGCTTGGACCACTCTTTCTCCAGATGTCAGCAGAGCTGGCTTCCTCACGTCCTTCAGGCCTCTATTTAAAAGTCACCTCCCAAATGGTCCTTTCTTGACCACCATGTCTAAAGTAGCAATACCTATAACCTGGTGTTTCTTAACCCCCTTCTCTGTTTTATTTTCCTTGATGGCATCCAACAAAGTACATATTATATTTATTCATTTTCTGTCTCTCCACTGGAAAGTAAGCTCTCTGTTGTTTACTAGGTGCATCCAGCATCTAGAATAATGCCTGTTACATAGTAGGGCCTTGATAAATATTTGCTGGAAGAATGAATAAGTGAGTGAGGAAACAGAAGCCCAAAGAGGTTGACTGGCTTGCTCAGGAACTTACATGCATTTAGTGTCAAGGTAGACTCTGGTTTCCTGAGTCACTCACTACTGATGCTCCTTAGATCTCAAAATTTGCCTGTTAAGAGTTTTGTCTAGGTGGTGAAGAGATGTCTGCACTCCTATGTTCATTGTAGCATTATTCACAATAGCCAAGATTTGGAAACAACCTAAATGTTTATTGACATAGGACTGGATAGAGAAAATGCGACATACATACTCCCTGTGCACACTTCCTGTGAACTCTTATAAGACCATTTCTGAAAAGTCATGAGGCCAAAGGGCTGACTCTGTGTGCTGGGGTCGGTGAGTGTTTTGTTCTTTCTATCTTGGTTATGCCACTTGCCAAAGACCTCACCCATTGCTTCTCACCAAATCTCACCTCCCATAGTTAAACCTAGGCTCAGAATGCTGTTGGCATCCTGTACTGTAGCGTTAAATAGTATTTCATACTGAAAAGACTGTTCAAAGACAATCATGCCTGTCTTATTACTTCTTTAAAAGACTGGACCTAAGCCATCCCAGAGACATTAACAGCTTTCATATCCTCTGAAAACTTTCAGACAAGAAGATGCCATAATTTCCTCTATGCTTGGCAGTGCTACCACAGGAACGTTCTTTATTACACCCTGTGGTTAAGGCTTAACAACAAATGCCTTTTCTTCAGAATCCTTTTGGGTCGGCTGTCCTTTTTGCTTAGCATTGGAAAAAACAAGATTTGCCCTAAAATGTTGAGAGAGAGAGAGAGAGAGAGAGAGAGAGAGAGAGAGAAGGAAAGAGAGAGAGAAGGAAGGAGAGAGAGAAGGAAGGAGAGAGAGAAGGAAGGAGAGAGAGAAGGAAGGAGAGAGAGAAGGAAGGAGAGAGAGAGAGCGAGTGCAAAAGACAAGGCTAGAGAGTGAGTGAGCAGAAGTCTGAAATACATTTATACCTAAGAAAGCATACGGTCCACCTGAAGGGGCCATATTTACCCCTACCCTGTAACTATTCTCTGCAAGAACCCTTCCCCATGAAAGGACATGGGAAAAAGCCCAAAGAAAGGTGGTGGAGGCTTGGCAATAACGTCTTTCTAGTTTTTAATATTTATTTTTGACAAATAAAAATCGTGTATATTTAAGGTATACAATGTTATTTAGATATATGCAGAAACTATGAAGTGATTACCACAATCAAACTAATTAACATATCGATCACCTCTCATAGTTACTTTGTGTGTGTGGTGAGAACAATTGAGACCTACTCTCTTAGCAAATTTCAAGTATATAAACCCACTATTAACTACAGTCAGCATGCTGTACATTAGGCTTCCAGACCTTATTCATCTTATAACTGAGAGTTATTTCCCCTTTTGCCCTACCCCCCACTCCTGTGGTACCCAACCATTGCACTCTCTCTGTTTAGATGAGTTTACTTCTTTTTAGATGCTACATATATGATCTCACATTGCTACATGAGATTATACAATATTTGTCTTTCTATGTCTGGCTTTTTTTCACTTAGCATAATGTCCTCCAAGTTTACACATGATGCTGCAAACAGCAAGATTTCCTTTTTTTTTCTTTTTTTACAAATGAATAATATTCCATTGTGTGTATGTATGTGTGTGTATATATGTATGTATGTCACATTTTCTCTATCCAGTCATATGTCAATGAACATTTAGGTTGTTTCCAAATCTTGGCTATTGTGAATAATGCTACAATGAACATAGGAGTGCAGACATCTCTTCAAGATAGTGATTTTATTTCTTTGGATTTATACCCAGAAGTGGGATTGCTGGATCACATGGTAGTTCTATTTTTTAATTTTTTTGAAGGACCTCCACACTGTTTTCCACAGTGGCTGTATTAATTTAGATTCCCACCAACAGCGCACAAGGGTTCCCTTTTCTCCACATCCTCGTCAGCACTTGTTATCTTTTGACTCTTTGATATTAGACCTTGGCAAAAACCTCTTAACAGCTGCTCTTCCCCTGGTATTTTGGAAGGGAGCCAAGCAGCCCCATATGAATGGGGTTGAATGGCAAACCCATTGTGGGCTCCATGTCTTCTAAGGAAGCACACCCCATTCCTGCCCTCTGCACTTGACACACCGTAAGAATGAACTTCATGATTGTGATGCACTTCCAGCATGGTCGGCATCCAGCCCAAAATGGTTTTAGTGACTATAGCTAAGCAGGTGCTTGTTGAGCCAACTTTAATACTAATGAGCAGTGGGATAATGGCCTTGCAATGCTTGGCACAGCAGCCACTTTCTCTTCATCTCTTAGCACAAAATATACTTACTAATTATAAATTAAATTATCTGTTTCATTATTTAATGAAAGTACTAAGTATAATGTCTTCTCTTCCACTGTTGGCTGACACACATTGCTGAGTGTTTTTCAACGGGGAGCCAACACTCAACTCATATAACTTCTAGGGACTATCTGCCACTCCATTTTAGGGGGAAGAAAGCAAGATAGTTCAATTACTTCTTGGCTTCTGGAAGAAGGTCTCTTTTTTTGTCTCTCCCCCTTCCAGTTAAGAGGTTACACCAGCACTGTGGCTCTAATTTGCTGGTAATCGCATTGCCCATCAATACTCAGGATTTGGGGGTAGAAATGTACAATTGGACAGCACCTGGAAGCAGAGTTGGGTTTGGCCTAAACTGACCGAGCAGGGGTGGTGGCAGTCTGTATCTGGAAGTTTCTTAGTCCGAGGAGGAGCTCTCAGACTCGGTCCTGCTGGCCCCTGGGAAATACAACGCCTGTCTGGCTGGGGAGTGTAGAGGTGGGCCAAGTGTGAACAAGACTGGGACAGGGCCAGAAGCTGATCTGAATTCAGTGAGAGAATGATGATGAGGTTCAAAGATTTCCAAGGGGCTAATCAAATGCTTTTTCTTACATCATATGAACCAAATGCCAGTTAGTTCCAGGCAGCTACTTTCCAAGGTAGTGTTTGGGATTTCTTGTTGTTCACCACTTAATTCAAATTCTATGAAGTCATTCACTGAACTAGGAGGTACAATGACCTCAGAGCCTGCAAGGACATTTCAGTGTGTACACAGCAAGGAGAAGAAAACAATGCCCAGTGCTGGGGGCCACAGGGGGGTGTTCTGAGCAGGGGGACGGGGCTCCTGGAAGGAGGCTTCAGAAACAATGACAGACCCACAAAGGAAAATGCCACTGGGGCTGGCTCCCACGCCCCATCAGCAAGATACTTAGAGCTGGGTTACGGACAATAGGAATTCATGTTTCACAGGAAGAAAGAAGTATCTAGTTATGTATGAAGGTTTCAGGTACTTGAGCAACCAGAATGCTTTCATGGTTTGGAAATGCAGACAATACAGGGACAGCAATCATTTTACATGGCTAGGAAGAAAGAAAATCAACACATCGCATATTCCCACTTAACTGGAACACAATCAATCATAAAGGTCAAATAGCAGGTTTTTGTGTGATGACTACACAGTGTGCCTCTTACTTTAAAGAGTGCCCCATGCCAAGGAAATAAGATACTGTCAGGGCTTTGATCTAAAAAGAAACTTTCAGGTTACAGCTGTGTGCATTTATATCTCGGTTTCCTTTAAACTTTACTGACTTGGCATCATATTATGATAAATAATTCAAAGACATCAGAATTTTAGGGGCTTTTACAGATAAGAACTGGGGCTCACAGAGGTTTAGTGCCTAGATCAGACTCCCAGAGGTAACCAGGCAGGCAGGGCTTCCGGCACATGGTCCAGGGAGGCTCAAAATGGGGCCAGCAGACACTGAAGAGAGGCTGATTACATAAAACATGATTTTCATCTGTAAATATATATATATATATACATGTATGTGTGTGTGTGTGTGTGTGTGTGTGTGTGTATTATGTGATAAAAATTGATTTCAGAGAGGAAGGGAGAGGGAGAGAGAGATAGAAACATCAATGATGGGAGAGAATCATTGATTGGCTGCCTCCTGCATGCCCCACACTGGGAATCAAGCCAGCAACCAGGCATATGCCCTGACCAGGAATTGAACCGTGACCTCCCAATTCATAGGTCGACGCTCAACCACTGTGCCACGCTGGCCAGGCCATTTGCAAATATATTTTAATAAAATCTAATTTTTTTTAAATCAGTGAAAAAAAACATACAAATGAGGTGGCTCTCAAAGAGACACAGGTAATAAATGAACTATAAGCCTCACACTCCTCCCTCTAAGACCATTTTGGATAAATAAACGTTTTCCAAATATTGCCAGGGAATTCCAGAGTAGGAATAAATTCAAAAGGCATTCTTGCTTCTCACCTAGAGAACAAAGGGTTTTACATTTGACAGATACCTACTGTGGGATAGGGACCATGCTGAGAACTTTCATATTCATCATCCCACGGAATAATGGGTACTCGCCCAGTCTTGCAGATGAGGAAAATCCAGCTCCCATCACCCAGTCACACCAGAACTGCCGTTCCTTGGCCTTCCCACATTACTTGGTACGTAAGCTACCCCAGCCCCAATTACATCACCTTCAACTGATTTGTCCTTTGGCTTCTAGTTTTGGGATCATTCTAGTTACCTATTTGTAAGTGCTGTGAGGAGGAGTAATGAGACTTTTCGTGAGTTCTCACTTTATCAGGTGGCCACTCTCCCGTTCTGCAGGACTCACGGCAGATGTTGCTTAACAAGGGACTGGATTTGCTGATCCTCTCCGACCCCCATGTCTTACTTATCTGGCTATTTGTTTTTATTTTATGTTGAATTTAGATGCCTTTCTTGCCCCACCACTTCCTGTTGCCTTATACATAGTCTCTTTACTCATTTGTATGATCAGGGCTCTGGAGGCATTGGGGTCTATGACCCTGGGATTTAATGCCAGTGGTCCTCATCAGAACCCCACATCAGGGTGGTGGGATCTTTGGTTTCTCCTAGGGTTGCCGTGAAGAGCTGCTCAGTGGATTACTGCACAACTCTGGGGTAGACTATGGACGTGAGCTTCGCCCCTCGGAGCTGTGCAGTGGTGGTGGTGGCCGTGGTGTTGTGCACTGTGCTGGTGTACAGGGAGTGATTCTGGCCCTGAACACAAAGACTAAGGCTGCTTAGTGTTATCCTTGGTCCCATGAAAATGAAGGGGAATGAGGATGATGGAAGAAGAGACATTGTATGCACAGTTCAAAGGGTGGCCAATTTAGTGGTTTGTCATTATTGTGAAGCCCATCATTTGAATTCCTGCAGCTCAAACCATCCAATTGAATGTCATCTCTGGACAGATCAGGTCCAGCCACCAGTGTCCTCAATAGACTGAAATGACTCAATTTACTGAAGTAATTAAGAAACCTGAGTAGGGTATTTTCAACAATGGTGAGAAAAGCAAGTTTGCACTTCTTAGAATCATACTATATTAACTGTCAAAATTTCAGCTTGCTTTTTACTTTTTCCCCAAGCAAGAACGGTGCTGTGAATACTCTCGTTCTTCAACTCTCAGGGGAACTCAAGTGCTCCTTCAATCATTTGAAACAGAAAAATCATAGCAACAGTCCCAGTGATTCAGATCCCACATCTAGGACTGTACCAAACTTTGGCTGTGAACTACTCAAAACCTGAAGAGTAAGTGAACCAGAAACTGAGTGGCTGTGAGCCACAGGTAGGGTTCAGTTCCCTTCAAGAAAGATGCTCTGTTCAGATTCGTGCCTCTGAGACTTTAAAGGCATCAAATAGAAACTGGCTATGACATAAACCTAACATGTGGGTGACTTGGACATCAGCCCCTGAGTGGGGATGTGGCACAGGGTCCACCTTCTAGCTCCCATCCAGCCAACTGTCTACAAGCCAATATGTCTCCATTAGCAACACACACAATCAAACCAAACTACTGTACCTCCTCCGGCAAGCTGACCACCAAGTCATTTTTCGTCTGTCCGACCAGCGCCTGCCAGAAGTATTCACTGCATGCAGCCAGCACAGCCCGGTGGGCCCGGAACTCCTTCCTCTCCACAATCAGAGTCACGTCACAGAGAATATCCTTTTTCCGCTGGTCATTGAGGCCCAGGAGGATGTTGGTGCAGTGGACTGTGGACTCATACACATACATGGGGGAGTCAGGCTTCTCATCCACAGACATGCCGTTCAGACCCTGAAAGAAAGAGAGGCCGGGTCACCTCTATCTGAGTCACAGAGAGAAGGTGAGGAAGAACTTCATGGTTCCTGAGTCTCATTGCCATGAGCCAGGCAGAAAGGGGCAGAATTGCTCATTAGCATTTTCATGCTCAGCACAATGAGCTCAGAAAACATATTGGAGAGTCGGATTTTATGGCTGACTTTACCGTTTCCATTTACTGCGTCCTTTTATCCCATGGAAATGAAGCCAGATCTTTAATGGAACACCCAAAACATTTAAAACACATACATACTTTAAAACTTGGTAGTTTTGATTTTTGGCTGACTGAAAAGAAACTTTCATGTATACACAGTCCCAATTCAAGTATTCATTTGAGCTTTGTGTTAAGAGGAAATGAATCATTTTTGAAGTATGTGTAACGCTCTCTTGATTTAAATACATGTAAGTTGCTAAGTTGAAATTTGGTTAAGATACCAAATATTTAATCACAATACACAATTTAACAAGGGATCTAAGCAGTGTGTGTATTAACAGTAGATGTAGCCAGCTATTGCAATTGCCCTTGGCCACTGTAAGACAAAGCACAACCAACACAATGCCACTGTTGCTCATGAAAAGCTCTTGAAAAGAAGTGGAATGGAGCTGTCATGATCCGCAGATTCGGTGTACATCCTCTTTAAGGACATACAACATATCACAACAGGAGTCGTAACAAAGATGTATTCAACAGTGAAGTTCACTTTTACAAAAAAAAAGGTTCTTTGCTTTAAAAAGTGTCCACTGACATATTTAAAACAATAGTATCTGTACTTAATTTACATAACGTAGTTTTTCAGTAATGTTTACTACTAGTATGAATTCCAACAACGAGTCTTATTTTCTTTGTGGTTTTATGCTTATTTATTTTTTAACAGCTCTAATATACAATGAACTGCATATATTTATAGTGTGCAGTTTGATATATTTTGGTAATCAAGACAATGAACACATCCTTCATCAACAACAATCTCTTTATGTCCTTAATAGTCGCTCCCTTGCACCTCTCTGTATCCCAGCCCCTGAAACCACAGGTCTGCTCTGACACTACATATTAGTTGTCATTTTCTATATTTTATATAAATGGAATCATACAGATTGTATCCTTTTAATTCTGGCTTCTTTTATGATGTATAGATATTTTGTGATTCATCCATGTTGTGTGCACCAATTGTGTGTTCCTTTATTGACAAGAAGTGTTCTATTGTATGGACATAGTGCAATTTTTTATCCATTTATCTACTTACTGGTGGATATTTGGGTGCTCCCAGTTTTTGGCTATCCTATATAATAAAGAGCTAATATGCAAATGGTCATCACGCCCTTAGGCCATAATGGCTCAGACACTCAACACTGGGGAGAGAGGAATGGGGACCAGCTAGGCTGCGGCCCGGGAGAGGGACAAGCCGCCTGCCCCGTGGTCCTGGGTACCTGCGGCCTGAGTGAAGCCACCTGCCCACGGTCCCCTGTGGCTGTGGCTGGCCCAGGCGAAGCCAGCCCAGGTCCTGGGTGCCTGCGACCGGCCGGAGGAGGGAATCATGGGTCCCACATGCGGGGCGAGGCAGAGGTGGTTAGGGGCGATCAGGCCATCAGGGAAGCAGTTAGGGGCGATCAGGCAGGCACGCAGAGGTGGTTAGGGGCAATCAGGCAGGCAAGTGGTTAGGAGCCAGTGGTCATGGATTGCGAGAGGCAGTCGGACATCCCCTGAGAGGTCCCAGATTGGAGAGGGGGAGGCCGGGCTGAGGGGCCCCCCCCCCCATGCACAAATTTCGTGCACTGGTCCTCTAGTTACAAATAAAGCTGCTATAGATTAGTGTTTAAATCTTTATATGACCATATCCTTTCATTCCTCTGTGTAAATACCTAGGGGTAGAATGGAAGATTATTTGGTATGTGTAAGTCTAACTTTAAAGAAAAAGATTTTTTTATTGATTTTTAGAGAGAGATGAAGTAAGAGGGGGAGAGGGAGAGGGAGAGGGAGAGAGAGACATTGACTGGGTGCCTCCTGCAAGCCCCCCACTGGGGATCGAGGCCGCAACCCTGACTGGGAATCGAACCATAATCTCCTGGTCCATAGGTCAATGCTTAACCACTGAGCCACACTGGCTGGTGCTTATTAGTTTTCATAACCTTTTTGTGGTAGATTCCATAGATGTTCTATGTAGATTATGTTGTCTGTAAATGAAGACATTTTATTTCCTTTCCAATCTGGATGATTTCAAGGTAGTTTCTTGCCTTACTGCATTGGCTAGATGTACTGGTACTGCACTGTACCTCTAGTACAGTTTAAACTGTAAGTGGTATGAGCAAATATCCTTGCCTTGTTCCTGATGTCAGGGGAAATGGATTCCGCCTTTCATTGTTATTTATGATGGTAGCTTTAAGTATTTCATAGATGTCCCTACTGAGTTGAGGAAATTTCTTTCTATTCCTAATTTGCTGGGAGTTTATTTAAAAAATCAGGAATGGATGCTGGATTCTGACAAATAGTTTTTCTGCATCTATTGAGATAATCACAGTTTTTCTTTTTTTAAAAAGTGTTTTAATAAGGAAAATAACATTGGTTTATTTTTGAATGTTAAACCAATCTTGCATTTCTAGGATAACCTCCACTTCATCATAATATATGTGTCTTTTTACACGTTGTCAGACTTCATTTCCTAACATTTTGTTATCAGGCAGCACTCAAAACTAGGTGGAACAATTAATGTTCAAGGATGTAAATGGTGTGCATAATTCATAAGGAGCAGGAGATTTATGAGACACCTCTTTTCTCTAATCCATTTATTAATGCACCTATACCAAAAAGAGGGAAGCTTACTATAAACAGACACAAAGCTGTAAGTTTTTCAGTGAAACATGAAATTAAATAAAATCACAAGAGAAATGAAAGTGAGGTGCCGTGGAAAGAGGAGTGGACAGGGGTGCAGGCCTTCTGGCCCAGCTCTGGCACCGTGTGGACTCCGGATGCCTCACTTTTCTCTGGGTCTGCTTCCATGTTTGTAAAATGAAAAGTCTTGACTAGAAGACCAGCCAATTTCGTACCAATCTACAATTCTATGGTCCAAGAGTCTATAAAAGAAATACCTAACTGATCACGAGAGTGAGATATTGTCACTTTAGTTGAGACAAGTTAGAAGCCAATTTCGTACCAATCTACAATTCAATGAGTCCAAGAGTCTATAAAAGAAATACCTGACTGATCATGAGAGTGAGATATTGTCACTTTAGTTGAGACAAGTTAGCTTTCTGTAACTTTATAGAGACCAATTATGGAGCCTCTTTCATTGTGGATATTGCAGAGCTGGGTGCAGAGAATGGGGTGAACAATATCCAGGAAGAAACCAAAGTCTTCTGGGAGAAAAGAAACTAGGACCTGAGTCCCTGGCTCCCATAAGATACCAAATTGGGAAGCTCTGTTGAGATAGAACACGGTATCCCTGAGGAAAAGGGGGGAGGGACAAGTCCCTTAAGGTGACATTACTTTAGGTAACGGGAAACCCAAACTTAGGAGGATGTTTTGGCATAATATGCGGACTGATGCTATTATCTCCTCCAGTCCTGGTTATCTTAGCCCAGAGGTTTGTTCTGGGAACTATGTCGACCAAGGGAATAAACACTAAAAGAGTATGTCACCCTAGAAACCCAGAGTGGAGTTCCACTGAGGTCCAAGGAGGGTCCTGAGGACTGTCCTATAGCACTAAACACGGGCCTGCCCACCAGGTAGGAGCAGCCATCCACGGTGCCTCAGATTCCAGCTCACAGGCAAGATGGTCTCTTTCTGGCTCTAGGGCAGCTGGTGGCAGGGGCCTCAAGAAAAGACTCCATACCCTGTCATAGGGCCGGTTTGGGAAAATAAAGGAGATGTGGCAATATGTGCCCCCGAGTTGATAAAGCAGGTTATGGTAGCCCCATGAACGTCTGCTTTTTGGGCTGAACCTTCCAGAGAGTTTTAGAAGACATTTAAAACATATCAGATCGGTTCATCAAATGGTAAATCTAGAATCTATCATTTCCAGGAAGCTGTTGCTAGACTTTAACCTGACTGAGGATATTCTTGCTTTTATTACATTATTCCTGGAAAATCTTTCCTTATGCCATGCCAGCACCACTCTATTACTTTTTGCCTTTATGTTCCTATTGGATCTCATCACTTCCCTCCCTGTTGGCCCCTTTTCAAGCATAATGGGACATACTGTTTCTTCCTCTTTTAGAAATCATTCAGCCCGCCCCATCCCCTGATTATCATGGGTGCTCTTCTAGGAATTCCTCCAATTTGCCTGTTTTTGACTGACTCATGCCAACCTGAAATCTGTTTCCCCTATCACTGCATTAGGTTTCATTCCGTTTTCCTTTTTCACTTGCCTTACTAATATTAATTAAACGGTATTTTATCCCTAATGCAGCAAATCCTGAAATCTTTAGCAGAATCCATGGGATATAAGAACCAGATACTTGGTAGTGAGTAACAGAGCCCAAAATAGTATGTACGAGTCTGACAGCCAGTCTTCAGGCTAAGCATTAGACAATGTGTTAAAGTGTGTAGACATTAGCTGAAATCAGATTGTAAGGAAGTGTTCCAAAGGTTCTGATTTTGGGTCTTGGCTGGATCTCATTCTTCTTTTTGTAGGCCAAAAAACCCAGCTGCACACGTACATATACATATACCAAATCGTCTCATCATATGGTTCAGCAGTAAAAGTTAGTTACTGTTATTTTATCATAGTGTGTTCATCTCCTCAAAAAGCTACACAGACCACAACTCTCATCAGTAAGAGATCTAGTATTAATGAAGGCAAACTACTTGTTAATGCATTCATTCCCTCTTTGTTCATTATTGGGTCATATTCAGAAATTAAATATCTAACCGTTCTGAAGGTAAAAGGATAAAGTCAAAGAACCAAAAAAAGAAAAAAATCTACACTGGGAAGTCTGAAAAGCTGTAATTCACAAAAGAGTAGAATGTTAAGTTTTTCAGACAACTTGTCATGTCTAGAATGTTTCAGATGAAAAGAAATGAATATGCCTTGCAGGTAATGAAAAAGACCAAATCATAAACCATTTCACTTGAAATCCCAACCACATTTCCTCTAGAAACAGTGCATGAAATAAATACTAGTACTTCTGTGAATCAAGCACTAAATTATTTAGTAATTGCTTAGTAAATTCTGCCCTTATCAAGCATGCTTTTAAAAAAAGTTATTTACTATGAAATGGGAAGGGTTAGTTTTTACACAAGAAAGTTGTCAAGTCTATAGAAACTTTAGAGTGCACAGTGCCATTAAAATTACTACGTTATTACTTTTGGATTGGAAACACCTTTCAATCGCATCAAGACCTAAACTTCTTACTTAGAGTGGAAAGCAATCCAATTTCAGTATTTTCTAATGGAAAAGTGCAGTGCCTGTCACTTAATGTCTCTAATGCTTTGGATAGCTAAAGTAAGAGCCTGACACGGAGCAGCTAAAACGTTCCATGTTCTTTATTTACTCAAACACTCCATCTGCGTGTGTACTAGTTAGTGCCAAGGGAACTGAAATTTAAGGCTGTTGTTAGGAGGAAGCACTTGCAATTATATCATCAGATCCTTAATAGCTCGGAATGATTCTTGTGCTTCAATATAAACTTCCATTTTCCTTGAACTTTCAGGAGGAAGTTCAATTTACTGACACATAGTTGGTGATAATGTTTTTATTGCACAGTGGAAAATATTTAAAAAATTAGGGACAATCACAATAAACCCCAGTTTTTTGGTAATTTTTGTTATTGATGTTGTTTCACTTATTTTTTAAACAGATCAAAATAAAAAATAACCCACTTTCAAAATATACCATAATAAAATAGTGACAACTACCAGCATATATATACATATATATACATATACACATATGTATATATGTGTGTGTGTATATATATATATATGTGTAAATTATATGAAGAGTCATGACGTGATACAGAGGCTAAGCTAGAAGAAATATTAGACTGTTGGTAGCAGACTGTATGTATTAATCTAAAGGAAATAAATAATTAATGATATATTACACACCTACCAAACTAAAGAGCATTTGACAGTATCAAGTGTTTGTGAAGATGTTAAGCGACAGGACTCTCATACACTGATGGTTCAACCCCTTTGGAAAACAGTTTGGCATTATCTAGTCAAGTTGAAGAATTGCACAGATTATGACCCAGTAATTCCACTCCTAGGTTACACCCAGGAGACACTCCTGCATGTCTGCAACAGGAACTCTATGCGAGCGTTCAGAGCAGCACTGTTCAGCATAACTCCCAACTGGAAACAACACCGTGTCTGTCAGCAGCAGAATGACTAGATGCACTGCGGTCTATTTATAATAGACCACAGTGCAAGAATACAAGAATACAAAGCAAATGTGAGCCGCATGCAACAACATGCATGGGTCTCAAAACCTAGTGTTGAATACTGCTGAATACTGAGCCAGAGAAGCAGGACACAAAATAATAACATACAATTGAATTTGAATTTTAAGAAGTTAAAAAATGAACTATAACTTAAATATCTTGGGATATATATGTAGGTGATAAAACTATAAAGGAGAGCCTCAGAGGTTCCCTTAGTGGGGAGAGAGCTGTCACAGGAAAGCAGCACTAGGACATGTCACATGTCCTATTTCTCGACATCAGTAATAGGTAGATGTGTGTTCACTTTGTGTTAAATTATATATTTGTCTTATGCACTTTTAATATGTACATTCTATTTTATAAATAAAAATACCCAGCTACCTCCAACTAAAAATTGTAGGAAAGGGTTAACAACTCAAGTAGTCTGCCTCAGGTTCTGTGACTTAATTATGGAGGGTGGACTTTGGGTTTTAAATGAAAACACACACCCACAACGTAGTCTACAATTTAAGGTCAGAAGGGTCCTTAAGGGTAATCCAATCGAACCGATTCCAAGTTGTGTGTTTTAAATCAGAAACTGTAAAAGTGGGCAGAAGGCAGGACAAAGCCCTTTGGGAGGTGGTGAGAAATCTGAGCCCAGGCTTTTGCTTCAGAGCAAAAGTCTTTTCAGAGATCCCTCGTTTCATCTTCATTCTTGTGAAAACCAAATCATTTCAATTGCACTTCTAGTTCCTTAGCTATAACATGAGGAAATGCCCCCGGTGACCCGGCAAGGCGTTTCTAGTTCCACAGTTCTGTGAAAGTGCAGAAATTTAGGAAAAACTTGAAACATGAGCTTCTCTAACTACAGTTAAGAAGGCTTTTTTTTTTTTTAGAAAGTTAGAAATGCTCAAAATAATATAGCTGGCTGGAAGGGAAAAATGCCATCCCATAGCTTTTGGAAGAGGTGAAGAAGAAAGGGAGACCTACCCAATGACAGTTTGACTTTTCCCTCCTTATAAACGGAGTCAACTCGAAGGAAGGACGAATCAAGGACTGGTTTTCTCATATTAGTGGAACAGAATGCCCACAAGCACTGAGCAATGGTTCAGTACTTTGTTCTCCCCACTGCCCTGCCCCTAAAGTGCTCTGGTAGGCAGAGTAGGTCCTCACAGGCTGTATTAGATACATAGCTATGGACATGGGATGTCCATCCTCTCCTCTGTCCGGGTCTCCACCCAGGGAAGTCAGGTGAGACACACTGTTTAGGTGTCAGAGAAAGGCTGTGGCTTGGGCACAACAACAACATAGGGCATGCACTGTCATCTCTAGATGAAACCATGACATGCTTTGAAATCAGTGGGTGAAATGGAGTCCACTCTAGGTCACCTAAGATACTTGATTACTTTTAGTGGAGGTTGGGTGATGGTGGGGGTGTGGGCGTGGCCAAGAGAGGAGGCGGGCAGGGAGAAAGAGTGGAATTAGGGATTGGCAGATTTGGATGTGTAGCTTGTGGTCACCTCCCCTGCTCTTTTTGTCTATTATTTTGGTGCTTGCCTTTGGTTCTTTGGTGGTAAGCCCCAGCTAAGACTGCAGTCAAAGCCCTCACTTATTCTGCGGAGGTAGGTCCTTTTCTCTTCCTGGCAAGTTTTCTTTTCTATCTTGTCATTCCCAGTTTGTCTCTGGTGCTACTTCTTTGTATCTACGTTCTCCATTTATATTCACTTCTCATACAGCAATCTCTGCTTCCTATTAGCATTTGCCTCTTGCCTATTAGGAGTTAGAGGACAGAGAAAAGTCATTCCTTTTCTACATTTTTTCTTTATCAGGGCATCTGTGTGAAATATTTTTCCCAGTGTCCCCTTCCCTCCCCCTCACAGACAGAGAAATATTACCCTAGAGCTTCATGCTGCTAATGTGAGAAGAAATTATGAACAGTGATTAGGAGGCTAAATGAGGGTGGTGGAACCTATTTACTTCATTAAGGTTCCTTCAGGGAAAATGCAAGGGCGGGAAACTGAGAGATAAGGGTTAATACTAAAAGAATAAAAGATCCATTTGACTCAGAGCAATCTTCAGTCTGCCTGGATTCTATCAGACACCCTTCTCCATGGGGAAATCATTACAGAGAAATGACATGCAAAGTGCGCCATAAAGTATCTGAGTCAAACCAGAGGGAGGATGACTCAACGGATCATTTTACATTTTAATAGAAGGCACTGCAGATTTGTACCGAGTGCACAGTTCAACACAGGGCGCGCATCTTCTCCCCAAAACTTCTCCCTCGGGTGGGAGGGGAGTTCCCAGAACCTGACAGAAATTATTCTGTGTTAGAAAAGAACCAAGTCAAAACTCACAACAGAGAATCAAAGACCAAGAAAAGACAACAGATAGTCAAATGCAGAAAAAAGGGGAGACGCAAGTCTGTCTAATTCCAACTTTAGCGTTACTGTCCAACCTGAGACTGTGAAAACTGAACTTGGCCGTTAGTGGACTTCGAATCTGATTGGGGAGAGGGAGAGGGAGAGGGGGAGGAGGGAGAAGAAAGGGAGGAGGGAGGCAAGAAGAGAACATCTAAGTGTTATACTTAAAAAATCTGGCTCCTTAAATTAGCTTCAAAAGAGTTTACTGTGCAATTACTGCCTGACAATGCTGGGTGTCCATGTAAAGTCAACAAACAATATTAGCAATGCCATTGTTCCCAGCATGCTTCCTGGGCTAGTTATTGCTTTTAGGTGCTGACTTGCCTATGGGACTCATCTGACCAGGAATTATGATGGTAAAGGCTGGATTAGCAAACCTGACTCCTTCTCAGGGGGGTGACCTCCAGGTGCACTTGAGACAGAAAGGTCTGTCTGTATGTAAGGATATCTATGGTCCTGTGGCTGTTCATCCTTGTGATCTCTATCAACACCTGTCCTGCTTCCTGAGAGGGCATGCTGCTTGCAGGTGGGAAAGAAAACAGAAGTGTGTCGCCAAGGTTTGGAAAAAATACAGCTTTCACAGAAAAGGTCCTTAATAAAAGGAAACTTGCTTCTTTCACGCATCGGGGTCTTTTGGACCACACGGTTCTGTTCTGAAATATCTTCTCTGCAGGGATGCAAGCTGGGATGGGTGAAGTTTAGATTGCAAGATGGTTCACCTGGTTACTAGAACAATCAAAACTCTGCACCCAGGCAGGCAGCATCTAATCGGGGTAGAGGAGTCATCAGCCTGAGGGTCCTTTCGGGAAATGCTCTGGGAAAGGTTTGTGAATTTCTACTGAAGTCTGGGTACCTTCACTCCTGTTTTTCCATTTAAAAATGATTAAAACCAGGGGGATAACCCATTGGTCGGCAGTTTGTTAAATCCCACATCAGGAAATAAAAGCACTTGGACCATCTGTCACCATCCAGGAGATCAAATGGAGCTGGAATATTAACACACATGTGAAATGGCCTCCTGGGAGTATGGGAACAGGCAGGTCAGGGAAGAGGGATGGCGGGGGTGGGGGAAGGATGTGCTCAGAGCCACCCAAGTCCCTGTCCTGTCCTTGCCAGCTCCTCAGAGTAATGACGACGGTTATCACAAGGCAGGGACAAAATGCTTCCCGACACTGAGTATGCTGTTTAAAATATAAATCCTATTAGATGCGTATATTACACACCACTCACATCCACTATTTGCACCATACAGGATATGCTTCGGGTCATGCAAAGTATGTTAAAGAAAGGATTCTTTTCTAATTCACTCATAAAAAGTCAAAATTGCACTGCCACAGGGGAGAAAACACTCTTTTTCCAAATGGTCAGTAAAGGGTGTGACAAGGGCCAGGCCTCTGGCCAGGTGGTGCTGGACAAGCACAGAGAGGCACCCAGACAAGCACAGAAAGGCACCCGTCAGGAAGACACATCTCAGCTGTTCCTCACTCCACAACGCACCTGCTTCCCACTTCTCCGATCCCCAGACAGGGGGCGTCCATTGGAGTCCCAGTTCTCCCACTTCCTAGCTGTAGGGCTTTGAGTATATCAGTTAGACTCTGTAATCCGTGGTTTTTCCATCTGCAAAATGGCTACGTGAAGATGAAACGAGATGAAGCAATAGGCGTTTGGGATGGTCTTTGTTTTACAGTTAACACTCCACAAATAAAAGCTATTATTATGCAAAGAAAACTAATATTAACTTGTAGTTCTGCACAGACTGAGCATTTCTTATATTGAGGAAACCTGGGCTTCACGAAGAATGATGTATATCTTTGCCAGATCCTCCTGCTTAAACACCAAGGGAAAGGTCGATTCACTTGATTTCCATCCATGGCCTGTGAGAAAATGATGGGACAATATGTGGGATCTGGTACTTTCTGGCAACTTTGGCAACGATACCATTGCAGTCTTCCCTCCATAATATCCCACACTGACCGTGAAGGTCAAATAAGGCCGTGGATCTGACAAGTGTAAAGTACTACTCTGCTTGCATCAGGGATTATCCTCACCACCATTTGCCTAATTCTACACATGCTTATACCAAGAACGTCTGCTCTTATGGGCACTTAACCCTGATATACTTCTCTTTCATGCCAAGAGAAGGCGTCTGACAGATGGGGAACTCGTATTGCTTCCTATCGAATAACATTCCCTAAATGATTCTAGCCCCTCGTGTTTGCTAAATGTGCGTGCTCTGAATAGTCTACCTGCTTGTTACAGGCTTTCCCTGGCTCTCTCTCTGCTGCCTTAGCATTTGTTTCATACAAATCAGTATCCTCCTTCATGGTGAGAGGCAGTGAGGTGCAGTGGTGACGAGCCATGCTCTGGAGCCAGCCTGTGGGCATCTGAATACTGACCGCTACGCCCCCGCAGACCAACTGCACACTCTCAGCAAGGTTTCCTCATCTGTAATCCGACTGCTAGGAGGAGCCAGCAATTTAAAGCACAGATATGCAAAGTGTTTACAACAATCCCTCTGAGTGTAGAAAGCACTCACTAAATACTGTGTATGTTATGGTTGATAGAGACAGTGTAGTGTGATGGTTGAGAATTAGGATTGGGAGCCAGGCGACCCGGCTCTGAATCCTGACTGTGCCACTCACTAACTGCAAAATCTCTGGCAAGATACATAACGTTTTTGTGCCTCAGTTTCCCAACTTGTACAAAAAGGTTATGGTAAAGAGCATCTATCTGGTAGGGTTGTGAGGATTAAAACAGACACATATGTGTTTGTTCATTAGTTCATTCATTCACTCATTCAACATACAGTGTTCAATAAAATTAGCTCTTTTTTCTCAACCACACCAACTTTTTCCGTTCACTTTTTATTCCCAGATTGCCAATGACTCGTCCTTTTTTCCACACTGGCATCTCCTGCTTTATCCCTGCCTACCCAGCTCAGACTCCCCCAGCCACCTCCCTGCCTCTTGGAATTACAATCCTTCTCAAATCGCATGGATTTAAGGCAACTGGAGCAGGGCTGGAAATCTGCATTTTGACCTGCATGGCAGCTGATCCAAGGCAGCCCTACAAACCGAGAATGTCACCCTGCCACTTCCTAGAGCTCAATGACATGGCAGCTACTTAAGTTCTCTGTCTCCTTATAGGTGAAAGGAAGAGAAAACCCGCCTCCTAAGAGGCAGGAGACTGAAAGGTGATGGCTCGAGCCCTGACCCCCTTCAGGTCTTTGCTCGCATGTCAGCTTCTCTGGAAGGCCTTCTGGGCCACCCTATTAAACCCCACCCCAGCCTCCTGCTGGCTCTATCCTCCTTCCTGGCTTTATGTTACTTTTGTTTCTGCTGAGGTCTCCTTCAAACCTCTGCACATCTTCCTTTGTGTCTTTTCTGGGCCACCAGGTCGCCTTGCCTATCCATTTATCCACAGAAAACTTAGTCTATTGTGAGCAACACGAATGTTAGAGAAAACTAATGATATGACCTCCAAGATACGCAACCAAGATAATGGGACGGTACAAAAGCCATAGGAAAAGCTTAGACTGACACAATGAAAGAAAAGCGAACATTTATAGAGTTTCTCAGTGCAAGGGTCTTAAGTGTGCTGTATTTCCAAAGCTTTCTGGGCTCGACTATTCACAAATAGTGAGACATATTCTTTATCCATTGGTTCTGTATAGTGTGGGTCCTTGCAGAGTATAATTGAGCTGTTCTATCTTGGTAAAAGCTTCCTTGCTCCCCCTTCTGAAAGATGGCTTTGATTCCCTCCCTGTAAGTTGGCAGCCTCCCATCTCAAATTGCCAGAGGACCAATCATGCCCACCCTTTCAGCAGCACCTAAGCATCCAAGCCCTCAGGAGATGATGGGCACTCAGGACCTCCATCGGCATCCTCAGGACAGTGTTTCCAGAGTATGCCCAAGCTTGGCAGGAACACTGCCCGGGCCTCTGCTGCTCTGGGACAGTCCATGGCTCTCAAGGGCCTGGGATTCGGGGACGATGGTCAGAGGAAGGTTTCTGATCTTCATTCCAAAATCAGACAAGCACGAAGGGCACTGAGTAACTCTCCCTCAAATGCCACAGAAAGGTGCCTTAGTTCTAGTCACAATGGTCTGAGGACAAGATCCTCCTTAATAATTTATAATTTGGAATTATGACACTGGAGCCAACACAACCAATGAAAAAATAAACCCCTCACGATCTTCCTGGGAGTGTGGAGGTGCCTTTGCATTGTAATCCTCAGGAACAATCTCCTGTGGATGGTTTTCTGACCAGCTTAGAAAAAGGTGGATTAGAAAACGGCATATGCATTGTAAAGTGCCCTCTCACAATGCCTTCAAAATTCCCTGGAAAGAAAAAAGATGTTCACCTGTTTTTTCCCCCCTTCAGTGTATGTTTCTACAGGAGACACTTGAAAACCAGAAAAAAGCCTCATCTTCTTGAAATAAAAAAAATCAAATAAAAATAGCACAGCAGAAATTCCCATAAAATGCCCAAAAAAGTTTCTTTTCAATAGGACTCAGGCTGAATGGAAGACATTCTTGGATCCGGAGCGTTGGCTGGTTACCTAGGTTGCAAAGGACACCAGGAGAGACTCACACCAGGATTTCTTCGTTAGAATGCCAGTCAAGGAGAAGTTCATAATCCTTTCAGATTTTAAATTCTGTGTGTCTGTGAGGGGGAATCGCCATTTAGTGTTTAGGACTATTGGTAAAGAAGATTAGACCAGACTTTTGTCTATCAAGATATGCTCATCAAAGGCAGAGGGAACAGGCTACAGCACTGTTATTCTCTTTTTGAAATTGTGGTTATATGGAGACTGCTCATTGTTTAATTAGTATGGAAGCTGATACACAGAGAAGCACAACAACTATATGTAGTGCATTAACCTGATATTCATAACCAACATCTGGGTACTTAAATTTGACCAGATTTGAAACCTTTTAAGATTTCTTAATTATTCGTATGTGCCCACGGTTACTGCTTTCTTTTAAGAAAACATGGAAGGCTTAATGATTAATATACTAATTTCAAAAGCTCTCTCATACAGACTAGACTAGACCTGTGGTCTTTATAGGATGATCATTATTTAGTTAATGAACTCAGCATACTGAACATTTTCCAGCCACCTGAAACTCTCAAGTCGTGGTGTGTGAGTTTTCGGCCAATTAATTATCAATTACAACATCATAAAACATTAGCACAAAAATAGGGAATAATGAAATTTAATTATACACTATTCTTCTGAGTTGCTGCAAATACTATACAAGACTGATTCTGATTAATAATTCATTCAGCAATAAAGTATCAGGAAAGATAATTATGCAGTGCCACAATTCTCACACTGATTTTTATAATTACAGATTACAACAGTGTTAGCAATTTAAAAGGTTAGAGAGCTGTGGTAATTTGCTATGTCATCCTCAGCTATATTAATGCCTGTCTTTGAGCACCAAGGATAATTGAAAATATAATAATGGACCAAATCAGATGGCTTGCCCATGTTCTCCTCACCTAAAACATCACCAACTTGAGTACATTAGTAAAGTCAAGTCCTTGATAATTAGCCTCTTTCATTAAGTATCCCCACTATTCACATTTGGTTACAGTAGATGGAAGGGAGAAAATATGTAGGTATTCATGCTGAAATATGCAAACATGGAAACAATCATAAATAAGATACAACATGGATACCACTAAATTTGGTATACAACTTCTATGTGGTGTGACTATGAATACACATATATGTATATCTGTGTAATTGCCCCTCAGGTAATTAGAGCTGCCAAGGGACCCACATTATGAAAGTTGAGTCTCTGCCTTTGGCAATACAGTTGAGTAAATAGCACGTGAGAAGATTCAAAGTTTATCCAATTACCCTCTCTGGGTTGTTTATATATTGTGACACAACAAACTACTCTTGTCTTTGAGCTTTATTACACCCTGAGAATGAAAATATCCTCTTCCTGCTAGGAATACTTAACTCTGTTCTGCTTTCATTCCTTGGGAAAAATACCTGGCTAACAACTGATAACTCTTCTCATAATCAGTATTTGAACGAAATTTCCACATAAGGATCAGTCCACATAAAGGAAACATACAGTTCCATGAATAAAAAAATCACTTTCTTCTTTGCTCTTCTGGATATTTTTTGGAAGAGATGAGCTAATAAACACACTGTGGCTTTTCTCTCTTGAATGCATTAAAAATTCGACTAACTTCATGATTGATTGATACAGAGAAACAGATGAAAAATTTACAGGGACTAAAACCTTAAGACTCATTTATTTTTTTATTTTTAAAAAAATATATTTTATTGATTTTTTATAGAGAGGAAGGGAAAGGGAGAGGGATAGAGTGTTTGAAACATTGATGAGAGGAACATCAATCAGCTGCCTCCTGCACATCCCCCACTGGGGATATGCCGGCAACCAAGGTATATGCCCTTGACCGGAATCGAACCTGGGACCCTTCAGTCCGCAGGCCGATGCTCTATCCACCGAGCCAAACCGGTTAGGGCCCTTAAGCCTCATTTAAAAGAGTTCCTAGCAGAGTCTTTTGAGAGTCTTGCTGGGCCTGGAGATTCCTCCTAGAGCAGCGGTTCTCAACCTGTGGATCGCGACCCCTTTGGGGGTCAAACGACCCTTTCACAGGGGACACCTAAGACCATCGGAAAACACATATATAATTACATATTGTTTTTGTGATTAATCACTACGCTTTAATTATGTTCAATTTGTAACAATGAAATTGGGGACCCCAATTTCATTGTTACAAATTGAACATAACATGAGGAACTGTATTAAAGGGTCGTGGCATTAGGAAGGTTGAGAACCACTGTCCTAGAGTATGCCAGGGTCTGGATTCAGTATTTCCTTACAGCTGGCCCCCAAATGATATAGGGAGACAGGTAAAAAAAACACAAAGCTGCTTTCTAGTGTGAGAAAGATTTGGAGATAGGTCATCTGATGGAATTTGCTCCTTTTACAACTGTGGAAATGTAGGCTCAAAGACATTGATTTACTCAAGATTTCAGAACTACTTAGAAATAGAAATAGGAGAACCCAAGAGTCTCTGACTCCCAGGCTTCTACTAGATCATATTAGAGAAAATACAGGGGGGGGGGGGGGGGTTAGCACATGGAAACTATTTTTTGTTCCAAAATTATGCCCTTTTATTTACATTTAATTTCCACAAGGGCGAGAAGTATAAAATAGGGAAGGGGAGAGGAAGAGTAAGTCTAAGAGAACATCGTAGAACTGTAGCTCTTCATGTCTTCCTTCAAGCACAAATAAAGTGGGGTTTCTTGCGTCAGGAGTGCAATTATAAAACAAGGCATTGTTTTGGATGGGGCCTAATCAGCTTCCTTTCTGGGCCGTGAGAAGGCGGCTGGCTTATGATCATGTTGTATGATGCCACACTGAAATGTAAATGTCCTTCCCCCTTTTCAACTACTCCCTTTCCAAAGCTTTACTCCCAGTAGAGCAATCAAACAGGCTCCCTGTATATTTCTGTAAATCTGTTGATGGATTCATCAGGAGACTCCTCGCAGGCCATACTGTTCCCTATTTTAAGTAGTGGACAGGGAATAATACCGGCAAGTAGACTTTGGTCCCACATTTGCAAGGTCCTGTATGGTTCTGTACTTTGAATTTTCCTAACATTTTATTATGAAAAATTTCAACTTACAGAAAAGTTTAAAGAATCTTACAATGAACACCTATAAATGAACATCTAGATTCTATAATTAATATTTACAATGCTTATTCCATTACACACCTATCCATCTATATCCATCACTCCATCCACCTGTCAATCTATCTTATTGTTTCTGTGCATATCATTTGCTAGAGTTCTAGATTTGCTTATATTTTTTTTTCTTTTGAGCTAAAATTTACATACAGATCTCTTAAATGCACACTCACTGGATTTTGATGAATATATATCCGAATCTTGTCAAGCTATAAACTATAAATACTCTAGAAAGATTCCCCATCCTAGTCAGTCCCCATTGCCCAATGCAATCATTGTTCTGTTTTTCAAACACAGACTAATTTTGCTTGCCCTAGAATGGTTGAATTTTAAAAATTAGGCCTCCGTCAACAGTTAAGTGGCTAAATGTTCTGTTTTTCTTCCTCCAGTCAACAAAATACTTATTGAGCACCCATAATAAGCCATACACAATGGAATCCAGTGACAACAAAATAATTATTGCATAAAAGTAGAAAAATAACTTCAATGGTGGTGAGAATTGTGGGATTAATTATATTTCAAGGGCGATTTGGATGCACAACCAGAAGGAAAGCCACACACCACACCCTGTATCTGTTACTCATTTGGAAACTTGCTGATTCTTTGACAAAAAAAATAAAATCCATACCCATGCCCAGTGGAAAAGTAGGGCTCTGTAGGATTTTTGGAGTAAGTCAGAAAAATGAGGAGGTTTTTTTTGTTGTTTTTAAAAAAGCCCATCTTCTGACTAACAGTATGGCTCTGTGATAAAGATGATTGTTCTGTGATGAAGATGAATGGCCAGTGTGTCAAGCCATAACCTATGAAGACCCAGCCCCTAGTTTTATAGAACTGTACAATCATGAAGGAGGCTACCAAAGAGCCAAAAATGCTTCTTGTTCATTTTCTTTGAACCTAACTATGGGCAGTTAGTGGACTGGGCCCTGCATGACTAACAAGATGAATACACCTTGGTTACACAGCATTGGGTTACTTCACTCAGCAAGAGCTCCACAATGACATACTCCACAAATCAGCCACTAAACTGGGATTAAAACACTCTTCTATAGCAATTTCAATCCTCTTTAAAAATTCTTCTTTAACCCTTGTTATGCATTGATTATATTCCCCCTTCCACCTCCACCACCAAGATATGGTGAAGCCCTCGCCTCCAGCACATCAGAATGTGACCTGATTTGGAAATAGGGTCATTGCAGATGTGTTAGTTAAGATAAGATGGTGCTGGAGTAGGGTGGGTCCCTAATCCAATATACTGGTGTTTTTATAAAGGGAACTCCGTGTAAGACAGACGAGACAGTGAGAACACCATGTGGAGATGGAGGCAGAGATCAGAGTGATGCATCTACAAGCCAAGGAATGAAGCCAAGGACTAATGCCACCACCAGAAGCTAGGGAGAGGTAAGAAGGACTCCGTCCCGCAGGTTTCAGAGGAAACATGACCCTGCAGACACCTTGAGTTTGGACTTCTAGCAACCAGAACTGTGAGACAATAAATGTCTTCTGGTTTAAACCACCCAGTTTGTGGTACTTTGTTACAGCAGCCCCAGGGGAGGAATACAGCTCTAAAAAAGATTTCTTTCCCCTTTTGATAATTAAAAAAACAACCTGAAACATAATTTACATGCAGAAAACTGTATCAACCATAAAGGTACAGATCAATAGATTTTTCCAAGTAACCACCAATCACCCAGATCAAGCATATCACCGGCAACCCAGGAGTTTCCTTCATGCCCCATCCCAGTGATTAAGTTTCCTTCATATCCCCACCAGTGTAACCACCATTCCAACTTCCTTCACCAAAGGTTAGTTTTGTCTCTCTTGAACTTTAAGTGTATAGGAAAATATACTACTTATTTTTTTAAGCGTGTCTGGCTTCTTTTGTATATTATGTTTGTGAGATTCATCCTTGCTGTGTGTAACAGTGGTTTCTTCTGAAGACAATGTAAAAAATAGCATTAAATTTTTGTTTGTTTTAGTTGGTTCAAATTTCCAAAGGTACAAATGGTATACTGTGAAAGTCTCCAAAATCTCCCCATCCCTGTTTTCCAGTTCCATAGTTCCACTTTCTAGAGGCAACTAATGTTTCCTGTGTATCCCTCCAGAGCAGCAGTTTGACAGGTGCCACAAGAATTTTTAAATACCTGACTATTTAGCCCTAACCGGTTTGGCTCAGGGGATAGAGCATCGACCTGCAGACTCAAAGGTCCCAGGTTCGATTCCGGTCAAGGGCATGTACCTTGGTTGTGGGCATACACCCAGTAGGGAGTATGCGGGAGGCAGCTGATCGATGTTTCTCTCTCATCAACGTTTCTAACTCTCTATCCCTCTCCCTTCCTCTCTGTAAAAAAATCAATAAAATATATTTTTTACAAAAGAATCATAAATACCTATTTAGTCAGGGGTACTGACATCTTTTCCCTTAAATTGTCAAATATAAAAATGACAACAGCCAACAGAACAGTAGCCGTCCAGTGTGAATGAATCAAAATTATACCTATTTTTTTGTCAGATTACCAAAAAATATATTATATCAGTATGCTGCTGAATTTTATTAACTAGTTTGTGTGTGCCATGAGATGGAAAAGGGATTGCTAGTCTAGAGGGATTTTTTGCCGATGTATGCAAAGATATATACATTTATACGTAAATCTCTCTCCTTTTTTAATACAAAACTTAACATATTATACTATTATGCACCTTGCTTTTCACTTAACAATCTATGTTGGTTATAATCCCATAACAACATATAAAAGCTTTCTCATCCTTATTTTATGGCTATATAGTATTCAATCTATGAGAACATAGGATCATCTTTATTGATAGCCATCTGGGTTGCTGTCATTCTTGTGTTATTATAAACAAGGTTGAAATGTGGAACCCTGTAGTTTTGCACATGTAACTTTGTGCATCCATATATTGTCCCCAAAACAGAAATGCTGCATCAAAGTATATAAGCTTTAGTAATTTTGATATTGACAAATTATTCTCCATTTAGACTGTACCAATTTAAACTCCTACTAGCAATGTACAAGAGTATGTCCTTATCCGTAGTTTTTCTAATAGGTTGTGTTATCAAACTTAAAAAAAAGAATCTGGAGAGAGACCCAGAACATCCAAAAGAAGGCCCAGCAGCTTGCATTGCTTCACAGCTGGGCCTCATCTGGGCACCTCCAAAACCCAAAC
>NW_005364031.1:586479-587268 GCF_000412655.1 Myotis brandtii
TTAAAATCTGACAGAGGACCAGGGAGAATAAAACCCTCTTGGTCTAATGACAGGACTAAATTGGGTTCTGTTTCAAATTGCCATTGAGTTTCTGAGTTCTTTAGAAGGAAGATAAAACAACCTCAAAAAGAATGATGTATATAACGGATTAATTTCCAGAGCATTCGCAGATGCCATTTATGTTGCAAGTCTTCCTTCCTGAATTATTTTCAATTTTCAATTAAGGGGTTATTTTAAAGCAAATAGATGAATCTGGTGAAAGGGAGAAAGAGAGTGAGGAGGGAGTTCTTTTTCCACTGGCTTGCAGGCTCACTCACTCGCTCACAGGCTTGCTCACTCACTCGCTCGCAGGCTCACTGCTGGTGTGAGGGGTGTGATTAAGTAATTAGGTTGAGGAGGCTCTGGGAGCCGCCAGTTGCCCGCCCTTGGGGTTTTGGGGGTGTTCACAGAACCAGCTGGGCCAGAGCCTCCGCTCCTGTCCAGGGATGAAGCTGGCAGCCTGGGCTCCTCGCAGGCCCCCCACGGCCAGACCCCCTCCCCCCCTGCCGCCAGGCTGCTGTGGCTGCCACGACACGGGCACGGGGCCCACCCTGCCTTGCCTGAGCTCAATCCCTGATGGCCGCGACCCGTTGCCCAAGTTTGCTTCCATTAAAAATGTTTGTGTAATTCCAACCCTCAGCAACCGGCTTCCGCCAGTGGAGGCAGCCTGCGCCCTGGGCAAGGTCACCTCTGAGGAGACCAGGGGCCTATGGCTGCGACAAAGGTGGTTGTGAGCACAGGGGCTGAGGT
>NW_005364031.1:587320-593487 GCF_000412655.1 Myotis brandtii
CTAACTTCATGATTGAATGATACAGAGAAACAGATGAAAAATTTACAGGGACTAAAACCTTAAGCCTCATTTAAAAGAGTTCCTAGCAGAGTCCTTTGAGGGTCTTGCTATGCCCTTCACCGGAATCAAACCCGGGACCCTTCAGTCCGTAGGCCAATGCTCTATCCACTGAGCAACACCAGCTAGGGCCTGATTAATATTTTAAAAAGATTACTTGAGGTTCTATGTGGAAAGAGAGTTGATGTGCAGTTAGACTGGAAGCACGCTGGGAGGTTCTTGCAGCTTCTAGGTGAGCAATAAGGATGGACCAGACTGGGGTGGGGCAGAAGAAGTGGTGACAAATGGCTGGATTTGCATATATTTGGAAGGTAAAGCTGATGGGCGTTGATAATGGATTGGACATGGAATGTGAGAGAATGATTTAAGATGGCTTCAAGGATTTCAGTTTAAATGACCGGATAAATGGGGTGTTATTTACTGAAATGTGCAACCCCAGGGAAGGATCAGGTCTGCTGGGGTGAGGACAAGCATTGGTTTAGATGTTCTAATTTGAGAAGCCTACTCTAGACAGAACTATGGATATATTACATAAGCAGCTGAACACATAACTTAAGATTCAGGGCAGGGTTGATTCTAGAGAAATAAATTTGGGAGTCATTAGTATGGAGACAGTACTTAAAAGCCACAGGACTGGATGAGATCACTGAAGAAGTAAGCTCATGTGGGCTGAATGAATGAATAAGCAAGTTTATGTGCAGGAAGGAAGATGTTAACAGGTTCACAAAATCTGATTGTAGAGACAGAGAAATAACACACATAGGGATGAGAGTGAGCAGAATGGATTTTTCTTTCTGTCTAGGTGGCCAATTCAGATTTTTTTTGGTTCTCAGAAGAGCCTGTATCTCAAATTATTCGGGGGACACAGTGGACCATAGGACTCTCCAGGGCAAGTTTCCATTGCTCAGCATGTGGACAAGGCGCGGCAACCTCCTTTAGGCTGCTTGGGAACTAAGCACCTTTCTGAAAGAGTGCCTATCAGAGCGCATGGTGCAGGCTGGAAGCCACGAGTGTGAGTCCTTCTGGAAAGAAAAGACAAGGACAGATCCACGCAATGTGTTTCAAATTAGAAGGGGGGTAAGATCACAAATACAATATCTGCAAACAACCTTTATGTAACCATGTTGTCTCTACTGGAGTACCAGGTGGGCGATCTTCCACAACTAAGACAAAATAATCTTTGCCATAAGCCCAGGAAAAGTTTTGTAGAATTTGAGATAGTTAAGCTGTACTTCTCAGAAGTCAAAAGCAGGTCGGTGGGTCCACCACATTCTTTTGGTTACTTCGAATATCATATTACCCAATACTAATAGCTTCTCGGGCCCATAGGAATATAATCACATTAGAAAAGCACTAAAAGCATGATGATGTAAGAGGTATCTACTGTAAAAAAAATAGCTTTTGCATACTTTCTAAAATTACCATTTCATTCCAAGTACACGGAGTTTTCTCTATTTTTATTAAAAATTTTTTTTTCATTGTGAGGCATTAAAAATTGGCATTTAAAGGCTCCAGCTTGTTTTGACTTTTTTGATCGCCATTCATTCCCAGTGTTCCAGGCTTTTCTCACTTAAAAATCATTAGCACTTTGCTCATATCTGCTCTGCTGCTTCACTGAGATCACAGATATTTCTTCTATGTCTGTGTAAATGTTAAAACTGGAAATAAAGACCCAAACCAAAGTCTTATTATCTGTGTCTTATTAAGTGTTCTATCCACATCCCAAAAAGTAAAGCTTTGTTCTAGAATCATTGACTGCCAGTGAGAGATAGTCTGCTCTACTTCTAGCTGCTCAAACTACATATATCACTGTGTTGATCTGTGGGTGCCTTGAAACAGACAATCTAAATGCACACAAAAGAGAAAAGTTGTATGGAACTTTGGAAAGATTGAAATTTTAGTCACTGATGTATCTGGGAAATGTTTACTGAGTATCTACCACATTCCAGCCATTTTGCTGGGTCTGGGTCACAAACACAGGCCTCTGGCACATATGATAGAGTGGTTGACCAGGCAAATTGATCCTAGCAGAGTCCTTCGAGGGTCTTGCTATGCCCTTCACCGGAATCAAACCCGGGACCCTTCAGTCCGTAGGCCAATGCTCTATCCACTGAGCAACACCAGCTAGGGCCTGATTAATATTTTTAAAAGGTTACTTGAGGTTCTATGTGGAAAGAGAGTTGTTGTGCAGTCAGACTGGAAGCATGCTGGGAGGTTCTTGCAGCTTCTAGGTGAGCAATAAGGATGGACAGACTGGGGTGGGGCAGAAGAAGTGGTGACAAATGGCTGGATTTGCATATATTTGGAAGGTAAAGCTGATGGGCGTTGATAATGGATTGGACATGGAATGTGAGAGAATGATTTAAGATGGCTTCAAGGATTTCAGTTTAAATGACCGGATAAATGGGGTGTTATTTACTGAAATGTGCAACCCCAGGGAAGGATCAGGTCTGCTGGGGTGAGGACAAGCATTGGTTTAGATGTTCTAATTTGAGAAGCCTACTCTAGACAGAACTATGGATATATTACATAAGCAGCTGAACACATAACTTAAGATTCAGGGCAGGGTTGATTCTAGAGATATAAATTTGGGAGTCATTAGTATCGAGATAGTACTTAAAAGCCACAGGACTGGATGAGATCACTGAAGGAGTAAGCTCATGCAGGCTGAATGAATGAATAAGCAAGTTTATGTGCAGGAAGGAAGATGTTAACAGGTTCACAAAATCTGATTGTAGAGACAGAGAAATAACACACATAGGGATGAGAGTGAGCAGAATGGATTTTTCTTTCTGTCTAGGTGGCCAATTCAGATTTTTTTTGGGTTCTCAGAAGAGCTTGTATCTCAAATTATTGGGGGGACACAGTGGACCATAGGACTCTCCAGGGCAAGTTTCCATTGCTCAGCATGTGGACAAGGCGCGGCAACCTCCTTTAGGCTGCTTGGGAACTAAGCACCTTTCTGAAAGAGTGCCTATCAGAGCGCATGGTGCAGGCTGGAAGCCACGAGTGTGAGTCCTTCTGGAAAGAAAAGACAAGGACAGATCCACGCAATGTGTTTCAAATTAGAAGGGGGGTAAGATCACAAATCCAATATCTGCAAACAACCTTTATGTAACCACGTTGTCTCTACTGAAGTACCAGGTGGGCGATTTTACACAACTAAGACAAAATAATCTTTGCCATAAGCCCAGGAAAAGTTTTGTAGAATTTGAGATAGTTAAGCTGTACTTCTCAGAAGTCAAAAGCAGGTCGGTGGGTCCACCACATTCTTTTGGTTACTTCGAATATCATATTACCCAATACTAATAGCTTCTCGGGCCCATAGGAATATAATCACATTAGAAAAGCACTAAAAGCATGATGATGTAAGAGGTATCTACTGTAAAAAAAATAGCTTTTGCATACTTTCTAAAATTACCATTTCATTCCAAGTACACGGAGTTTTCTCTATTTTTATTAAAAATTTTTTTTTCATTGTGAGGCATTAAAAATTGGCATTTAAAGGCTCCAGCTTGTTTTGACTTTTTTGATCGCCATTCATTCCCAGTGTTCCAGGCTTTTCTCACTTAAAAATCATTAGCACTTTGCTCATATCTGCTCTGCTGCTTCACTGAGATCACAGATATTTCTTCTATGTCAGTGTAATGTTAAAACTGGAAATAAAGACCCAAACCAAAGTCTTATTATCTGTGTCTTATTAAGTGTTCTATCCACATCCCAAAAGTAAAGCTTTGTTCTAGAATCATTGTTGACTGCCAGTGAGAGAGTCTGCTCTACTCCTAGCTGCTCAAACTACATATATCACTGTGTTGATTTGTGGGTGCCTTGAAACAGACAATCTAAATGCACACAAAAGAGAAAAGTTGTATGGAACTTTGGAAAGATTGAAATTTTAGTCACTGATGTATCTGGGAAATGTTTACTGAGTATCTACCACATTCCAGCCATTTTGCTGGGTCTGGGTCACAAACACAGGCCTCTGGCACATATGATAGAGTGGTTGACCAGGCAAATTGATACCGTGCCATAGGGCTGTTGCAGAGGCATTTCAGCATGCCTTCAAACACAGGTGGGATCCTTCCCAGTAATGACAATGCTTGAGCTGAATTCTAACGACAAAGTAGGAGTTATCTATGGGAAGGGTGAGAGAAAGATCAATTACAATTTACAGGAAAGAGTCGACTAATATTTGTGGATCCCTAACTATTTTCCCTCCAAAGTTTGGAACTAGGTAAACAAAGATGAAGATGGTACACTTACTCCCAATAAGAAGACACAGTAGCTATTTTCAAATTTCTAAGGAGTTGTGTGGAATAAACATCAGATTTTTCTGGGTCACCTATGAGTGATATTAAGATACTGGCTCTTTCTGATGTTTCATCCACTTACCTACTTACCTTTGATCAACTTTATGGGCAATCAGAAATGGGCTGATCAGAGGTATTAGAATCTCTCCAGGTAGGTCTACAATTCTACAATTTCATGGTTATTAATGAGAAATAAGAGAATCTGAGTATCAGGTAATTAAGCCTTTAAACATTACCATGACAATATGACCCTGACCATTGGCATCTCCAGGCAGAGATGGTCTGTGCCATCAGCTACACACTGCCAGGTTGGGCACAGTTCCCCACATTTATGGCTTGATGCTTCCCCTTCAGAAGCCGGAGACTCCTTAAACCCTGGCAGGAATCTCAACAGATATTACAGGAAAAAAAGGATTAATACAAACTCTACAATGAACCAAAGTCCCAAGAGAAGTAGGTACTATACAGAGAATTTATATGACATATACTAGAATAGAGTCTCTCCACGGTGGGCATGCAGTGGGAGTGGGGGACAAGTGTAGTCCGAGAATGGTTTCCTGACATACCTATTATTTTATATCACAAACTATAGACACTGTGTTGCTAGTGGGATGTGCACAAGAAGCGTTAGTTAGCCCTCTAGGGAATATGGATTTAAAAACTCAAGAAAACAATGTGTTAGAATATCCGTTCGTATACTTTGTAAATACTGTGTTTAAGAGGTGATTATGTGACTGGTTTTTATACCATGATTACAAGAATGAAGGGAACAGTGAAGCTCAACCATATCCTTAAGACCAAGCAAGTCATTAACAGATGCCAAGTCCACGCCTTGACCAACTGGTCATGTTATTTCTACAGATCATTATCCTCTGGGTGCTTTGGGGCTAGGACAGTGGGAAGGCCTGCAATATAGCTGCTTTGGGCTAATCTGGCAGGTTCCTTTCCTGTTGCTGGTGAGAATCCATTGTCAGCTAGAAATACACTGGCATCTCTATGGTCCATCCTAGGAAAGACAGAGGCAGGCAAAGCTTTTCCAGAGTCATCATCTCCCTTCCCTCCCTCTGTCTCCTGAATGTTGTGTTCTTCTAGGATGGGACTCCCTACTTTACACACCCATTTGCCAAAATAATTTCTCTCTCACTTCTATTCTTCTCACTAGGCAGTCTCCTTGGTGAAACTGAGCACCTTTGTGTGTTTAGTTTAAGTTAGTTTTCAGAAAGTTGTGACTTACTTATAACCTCTGCTGATGATCCTAGGAGTATTTATATTCTAATTGAGGGTGAATTAAGTTAGCAGATAACTGTGGACTTTCAGATGAGTGGAAAAGAAAGGCCCTGTCATTGCCCCTGCAGGTAAGCTGGCCCTAAGTTCTCACTGGCACACTTTAAAAACAGAACTTGGAGAGAACATTGGCACACCACCTTATTTGTTAAAAGTCATAGATCTCAGGGCTAGCACACACAGGGAATTGATTGTCAACGATCTTGTATTTCTTGGTGTCTAATGGGCTAGTCTAGAAGCTCTCTCGAAGGTCTCTTGGTAAATCTTTCTTCGGGACTAAAGATTTCACATAAAACCTGAAGCAAACAGAACATCTGTCTAGACCAGTGATGGCGAACCTTTTGAGCTCGGCGTGTCAGCATTTTAAAAAACCCTAACTTAACTCTGGTGCCGTGTCACATATAGAAATTTTTTGATATTTGCAACCATAGTAAAACAAAGATTTATATTTTTGATATTTATTTTATATATTTAAATGCCATTTAACAAAGAAAAATCAACCAAAAAAAATGAGTT